>NW_020954598.1:5070032-5094328 GCF_900497805.2 Vombatus ursinus
TCTCCTCCCTCCCCTTCACTTTCCCCTTCCTCCTTTTCCTTTTCTTCTTCTTCCCCCTCTTCCTTTTTTTCCTCTTCCCCTCTTCTTCCTCTTTCTCCTTCTCTTACTCCTCCTTTTCTTATCCTTCTCTTTTTCCTCTTCTTCCTCCTCCTCTTTCTCTCCTTCCTCTCCTTCTTCCTTTGTGTTGATGTATCTCATTCTGTAAAATCTTGGTGTGTTAGGTGGCACACTTCTCTCTAAGTGCCTACTATGTGCCAGGCACTGTGCTAAGTGCTCTATAAATATTATATCATTTGATCCTTAGAATCACCCTGTGAAGTAGGTGCTATTTTTATCCCCATTTTTTTTACAGTTGAAGAAACTGAGATATATAGAAGTAAAGTGACTCACCCAAGGTCACACAGCTAGTAAGTGTCAGAAACTGGATTTGAACTCAGCAAGTTTTCCTGACTCGAGGCCTAACTCTATCCAACGCACCCCTTAGCTGCCTTGGGAGGCCGATAGCCCATGTCACAACATAAACAGTTTGAAGAAAGTGGGGATGTTTAACTTGGAGAAGAGAAAACATGGGAACAATTGTTGTTTTTGTTGTTTAGTTGTTTAAGTTGTGTCCTACTCTTCACGACCCCCTTTGGGGTTTTCTTGGCAAAGATACTGGAATAGTTTGCCATTTCCTTCTCCAGCTCATTTTACAGATGAAGAAACTGAGGCAAACAAGGTTAAGTGACTTGCCCAAGGTCACATAGCTAGTAAGTGTCTGAGGTCAGATTTGAACTCAGGAAGAGGAATCTTGGTGATGGTGGGGGAAAGGGTAGAATTTTTTTTTTTGAGGGTGGTAATTATAGGTATATGAGGCAGCATATGAGCCCGAGGTTGATTGTTTGTTTGTTTGTTTGTTTGTTTTTAGCATCAGTTGCAGAACAACTTGGCAACTTGCTGTTTCCCTCCCTGTGTTCAACCACCTGGTTCCTGCAGGAACAAAATGAAGGGCATTGAGCCATTTTATGCCATGGGAAGAGAAGAAGGCACATTGCTAAGCTTAGCACCAAATTATCCAGATCTAGAAATTCAGAAATCAGGAAAGTGATCGGTAGTGACTGGCTGTGTGACCTTGGGTAAGTCACAGTCTCTCTGGGCAGGAGTTTCTTCATCTGTAAAATTAAACAACTGGACTAAGTGAACCTTCCTAAGGTTCCTTCAAAGTTCTAACTTCTATATGTTTCCCACTCATGCAATAATATTAATTACATTAATTTGGCACCAATAATAATAGCTGACATTTCCATGATGCTTCAAAGTTTGCTTTACTGACATCTCATTTGACTCTCACAACAACTCTATGTCATTAGTATTGTAGGTATTATTATGCCTATTTTCCATGTGAAGCAACTGAGACTCAGGGAAAATGATTTACCTATGGTAACACTGATAGTAAAGGTAGCTAGATGGCACAGTGGATAGAACACTGGACCTGGAGTCAGGAAGACCTGAATTCCAATCCAGTCTCAGACACTCACTAGCTGCGTGACCCTGGGCAAGTCACTTAACCTCTGTTTGCCTTAATCCACTGGAGAAGGAAATGGCAAACCCCTCCAATATCTTTGCCAAGAAAACCGCATGAACAGTATGGTCCATGGAGTCATGAAGAGTTATACACAACTGAGCAGCAATACTGAAAATAAGGGGCAGAGATAAGGTTCAAGGTCAGATCTTCCTGACACGAAGTCTGACCTTCTATTCATCATGTAATGCTTCTCATTACTAGAAGTAATAATAACCCTGAGCCAAAATTTTGTTTGAATAAACTTCTTTTTGGTTAGGTACTAGATGAGGGCATCAGCTCTTTGAGATCACTTGGAAACCCACTGGTATGCTGAATGAGCCTAAGTTTCCATTAATCCACTGACGAGATCATGTGGTCATAGACAATTACTTTTCTTTGATCTTTTGTCCCCCCAACCAATTTTCCTCTCTCCCTTTCCTTCCTTCCTTCCTTCTTTCCTTCCTCCCTTCCTTTCTTCCTTCCATCCATCCCTTTAGCTCTGAATTTCTCAGGATTTCCTCTATTTCTCATGTCACTTTCCTCCAGTTTGAAACCAGGAAGATAATTTGTTTACTCAGTTCCTCTTTGACCAGTAAGTGAATTCAAACCAGTTTTCCTACAATCCAGTTGAGTATATTCAATTTCAGGGATTTCCCCAAAGAATGAAACTTCGTGAGTGATGAGATGGTAGAAAGTGAGGAAAGGAATGACATTATCTTCTCTACTTTCAAGAGCGGTCTGCTCCACTCATCCGTGCTCCCTATATCTAAATAAATATACCTTTGCTCAAGAGTGAGGACAATTTCAGATTTGAAAAGAATACTGCAAAATATGGGGGAATTCGGCAAGCATAACTATATAACTCCTTTATGATTTCCTAGCCAAGAACATAGAACTTAGAAAGGACTAAATGGTTTATAAACCTTAAAGGGCTATGGATTTTAATACTTCAAGGAACTGGGATTGCATCAGTAGAGATACTCCACCTCCACCCCCAGATCCCAGAGCTACAAATAACCCTTCTGGAACTTACTAGATTGTCCTTGACATGATGAAGAGTCTCTCTGGACATAGCCAGGTCAGTTCAAGGCTTTCCAGATTGGTAGAACCTAGTAGGTTAGCTCTGAGAATCCAGGCTCACTTCCATGCCACAATGAGGCAACAGAATCAGATTTTAATCGGATAAAGGGATATATAAATGCAAGCTATTATGCCTCTAGCTAGCATCTATCTATTGGCAAACATTCATTAAGCGTTAAGTGCTGGAGACAGAAAGACATAAATGAAACATTCCTTTTGCTCAAGAAGCTTAAATTCTATAGGTGCAGACAGCAAGGGAGAGAGAGAGAGAGAGAGAGAGAGAGAGAGAGATCTATTACCTTTTTGTGGCTAATAATGATAATCATACAAATTATAAATCACAGTTATACAGTACCTTAGTATTTGAAAAGTAGTTTACATATACTATTTCATTTGAGCCTCACAACAATCCAGAGAGGTAAGGACTACAAACATAATCAATTAACTTGGGCTTTTCTGATTGTTTTGGGGAAGTGGTTGAAACTGATCCCCCTCTTTTTTTCTGCCCACTCCCCCAAGAGTCTTTCTGATGCTTGCAGGAGGGGCTAGGATCCCGCTGGGGATGGGGAAGGGAGGCTCTGGTGAGTATGGCACCTGCTTAGTTGCCATGGTAATTAGATTCCCCCCACCACACACACACACACACACACACACACACACACACACACACACACACACACACTGACACATGCATCCCTTGCTCTCTACCATAATAGAGCTTCTTCTGCTTCCTTGGGGAAGGACTGGCCTCAGCATTGCTGATAGACTTCTCACATTTTAGTGTGTTTCTGCATTTGGTTACTAGGTGCACCACTGGAACTTTTGATGTTATTTGGCAACGTTTGGAAACAAGACATGGCTTGCATGCTGTGAAAGCCAGGATGTGCGCATACAGACAACAAAATGGCACTGAGTACTTACCCTTCTCCAGGGTCTCTTAAAACACAAAGCAATGTTTTATTTCTATACAAATCTTTGGACTCAAAAGGGTTGCTGGCTGAATGAAAGGAAAGAGGGTGTAATTAACACTCTCCAACTTGAATAGGACTTAGTGGCATGGAGTTTTGCCATGGCAGCTTGTCTCCTTTATGTAGTTCTGGGATTTCATGGGAGTTTTGATATTTGACTATCTTATTATGCGCTGGAATCGCTTAGGCAAATGACTGGATGCCACAAACTCATAGAATGTGGGGGCTGGAAGGGGCTTTAAAGATCAGCTTACCCAGCCTCCTTCACTCAAGGAAATAGAGGCCCAGGGGAGTTAAGGTCATACAGCTAGACAATCAGGAAACCTGGGTTCTAGTCAGCAATTCAACAGATATTTATTAAAATTTATCTTGTACACATCCTATTCAAAAATTGATGCTTTTAGCTTTTACACCAAATATGGCACCTCAACTGTTCAAGTTGTCCATTGAACAGTTAGGTTGTCCATTAGTTAGTCTTTTGTCTTGCCACATGGCTGATCCACCTTCTTTTCCGGTAGGACATTTCCCTGTCTGCAGTCTCCCATTCTGCTTCTTTCGAGCAATTACCTCTTGATCATGTGTTACAACCTACTTGTTACTACTGTGAAACTCCATTGTTCTTCTGGTGACCTTCCACATCTCACAGTTCAAGGTCATTTATATCTGGTATTATTGGAGCAAAGATGTAGAGTATACATTTGAGTATAACTACTCAGTTGGAGAACTCATATGCTTTTTGGTGATGAAGAAGCAAAAGGGAAATGTTTTCTAGGGCTTTTTACTAGAAGTAAATCTGGCCACCGAATAAATGGGACAAAGGGAAATTCTCCACATTCATGGATCAACTTCAAGTCATAATTAGTAGAAAATGCACCTGGGACCAAATTGGCTGGGAAAAGCAAAGTGGTTTAAAGGACATTGTGACTAGTGTAGTGAGGGTGGGGAAGGGCAATAAAGGAGAGTTCCACTATGGGTGTAGTTACACTAGGAAGGGGCTGCCTATCACCCAAAGGGCCCCATAAGTGTGGAAGCATTATATACTTCTGGAGGACCTAGACAGAGAGTAAGGAAATAAGTTTCACTATAGGGAGGAAGCTCTCCCCATATGTTGGCACCCTGAGGTAGGGGTTATTCCATAATAGTGACAGCTCAGGCTTTTGCTAGCTTTCTTACTGGATGCTGTCCAGACCCTCCCTTATCTTAATTTTGAGATAAGTTGGGGAACCTTATTAGAAAGAAGTTCTTGTCTATAACACAATCTTCCAGAGACTGTCAATGAAATAGGCAATAATGTGGAAATCATGACACTCCAGAGAATTTCCCCTTCATTTAGTAAGATTTTTGTTGTACTAAATCACCCAGGGCAGTGTATTTATGTAGCACTGAATTAAAGGATCATAAATAATGTACACATTCCTTTTCATTGAAAGTCAAAGGAAGGGCAGCTTCTTTCCCTTTTTGTTTTATTCCACTCTCACAGAACTCCCTAGTAACACCGTTGTTTTGTTTGGATCTATTCTAAAGCACAGGCCAATTCTTTGTCAAATAAGGGGTAGAGATTGAACAAGTGATTTCATTGGCAGAGGGAAATCTTGGGTGAGGAAATTGGCTTGGCCAATACAGGTTGACACCTTTTCTGCCACTGTCTTAGAGTTGCCCAGTGACTTAGCCAGGGTCACATCACCAGCATGTGTCAGAGGCAGGACTGGAACCTTTCTAGGCTTGGAGAACAGTTGTGTGTCAGATACCAGGCTGCTTCTGGGTGTCAGATAAGCTGCCTCAAACTCAAGTGTCAGTGAGAGCACCAAAAACTTTGCTTAATGTGTTCCCTCCTCTTATCTCCATGAAAATTTTTAAAAGGCTATAAGAAATGATATTCTCAAAAGACACAGGTCTGGAAGGAAGGAAGGAAGGAAGGAGGGAAGGAGGGAAGGAAGAAAGGAAGGACAGAAAGAGGGAGCAAAGAAGGAAAGAGGGAAGGAAGGAAGAACAGAGAGAGGGAGGAAGGAAAAAAGGAAGGAGAGCGAGAAGGAAAGAAAGAGGGAAGGAAGGACAGAGAAAGGAAGAAAGGAAGGACAGAAGGAGGGAGGAAAGAAGGAAGGAAGGAGGGAAGGAAGGAAAGAGGGAAGGAAGGAAGAACAGAGAGAGAGAAAGAAAAAAAGGAAGGAGGGAGAGAAGGAAGGAAAGAAGGAAGGAAGGACAGAGAGAGGAAGGAAGAATGGAAAGAAGGAAAGAAGTAAGGAAGAAAAGACAGAGAGAAGGAGGAAGGAAGGAAGGAAGGAAAGAAGGAAGGACAGAGAGGGAGGAATGAAGGAAGGAAGGAAAGAAGGAATGAGGGAGGGAAAGAAAATGAGATAGAGGGATGGAGGTAGAAAGGAAAGAGGGAAAGAAGGAGGGAGTGAGGGAAGGAAGAAATGAGCATATATTAAGCACCTGCTATATGCATGGCACTGTGTTAAGCACTTTATAAATATTATCTCATTTGATCCTGGAAGGTCCTAAGAGTGTGTGGTTTTGTGTTTTACATTACTGACTGGCCAGGTTGCCTCTGGTAGGGAGTTGATCATAGCAAGCCACACTGTATGCCTTCCCCCTGATCGTAACCCTCTGTTCTCCAAGGTCTATATGCTGAGGAAATAAAGTTAAACAGAAAAAGGATAGCAGAGATTAGACTGGGTGATCTCTAATGTCCCAATTCTCCCAATTTTAAACTTATAATCTACAAAACCTGTAACTTCAGGGGCTTCTGCAGGATGGGGAAGGGGTGACTCCATCTACTTTAGCTTGGTATTGAAGGAGACTAGTGAAGTGATAAAATGGAAACATTCACAACCACACATGGATATGACAAAACTTTGACATCCAAGTAAGCATCATCTTTCTTCAAAGTAATCACCTTGAGAGACAAGACAATTTTTGCAACAATGCTATTGTACCAAAAATGCTAAGAACTACCTCTCGGTTTCTTTTTGAGCTAATTTAAAAGTTCTATAAGAAAATCAGTCTTGTAATCTTGATATATGTATATGTGACCATTCATGACCAAACAAAAGAGAGGATCCTAGAAGATAAAATGGACCATTTTGACTGTGTAAAATTTAAAAAAGTTTTTATACAAACAGAACCAATGTGGCTAAAATTAAAAAGGAAATAGCTAACTGGAAAGAAAAATTTTATAGTGAGTTTCCCTAAAAAAAAAAATCTCATTTCTGAGATACATAAGGAAATGATTCCAATTTATAAGAATAAGAGCCATTCCTCCAATTGATAAATGGAAAAAAGGGTATGAATAGGCAGTTTTCAAGGAAGGAAATCCAAACTATCAATAACCATATAAAAATGATCCAAACCACTAATAACCAGAAAAATACAAATTAAAGCAACTATGAAATTCTACTTTATGCCCATCAGGTTGGCAAAACTGACAAAAATGGAAAATGCTAAAAATTGGAGGTGCTGCAGGAAAACAGACACATTTATACACTGTTGGTTCAACTGTGAACTGACCAGGGCATTCTGGAAAGAAATTTGGAGCTATTCCCCCAAAGTTACTAAATCGTGCCTATCCTTTAACCCAGCAATATCCTTACTAGGCCTATACCTCAAGGAAATCAAAGAAAGAAGAAAAGGATCCATATATACAAAAATATTTATAGCAACTCTTTTTTTGGGGTGTGTGGCAAAGAACTGGAAACTAAGGGGACATCAATTGGAGAAGGACTGAACAAATTATGGTACGTGAATGCAGTGAAATACAATTGTGCCATAAAGGATGATTTCATAGAAGCCTGGGTATACCTGTTTGAGCTGATAGAGAGTGAAGTGAGCAGAACCAAGATAAAAATTTATGCAATAACAACGTTTAAAAAAGAAATAGCTTTGAAACACTTAAGAACTCTGATCAGTGCAATGACCAATTATGATTCTAAAATATGGATGATGAAACATGCTAACCACCTCCTGACAGAATGGTAAAGGACTCAGGATACAGAATACATATTTTTGGGCATGGCTAATATAGGAATTTGTTTTATATGATTATTCATAATTGATTACAAGGATTTTGAATCTTTCTTTCCTTCTTCCTTCCTTTCTTTTTCTTTCTTTCTTCCTCTCCCTTTTCTTTCTTTCTCTATTTTTCTCTTTTTTCTTAGCAAGAAAGTGGGAGTGAGATAAAAATGCTTGCTAATAAAAATTATTAAGGTGTGAAAAAAATCATAATGTTTTATAATCATGCCGCAAATATCTATCTGTAGTGGACCTTGAAAAGTGAGTCACTCCTTATACTTTTTTTTTTTTTGGCTAGGCAATAGGGTTAAGTGACTTGCCCAGGGTCACACAGCTAGGGAGTGTTAGGTGTCTGAGGCCAAATTTGAACTCAGGTCCTCCTGACTCCAGTGTTCGTGCTCTACTCACTGCTCTTACACTTTTTGACAGCATCTCCAAGACCTTGTCCTATAACCTGATCACAGCAGGGTGGAGGTGAGAGAACAGGAGACAAGTCAAAAGACTATTCTGATTGTCCAGTAATACAAGCCTGAACTTAGACAGTGGCAGTGAAGATGGAGAGAAGGGCTGGGATCAGAAAGTGCTGTAGACCTAGAAGCAACAGGCTTTGAATTTGCTTTGATACATTTCTTTACCTGCTATGATACAATAGTCCAAAATGTCAAAATTGTATCTAAGAATTATATTTTTCCTGGAATAAGTATCACAAAACATATTAAGGCCTGGAACAGAACCCTTAGTTGGGATAAGGACCAAAACAGGATCTCCATGACATTAGCTCAAGGTCATTGGTGAGGGGGCTGCCACACGTAGAAGCTGAGGAAGGCAGTGTAGAGTAGGGGTGACACAAGCCCTATCTGGTAGCTTCCTATTTTAACTAATTATGCTAGCTAATTGGGTGCTTATTTTCTCACATTAAAATTAACTAGACAGAACTCATCTCTTAATTCAGATGGATAATTCTTAAATAAAATTCAATAACTCAATTCAAAAAGTTTCTTAAATGCTCTACTATGTGCCAGGTCCTGTGCCAGGTGTTGGAGAAGAAAAAAAAGTTATAATTCTTTCTCTCGAGAAATTTAGATTCTACTGAATAAGCAGCACATAAAATAAAAGTTTGATTATAACCTGGTACCATAGAGTCACCTGGGGTGACTATAAATACTCATTGATATCTATAGAAATCCACAAATCTGAAAGGGATCTGTGCTTTCCTCTCTGTGAAGAATCTCCCTCTTTGATGACTTAGTAGGAACCTCAGAGATCATGTAATCTAAAACCTTTCATTTTACTGATGGTGAAACTGAGGCCTGAGATTATTTACCCAGGATTATAGCTAGTAAATGTTGGAGTCAGGATTTGAACCCAAATCTCTTTGACTCTAAAACCAGTGGCACATCCACTATATCCAGACTACCTCTATATCTATACTACCTATACTACAAAAAAAAAATAATAATCCAAACAAAATTCCATCAAAATGAAGTCATGTTCTAAACAGGATGATTTAAGGCTTTATTTTCTGATGCCTAAGTCACTCTTTGGTCTTAAGTCAGACAGATGCTTTTGCAGATATAATCATTGCTTCATTTCTTAAGGGCTCCACTTAGTGCAGGTTAAATTCTTAACTATATATTAACTATTCATGGGTTTCCATCGCAACTCAGTTACTCTCTATGTGATATTCCCTTGAGCTCTCTGAGCCTCAGTTTCCTTATCTGAAAAAATAATAGACTGAGAGCAGATGAACTTAAAAGTCCTTTAGAGGACCAATCCCACGATGTGTGTAATAATTGGGCTCCCATTTTATGTCTGGAAAAAATTCAGCATAAAATGTATGTTCTCAAGGTAGACAAGGAGTTAAACAACTTCGCACTTATCAGGGTGGGAGAAGGAGGTGAGGGGTCAGCATGCCATCCTTGGTTCCTGGTGGTTTTGAAAACTCCCTACAGGCTCCTTCTTTCTGTCTCTCCCTCCCTCACAAGAGTGAGAAAGGGAAAGAAAAGGCAACTTTCAGGATCACTAAAGCTACCTCAGCAGCAGAGGGCAGCTAAGGTCAGGGGCTCTGAGCCTCAGCCTCAGGCTGGGGATAAGGAGAAGGTGAGAATTGCCAGTTCCAATTCAATTCAGCAAACAAGTCTTAGCCTGTTGCTTCTAGGTCTACAGCACTTTCTGATCCCAGCCCTTCTCTCCATCTTCACTGCCACCGTCTAAGTTCAGGCTTGTATTACTGGACGAGCAGAATAGTCTTTTGACTTGTCTCCTGTTCTCTCACCTCTCCAGTCTCCAAGTCATTCTGCACATAGCTGCCTCTATACTTTCTAAGTCACAGGTCTGACTAGGCCACTCCCCTGTCAAATCTTTTGTGCTTCCCAGATGCCCAGAGAATACAATATAAATTCCTCAGCCTGGCATTCAAGATCTGCCACAATCTGGTTCCAACTTACTTTTCCAGCTTAATTTCACATTACTCTTCTTCACACTGTGTTTCAGCTAAGCTAGACAAGTTAATGTTCTGAATTGGGCTAGGAAGTGGAGACCATTTGGAGAATGTACCAGGAATGGAGGCTAGAGAGTGAAAAGTTTAGAAAGGCAATGTCTTGTCAAAGGAAAAGCAAGAAGGACAGTGTCATTGGATTGTACGAAAGCATAGGTGGAGGGAATAAATTGTAAGAAGACTGGAAAGGTAGGAAGAGGCCAGGTTGTAAAGGGTTTTAAAAACCAAACAGAGGATTTTATACTTGATCCTGGAGGTAAGAGGGAACTATTGGAATTTACTAAGTGGGGTGGTGGTGACATGAATAGACCTTGGATTTAAGAAGACAACTTTGGCATCTAAGTGGAGGATAGACTGAAGTGGGGAGAGACTTAAGACAGGGGAACCAAGCAGCAAGACATGGCAATAGTCCAGGCATGAGGTGATGAGGCCCTACATGCACCAAGATGATGGTGGTATCAGAGGAGAGAAGGGTGTGTGGGAGAGATATTCAAAAGGTAGAATCCATTCACAGGATCTGGCAATAGATTAGAGACTGGGATGGGGAGGCGGCAGTGAGAGACAGCGAAGAGTTGAGGATGACACCTGCATTGTGGTGCTCTTGATAGCACAGTGCTGACGCATTTTGTTGTTGTTGAGTTGTTCCAGTCATGTCCAACTTTCTGTGACCCCCATTTGGGGTTTTCTTGGCAAAGATATTGGAGTGGTTTGCCATTTCCTTCTCCAGCTTATTTTACAGATGAGGAAACTGAAGCAAACAGGGTTAAGTGACTTCCCCGAGGTCACAGAGCAAGAAAGTGTCTGAGGCCAGATTTGAACTCAGGTCTTCCTGTCCCCAGGCCTGGCACTTTATCCACTGTGCCACCTAACTGCCCTACCTAACACATAGTAGATGCTTAATAAATGGTTGTTGAATGATTTCCTCTCCCCCTCCTCCCAGGCTGGTAGAGTGGTTGTCCTCATTAGTGACTTGTAAAATCCTTATCTTCTTTAAGGTCTTTAAAGAAGTTATTATTTCCTTTATACATTCTTCTTTAATTCCTTCTCTCCTTCCCTCCCCCCACCTCCCAGCTTAAAGAGCTCCCTCTCTGTCATTTTTCACTTGTTTAGTTTATCTGTTTTCCCCTTTTCTCACTATCATTCTCTACCCTACATTTACTTATCTATGTACATACTATGTACCCCTCCTATAGGAATACTCTAGAGTGAATAGAGTACTCACAGGGGAGTCAGGAAGACCGCAGTTCAAATCCTGCTTTGTTCGCTTACTGTGTGACCCTCTACAAGCCATTTAACCTCTCTGGACCTCATTTTCCTCATTTGTAAAAGGAGTGGGTTGGACTCAAAAGTCTCTAGAAGTCTCTTTCTTTCTAGCTCTAAATCTATGATCCTATGACCTATGAATGTTAACTCTTTGAGACCAGGGATAGTCTTTTTCAATGTGTCTCCCCGATGTCAAAGTGCTGGCTTAGTACTTGGAACACATAAATTCTTAAGAAAGGTGTGTTGAATTGATTTCTAGGACATTTTTAATCTGGTCTTTTCCCTTTGTGCCAGCAGTGGGCATATGGTGATCCAGACTGATAAAGGTTGTGGAGTCTCTCTCTTCCTATTAACATCTAACAGACCTGGACACTACATGGTTACTTATTCCAGAACCAGCCAACTCCCTTACAGAAAGCCAAGAGTGGGCTCTCGGCCAGGTTTAGACGTGGCTGATTTAACCTTGACATGGTGTCAAAGACCTGTCTCTGCTTGTTCTAAGCCCGAGTGTCCTTGGTTAAGGCGGATTTATTAGGAGAAGAAACTGCGGTGGAAGGGAGGGGAGAGAAAGACTCTCTACCCTTCTGATATGGTATTGGAGTTAACTGAGAGAACTGTAAATTTGGACAGAAGGTGACTGAATGTGGGAACCATGATTGCTTGGCACTGCATCAAGATAAATAAGCAGAAACTCAGACCCAAACAATTCTCTACCAGATGATCTTCACAAAAGAAAAACCGGGGGTGTGGGCATATACTGAGAGGATACCTGATTTAGCAACTCTCTTAGACTTTCCAATTAGCTGTAAGTTTCTAGCACAACACTACAAGTGCCCAACAGGGCATTTCTGCCACATGCTGAAAAGTTGGTTACTGAAGCACCTGTCCTTATTTTCTTGTAATAGAGGTGATAGGATGAAGTATGTGTTGGCAACTGATCCAGGAAGACCTGGTCACTCTTTGTTGCATAAGGAGTGAGGAGATACAGCTTCTAGCATCTTTTAAGGTGGCTTCATTGTTTGTTGGGACCATTGGTGAGGCTTGAGGACATATGTTGTCTCTTTGTTGTCTTTCCTTACTTTTTACAGGCCACAGAACTGGGTGATTCTTCTTGACTCAAATGCCAATCATCTTGAAAGAACTCTCAGTCCTTACTCCCCCTCTCACATGGGTAAAGGGACCAAGGGATCAATCAGGAAGTGCTGTTTTTATATACTTTTGGCAAGGGCCAGAGCAAGTCTCCTCAGAAGGGAGCCAAGGGCATGCATAGCTTCCTTCAACCCACTTCTTTCACCCACCACCATTGGGGTAATCAAGTGTTATTACACTTGATTACCCCAATAAAACTAGTGGTTAACATAGATGCAAATAGTTATGTGGCCAGTGGTTGGACCTTCCAACAGTTGATCATTACCTGGGTGCAGCTGTTTTTTGCTTACTGACCTTTTCAAATTCAGGGTAAGTGTATATTCTGATCAAAAGAGAAAGTTTGGTCAGCATCTGACATTTGTACATGGCAGGAGGGTGCCTAATGAACAAATATGGCTTTTTAAGGTTTCATTCATAGGAAAACAATATCCAGAATGAAGGAGTTCAACATTCTGCTACATTCTGGCATGGCCAGACAACTACTTGAGATTTGCGGACACTGCATTTTTAGGAAGGAAATGAAAAGTCAGCATGCATTCAGAAGAAGACGACAAGGCTGGTGAAACATGTCCTACAAGGCATGGTTGAAGGAACTGGGATGTTTAGCTTGGAGAAGAGAAGACTTGGAGATACATGTTAACTTGAAGTATTGAAGTTAGTCTTGAAGTATTTGAAGGGCTGTCACGGAAGAGGAATTAGGTGTGTTTTGCTTGGCCCCGAAGGGCAGAACTTAAGACCAATGGCTAGATGGTGCAAAGAGGCAGGTTTTGGCTCAATGAAAGAAAATAAAAATTCATCAAAATTAGAGCTGTCCAAAGTAACTTCAGGAGAGGTCCATTAGGAGGCCTTCAAGGAGAGGCCAGATGACTACACATCAGGGCTACTTTAGAAGGAATTCCAACTCAGAAATGGTTTTGATCTTTGGTCTTTGAAGTGTCTTCTCATTGAGATTCTGTGATTTTCTAGAAAAAAACCCACACTCAGACCTGAGTCACTGTGTAAGAGAAAATATTGGTGCCTACTGACACACATATTATCATCTTCACAAGTACAAGCTGGGGAAATTGGGACTAGACAACAATTTGTTTAGAAGGATTGTTTTTGTTGTTTGGCCTTCATTCTCGAAGAGGACCAATGACCCCAGGAGAGTGGTGTCTTCATCTGGGAAGCTTAGTGGCCTCTAAGTATAATTGCATGCTAACTTTTTGTTGTTCAGTCATTTTTCAGTCATATCCGACTCTTCATGGACCCCTGTTGGCAAAGACGCTGGAGTGGTTTGCCATTTCCTTCTCCAGATCATTTTACAGATGAGGAATCTGAGGCAAACAGGGTTAAGTGACTTTCCCAGGTGTCTGAGGCCCAATCTGAACCAAGGAAGATGAGTTTTCCTGACTTCAGGTGCATGCTCTGTGCACCATGGCTCTACCTCGCTGCTCCCATGCTAACCTTTAGCTGCATTAAAAAGGTCTATCATCCAGCATTGTGGAAGTGCTAGTTATAGGATCATAAATTGAGAGCTGGAACGGACCTTAGACCTCATCTATCCCAAGCCCATTATTTTACAAATGAGGAAACTGGAAGTCAGAGCGTGACTTGCCCAAAGTCATATAAATGGTGAGAGGCAGAGCTGGGATTTGAACCCAGGCCCTCTAAGGACAGATCTAGCAGTCTTTTCCACTTTACAATACTTACTGTCTCTCTGCATTCTGCCTGGCCAGATCACATATGGGCTGTTGTGTATCATTCTGGGTGCCACACCTTAGAAGCATTGTTTACTTGGAGTGTCCGGAAGAGGGTGACCAGAAGGGTGAAATGTCTCAAGGCCATGTCAGGAGGCCAATGTGAAAAATCTAGGGATATGATGGCTATCTTTAGGTGTGTGAAATGTTGTACTCTCAAAGAGCTATTGAACTTTCTCTGCTTGGACCCAGGAGGCACAAAAAGGAACAATGGATGGGAGTTATAAAGAGGCCAAATTAGACTCAACTTAAGGAAAGTTTCCTAATTATTTGTTGCTGTTCAGTTGTATCTGACTCTTTGTGACCTCATAGACCATAGCACACCAGGTCCTTCGATAGCCCTTCTAGTCTGTCCAAGCTCACGTTTGTTATTTCCATGACACTATCTATGCATCTTATCCTCTGCCATTCCCTTTTTCATTTGCTTTCAGGCTTTCCCAACATCAGGGACTTTTCCAATGAGTCCTATTTTCTCATTTTGGGGCCAAAGTATTTAAGCTTCAGCTTCAGTATTTGACCTTTCATTGAAAAGCCTGAATTAATTTCTTTAATTATTGACTGATTTGATCTCCTTGTTGTCCAAGGGACTCTGAAAAGTCACAATTCTAATTATTAGAGCTGTTCAGAAGTTGAATAGATTGTCAAATAGTGGTTTTCCCCCTCCCTGGAGATCTTCAAGCAAAAACTTATGAACAAAGGTAGCTAGGTGTTACAGTAGATAGAGTGTGGGATTTGGAGTCAGGAAGATATGAGTTCAAATCCTACCTCAGACACTTACTAGCTATGTGACCCTGACCAAGTCATTTAACCTTTGTCTGCCTCAGTTTCCTCATCTGTAAAATGGGAATAACAATAGTACCTACCCTACAGGGTTGTTAATATAGATCAAGTGCATTAATATATGTAAAGTACTTTGCAAGCCTGAAAACTGTATATAAATGTTAGTTATTGTTGTTTCTCTTACAGAGGAGATGCTTGATCTGGTTGAGCTAGATGGCATCTGAGGCCCTGTCCAACCTTGTGTGATTGAAAGATTCAACTTCAACCTCAATGATGTGTTTTCCAGAAAAGAAATTACATTTCCTAAACCTAAGACTTGTTTCAGAAGATCAGGGCTCTTGTGGAAATGATCAACAGCTAGGTTCCATTATTCCTTTTTCTAGCCCCTATGCTACACAGAAGTATGTGATAAAAGAGGGATGAGCTGACCAGAGCTGGATACTCTCCTGGCAAAGCAAGCCTTGTTAGTCAGAGATGATGAGCAAGAGGATACCAGAGTCACATGGTTCAGGAGTCTAGGCTAGATGGAATGCTTCCTGAGAATTGTGAGAGGGAGAAGAATGAACAGGAGTTAGTAGGGAGAGTCCACAAAGGCCATTAGGAACAGACTGTTTTGTAGCTTATAGTCTCCCCAATAGAATGTAAGATCCTTGAAGCTGGCTGTCTTACTTTTTGTTTTTGTTTTTTTATTCTGAACTTAAGAAGTAAAACAAGCATTTCTATAACATAGTAGAATAGGAAAAAATGAGTGTACACGAAACTGCAAATCTATTATGTACAATTTGCTATTCTTTTAAAATATATAATAATAATATTTTTAAATATGTAATAATAATAAATAATAAAGTTATCATCTAACTTTCTTTTTTTCTTCCCTCCCCCCAAGATGCCTATCATTAGACATGAAAATATATATATATATATATTTGCAAAACCATTCTATATATACTTCTATTTATCAGTTCTTTTGTATTTGTATCTCCAGCACCTTGTACAGTGCCTGAGGGCTTAATCAATGTTTGTTGATTGATTGAAAAAAGTTAAAAGTACAACATGACAGTCCATTCATCGAATATTTACTGAAAGCTTTATGTATGCGATATACTATCTTAAGCCCTAAAGGAGTTGGAAATGACTTATCATCCATATTTTCCAATAAGCTTAGGGTTTAATAAAGGTAAAAATATTTCAGGAAAAAGACATTTTAACCTATCAATTTTTCAGAGAGATCACAACAGGGGAGGGAACTGCATATGGTCTTCCTTAGCAAAGACTGACCTCATGTATTTTCAGGACTTTCTTGGTGGACGTTGAGCCACATGATTCTGGTGATCATATTTTCCAAACTAAAGATTAGGAGTGATGTCTTCAGAAAAGGTATTCCTTTATGAATAGGGTAGGGGCAATTAGATAGTGGATAGAGTGCTGGGTCTGGAGTCAAGAAGACTCCTCTTCCTGAGTTCAAATCTGGCCTCAGACACTTACTCTCTGTGTGACCCTGGGTGAGTAACTTAATTCTGTTTGCCTTAGTTTCCTCATCTGTGAAGTGAACTGGAGAAGAAAATGGAAAACCACTCCAATATCTTTGCCAAGAAAACTTCAAATGGGGTCATGAAAAGTAGGACATGACTGAAAAACCACTGAACTGTATGAATGATACACTAGCTTCTCAAGCAATTAAGACCCCCTGGAGAATGTGGAGTATACGATTTGGCTATATGTAACCCATACCAACATCACTCAGTATTTCAAAAACAGAAAAACAGAAAAAAAAACATAGCTAATTTCCCTGTAAATGATTTTCTTCCTTCATAGGATTGCCTAATTAAGAAACTAAAAACTACTTCCATTTATACGAACCTTTAATATTTACAAAGTTTTTTCTTCATAACAACACTGGGAAGTAGGAAATAGAATTATCGCCATTTTACAAAGGAAAAATCTGAGACTCTAAAAAAAGGTTAAATGACCAGCCCATGATCCTACAATTCCTGTGTCAGAGCTAGGATTCTGCCTCAGTTCTCCTCACTCCAGTCTTAATTCACCTTTCACTGAACCATACTGTCTCTCATTCTTTCACTATAGTCCAGTTTTGGTTTCTATACAGACTGTAGCAGGACGTATCACTCAGTCACCATTCTAAGGAATGAGTTGAGCTAGCTTGGGTTGAATTTACAATGAAATATTATTCAGTTAATTCAGTAATATCTCCCCCCTCCAAAAAAAGTCCCTTTTGGTCTGAAAACATCTGGAAGTAAAGGTCTCAGTAATCCAAAGAATTTGGACCAGATTCAACTTATACCTCCCACTACAAACTTGGTTCCCTTTTTCCCTATGGAAGGAAGAGCTAGTCCTTTCCAGAAGGAATGAAAGAAGCTAAGAAAGCCAGTACCTGTTTTTTAATGCCCAACATTAAAAAGACCATGCTAACTTAGTTAGAGCCAGTTGAGAGAGCCAGAAAGGAAAGTATTTATCTTACAATTCAGCCCCCCTTTTTTAAAAAAAAAAAACCCAAAACCTTGAAATATTTTATTTGGAGGCTAAGGAATAAGAGAAAACAACCAAAAAATCAGCTTAGACCAGTTGGTTCAATAAGAGGACATTTTTTTGAAGTAATGAATTATAAATCGAATGACCAAGTTAATGGAAGTGTAAGATTGGGATAGGGATGCCTTCTGTCCTCTAGCCAGAGGTGCCCAGGTGCCAAATGACAGTAGAAATCTTGCTCAGTGGTCCTAGAAGGGCATTTCTAAAACTTCTACTGTCTGTTTAAGAACAGCTCCTGAAGAGTATCATTTCTTTTTTGTGAGAAGAATATAGAAAGAATATAGAAAATGAGATCATCAAAATACCTAAACAGGGAGGAAGTGTAATGGGGAACTAAAACTTTCAGATGATTGTGATTTGATTAGGTTCTTTTGTTCAGTTGTTGTTCAGTCATATCCAAATCTTTTTTTTTTTTTTTGGCTAGACAATGGGGTTAAGTGACTTGTCCAGGGTCACACAGCTAGTAAGTGCCAAGTATCTGAGGCCTAATTTGAGCTCAGGTCCTCCTGAATCCAGGGCCGGTGCTCCATTCACTGCGCCACCTAGCGGCCCCCATGTCCAATCTTCATGACCCCATTTGGGGTTTTCTCGGCAAAGATACTGGAGTAGTTTGCCATTTCCTTCTCCAGATCATTTTACAGATGAGGAAACTGAGACAAATAGGGTTAAGCGACGTGCCCAGAGTCACGCAGCTAGTAAGGTCTAAGACCAGATTTGAACTTGGCGAGCGGAGTCTTCCTGTCTCCAGGTCAGCTGCTCTGGGCACTATGGAGCCACCTAGCTGCCTGTTTGGTTCTTAGCACTAGGGAATAGTTTAGTTTACTTCTTTCTTGCTCCAAATCATTTTTCTTGAAGTCTAAACTTACTTATAATCAACAGGCCTCCTTGCAGGAGAACTTACTGCCAAAAACCAGGAGAATTATCCATTTTCTTGGTTAACGGCCACTATTTCAAGGCTCAGATGAATTCAAGAAAGGAATGGGTTTGAGACAGTACAAAAGAGCTAGGCCTTGACAGTTAGAAGGAAAACATCATAACACAATAATTTGCCTGACTTATCTGCTTTTAACTTCATCAGAGGCACACATTTTGTTTGTAACTTACAGCTCTAGTGCTTTCTGTCTTTGAAACTGGAAACTTAGAGGTGGAGAGCTGGAAAAGGGCTAGCAATCATCTAGCCCAATCCCCCCATTTCGCAGCCAAGGCCCAGAGGGGTCAGTGGCTTATTGAAGCTACATAAAACAGCCAAAATTCAAGCCTAAGTCGTCTGACTCCAAATCCCTCACACTTCACTGCCTTTAACAGATACGTCGCCTTTCCCCACTGCCTTTTCTATCGCTTTTTTGACACCGAGTCTTTGTTCATCCTTAATTCTTCCTGAATTAGTAACAAATGATGGGCTCAGAGATATTAATTTTCATGTGGTTGGCAGATAACATATTGAAATTTTAAAGAATCACCATGTTGTTATTCTATCACCCCCTGTGTCTAAAAATAGTTGAGATTTCATTTATACATATACATTTAAAGTCTAAAACTTTAACTTTCCGATGGGAAACAAATCAAACCCCAGTTGGAAAATTTAAAAATAAAATTTCCACATGCCTTGGGAAGTTCTTGTGGAATTGCTCAGATTATATTATAAGATCACAGGATTTAAAGTTGGGAAGGCCCTCGACTTCACCTCAATAAGCATTTACTATTCTGAAGATGTGCTGTAGGGTCCCACTGATACAAACAGAAAAAAGAAATAGCTTCTTACCTCAAGGACTTTACATTGGACTGGAGGAATGTAACATGCACTCAGATAAGGAGATAGTAGAAGTTACTAGAAGAGGGGGAGACCACTAATGCCTAGGGTGATCAGGAAAGGCTTCATGGAAGAGCTGATCCTCGAAGGAAAATAAGGATTCTAAGAGGCAGGGCTGAGGACTTTTCCCAGTTTTGAGTGACAGCTAATGGGAATGCCCAAAGGAGAGAAATGGAATATGGAGTCAGGGAGAAGCAGGTAGCCCATTTTGAGGTAGGTAGTATATCTATCTATCTATTTATTTATTGCCATTTACTTTTTGAAAATGATTATTTAATTTTGGCTTTCAACATTCACTTCCATAAGATTTTGAGTTATAAATTTTCTTCCTCTCTCTCTCTCCTCTCCCCCCACCAAGATGGCATGTAATCTGATATAGGCTGTACTTATACATTCATATTAAGCATGTTTTCCCATTAGTCGTGATGTGAAGAATAATTAGAACTAATGGGAGGATAGGCAGTCCATTTTAACGGAAGACAGTGTGAATAGCTAAATTAGAAGAGCATATACATAGAACTATGTGGCGTTGCACATGGTCATACATGAAATAAGGCTGGAAAGGTAGAACTCAGCACATCTTTTCCAACCTTCTCGTTTTATGGATAAATTAGTGAATTAATCAACAAATATTTATTAAGTGACTACTGTGTGCCAAGCATTGTGTTAGGCATTGAGGATGAAAACAGAAGTAAAAGGAAAAATAGTTCCTGCCTTCAAGGAGCTTATATTCTTTTTTTTTTTAGAGGCTATCAGGGTTAAGTGACTTGCCCAGGGTCACACAGCTAGTAAGTATCTGAGATCAGACTTGAACTCAGGTCCTCCTGACTACAGTGCCAGTGCTCTATCCACTGCATCACCTAGTTGCACCCAAAGAGCTTATATTCTAATAGGGGAAGATAATATATACAAGGAAGTTAAAAAGGGGAACGGTAAGGGTGGAGAAGGTACCTATGTGGATGTGTGGATAGTCAGGAGTGGAGCTATGAGAGGAATGAATGAGTGAACATGCCTAGCCTGGATCATTCCTTAAAATGGAGGTTCTGGGAGGAATTGACTAATCAGAGAAAGAAGATGAAGGGGTGGAAGGATCTTCCAATGTGAGAAGGCTACAGGGACATGGTAGAGAAAGTGTCTTCCAGGATACAAGTAGATCCTCCATCTCCTTGTATGTAAGTGCAAAGAAGGGTACAATCGCAACTGGCAATGAGCTTACAGTCTGATGAAGAACCTGAGGATTTGACCTTTTCCAAGGCCAAAGAGTAGCAATCGAAATGGACAGCACATAGAACTCTACCAAGCCCAGGGGCCACCAGGGATTTTCCACAGGGCCAGGAATGGCACAAAAGTTTAACTCATGTTCTCCTTCAGTACAATATAGGGAATGAGGGGAATGGAAAGGAAGGAGGGAAAGAAACATTTATTAAGCTCTTGCTATGTGCCAGGCACTGTGCTAAACACTGCGGATACAACTACAAGCAAAAAGAAAAGAGTCCCTGCCCTCAAAGAGCTACCTTTTAATGGAAGGAAACAACGCAAAAAAGGGATCTCAAAACCAAGGGGAAGAGGGAAATAAAGGTACTTGGCATGATTTTGAATTCTGGAAGTCAGAAGTAGAGTCAGGTAGAGAATAAAAGTTGGCTAGCTTGGGCCAATCTACAAAATGGAGGCCCAAAGAGGAACTCATCTATGGTATAAGAGGAGCTGGCCAGGCAGGGTGACATTGCAGTGTGAGAGGGCCTTAGGTATAATTGGATGTTCTGGGTGAGCCCCAGGCTCTGAGGGAAGTTCCAGGATGACATTGAAACAGAAACATGGCTTTGAAGTCTGGCATTCAGGAACTGAGCTAGGAGAGGAGTAGAAGCTCCAACCCTGGCTGAGAAGTGGACAGGAGGAGGCTCAGTGCCCATGGCTGTGAGAATAAGGGACTGCGGCATATTTACTGCCGTACTCTCTCCCTCAGCCTCACAAATAAATCCTCAACTCGCTGAGCTCTCCTTGGTCCTTCCTCACCAATCCTTCCTTTCCAGGTGAACCAGACTCCTTCTTCCATTTCTCTAAGACACTTCCACCTAATGAGAGTGAATAACAATCTTGGTGTAACCCCCCCTCCTAGTTGTAGGAG
Source organism: Vombatus ursinus (assembly GCF_900497805.2). Lineage (NCBI taxonomy): Eukaryota > Metazoa > Chordata > Mammalia > Diprotodontia > Vombatidae > Vombatus > Vombatus ursinus. Next base: position 5,091,542 of record NW_020954598.1, read on the forward strand.
AGAAGTTAGGGGGTTACCTCTCCCCCAGTTGTCTCTTGAGGGACCTCTCTATCTTATGAATTGGACTAAATTATCTTCACTGCCAGAAATTCTATTTCTAAGCAATTACAGTCTCTCCCAACTCAGCTGAATTTGGCTTAATTACTTCTTTTCTTATTGTCACATCAGAAGTTACCAAGTTGATTTGTTGGTATATTTGCTGTTTGATGGAGGTAGAGGTTGCCTCCGCCCTCTTTAAGAATTTTTATTTATTTTATTCTGAACTTAAGAAATAAGACAAGCATATCTTTTAACACAGTAGAATAGGACACAAAAAAAGTGATTGTACACAAAACTGCAAATCTATTAGGTACAACTTGCTATTCTTTTTAAACATATAATAAAGTTATCACGGAACTTTATTTTTTTCTCCCCCCAATCAAATTTAAATGTTTGGAGAAATATTAATTGTTCATTGGTAGGCAGGGCCAACAAAATAAAAATAACAATTTTACCTAAACTAATTTATATATTCAATGCCTCCCCTTTTGAAATTGCTCCTTATAAGTTCTATTAGGATTCAAACTAAGGTCCTGATTTTAGACCCCAATTTTCAGACTACTTCATAGCTGTCTTCTGGGATTTCTCTTTCAGAGCAGCCTCCCATTAAAAATTTTCTAGGTCAACAGAATCTATAATTTTGATATTTTGTGCCATAGCCATTTATCTAGTGGTTTGATGCTTTTTTCATTTTTGTTCTTGGTTTTTACTTCTATTTTAAATTAAAGAAAATGATACCAACATGAGAGTTTTTTTTATGAGAAATTTTTGGTTCACTACCCCAGCTCCTGAAGTATTTGAATGCACCATTATTTCCCCTTTGAGGGTCCCTTTAAATTCATAAACTCCTAATGAGTGGGTGTCAATACAACAATATATTAATGAAAGAAAAACACTGGGTTGGCTGTACTTAAATGAATCTGTGATCTCATTGATTTGGAAGTTCTCTCCCATGATATAGATTGTTATCCATCCATGCTTTCACATCTCAAGTGACTTTAGTCCATGACCTCCCCCAAATTAGCCTCAATAGTTCCACAAGTGTCAGAAGCTTTCCTAAAGTTCTTCTGACCTTTTGAGGATACCAGGGGAACACTCTGGCTGTTGACCTGTTATTTCTTGCTTTTGCCATGTAGGTTAACTTATGTTATAAAAATCATTGAATCAGCCAATCAATAAACATCATTAAACACCTACTATGTGCAACTATTTGGTGCAGGAAAACCAGACCTGGAGTCAGGAAGACTCATCTGGCCTCAGACACTTACTAACTGTGTGACCCTGGGCAAGTCATTTTGCCCTGTTTGCCTCAGTTTCCTCATCTACAAAATGAGCTGAAGAAGGAAATTATAAATCACTCCAGTATTTTTGCCAAGAAAACCCAAATGGTGCTACAAAGAATCAGACATGACTAAACAACAATGCACAGAGCATAAAAGGGTCCAAGTGAATTAAACAATTCAACAAATATTTCTGAAGCACCTTTGATGAGCAAGGCATAGGGCGAGGCACTGGAGATTCAAAGACAAAAATGAAACAACTCTACCTCTCATTCATTGAAATGAAGTGGGAAGTGGGGAGTAGGGAGGGGAGCATACGTCTAAACACTTCAGGAACTGGAGTACACAGTGTGTTCAGGTCAGAGGTGTTTGGTATGATATTTCTAGTTAAATTAAAAAGAAATTCCCTGAACAGTAGGACTCAATTAATTTTCCTGGCCTAGTCAGACTCCTATGGTAACTTCATAAATGCTATTATACATTCTGATGACATGCAAATGATTCTTTTAATATCATAAATGTTTCTGCTTCTAATTGTGGTAGGCAGGATTCACACCAAGGTCATTGGTCTTAGAGCTTACAGATTAGACAGTATCATTATTGATAAAATGATTTTTATTATCCATCATTATCATTAAGCCAGAATCTCAGTTAATTGGATGGGTATATAAATGGAACTCTGTGGTATTGCATGAAGAGAGGTATTATAAAATATTGAAATCATTACAGATTCTCTCCCATGATGTCTTTACACTCCTGTCTCCCACCTCCATAATGATCCTGAACTTTTGTGCCCTTCAAAATATTAAAAAGCTGTTATTATTCTGTATTCATTTGAGATGTGAAGGGGTGTATTCAAGAGAATGTTGAATGTGGAGTCAAGAAGACTTGAGTTACTGTCTGGCCTTTGACACTTTACTTTCTGTGTGATGGGCTAGGTACCTCTCTGAACTCATTTCCTCATTCAGAAAATGGGCATAATAGAACTGGTAATACCTGATTGTTGTGAGGCTCACATCAGATAATGTATGCTATATGCTGCATACTCTGCAAACATATAAAGTGCTATGTAAATGTCAGTTATTATATAAGCACTCCCCCCTAAAAAATCACAGGGTGATGTATAGAAATCAGATCAAAATCAGTACTAGAAGTAGCCCACATAATATGAGAAAATTGGGTCACTACACATTGCCCTTTGGTCAAGTCAAACCCTCAAGTATCACAATGAAAAAGACTGGGTTTTAGATTTTTGCCTAATATTGTGACCTTTCTCCTAAAGATAGTCTGATGAGACTGTGATCTTGATAGGTTACTTAATGTAAATGCATTTCAGTAAGCATATATCAAGCATTTCCTTTGCATAAGAGATTTTGTAAAATGGTAGGGATAAGAAGAAGGAAGGAAGGAAGGAAGGAAGGAAGAAAGAAAGAAAGAAAGAAAGAAAGAAAGAAAGAAAGAAAGAAAG
>NW_020954598.1:5094338-5112144 GCF_900497805.2 Vombatus ursinus
AAGAAAGAAAGAAAGAAAGAAAGAAAGAAAGAAAGAAAGAAAGAAAGAAAGAAAGAAAGAAAGAAAGAAAGAAAGAAAGAAAGAAAGAAAGAAAGAAAGAAAGAAAGGAAGAAAGAAAGAAAGAAAGAAAACAGGGAAAGAGGAAAGAAAGGAAAGAAAGAAGGAAGAAGGGAAGGAGGGAGGGAAGAAAGAAAAGAGGGAGAGAAGAAAAAAAGAAGGAAGGATGGAAGAAAGGAAAGAAGAAATAATGCCTTCCCTCCTGCCCCCTAGTAATTTAAATTTTACTGTGAGAATCAATAGATACATGAATTTTGGGTTGGCAAGCACCAACCAGTCTCTTTTGTATAGTGTGCTAAGGTTACAAAGCTCTTCAATAAATAATCTCATTTAATCTGGACAATAAGTCTCTGAGGTAGATTGTGCTGGTCTTTCTGATTCTCATTCCCATTTTACAAGTAAGAAATGAACTCTAAAGTTAAAGTTAGTAGCCAGTAGAGCTAGAACTCTAACTCAGGTTTTCTGAATTCAGGTGTTTCATTTTCCTTCTGCTAGATCTCAATGACTTTCAGGTTTCCAATCTTCCAGCCCACCAGTGGGAGGTGGGGTTGGGAGGGGGAGGGAAACTACCCTACCTGTAGGAAGTGTTACATTAAAAATTCAACTTCCTTTATTAAAATGGACATGTAAATAAGTATGGTCTAGGGTTCAGGAGGTGAGAATTGGGGTATGTATGGTAAGCAGAGCCATAAAAAATCCCATTAAAAATTTTTGTTTTGGGAGCAAGGACCACAAATCATGCCTAAGAACAGAAGATGCATGGAAGGGCTGAATTACCCCCCCAGGTGAGGTAGGGCTAGTGGCTGGGTTGAGGCCTCTTGGGGGTGGTGTGGTGGAGAGGAGGAGGAGCTCAGCCCAGCCTGCTGCTTGGTGGCTTTCTACTTTAACCAGTTATTCTTTCCAACTAAGTGTTAAGCTCTGTTGTTTCTATGTTGCTGAAGGCCTTCGAGTGCTCTCTATTCCCTACAAATCCTGTGCCTTGAGAAAAATACCAGTGGTCTTGCCCTCATTACTGCTCTGAAGGTGTGGGAGGAAGGATGGAGTGCCAGATTAAAAAAAAAATCCCTCAGGATTTAACCTGTAAGCACTTTTTGACTTGTCAAGGCCAAATAAAGAAATGGCTTCCTCTGACAGGCTCCATCTCCTCCAAAGATGAGGGGCCCAATTCTACTCAGCTGGTAGGGAAAATGAAATTTTGTGGCCTCCCCCGCCTACTCCCCAGGATTATGAAGGCTACCAAAAGAAAACAGTGGTGTAAGGAGACCCTCAGACCAAAGAGTCTGAACTGGAATGCATCAGTAACAATTTAGGTCATCTTTTCAGACACAACCACATAGCAAAAGTCTAAACCAAAGGGATTTTCTACTGGGCTAGAAGTAAGTGAGCATATTCAGTGATTCAGATACAAAATAGACCACAAAATTGGCATTTCTTCCTTTGGAACAGTGATGTTCCAGAACATTCTGCAATGGAAATAGATGTTTAAAATAGTAAAGAGACCACTGTACTTGGATGTGGGAGATGGGGACTTGAATTCTAGTTTTGATACTGGCTGTGCCATTTTGAGTAAATCATTTAACCTCTCAAAGCCATTTTCTCCATCATTTTCTTAAGTCTAAATAATCAGCAAAACATTAAATCTGCTTTGTAGTGATTTCTGAGGTGTAAACCAGAGGTGCAGCCTCCAAATACTCCCCAGGGTAGACCAGATTAAAATGAAATTGGGAAATACTAAACAAAATAAAGAAATATACAATGCAACATAGATAATATTAATTTGTGGTTTTCTATGTTAATACGAGGCCAACAGGGACCCTCTCTATTTGAGTTCTGGCACCACTGGTGTTTCATAATCAAAATTTAACAACTGGATTGCTCCAGTATACCATAAGATACCTGGGGCCCTGAAAATTTGTGATTTACTGGCCATGGCCAGTATGTTTCAGAATCAGGGATCAAACCCAAATCTTCCCTACTCTGTGGTTATAATGCGGACATCCTTAACCTTTTTTTTTTTTTTTTTGATATCATGAATCCCTTTAGCAGTCTGGTGAAATCTGTGGACCCCTTCTCAGAATAGTGTTTTAAATGCACAAAATAAAATTGATAGGATTACAAAGGAAACCAATTATATTGAAATAGTTATATTTTTCCTATCTAAATTCGCAGATACCCTGAATTCTGTTCCACTTTGGGGGTCCAAGGGGCCCAGCTAGTGAATAGAAAACAAGGTATATATCATATATATGTACATATATGTATATGTATATATCATATATATGTACATACATATGTATATATATAGAGAGAGACATATATGTTATAATGCATATTTCTATATATACACATACATGTTTTAATTTAATTTTATGTCATAATCTGCTATATATATGTATGTATGTACTCACACATATAGTAAACATGTTTTACACCCCTTTTATTTTTCTAGTGTGAATGATCACTTTTAAAGCAATGACTTTGCATTTCATTGTGGAGGCTTTGTATGATTTGGGGGCTTTGGAGGATTCTCTGAAGGGTTTATTATGTGCGCATTGCCTCCTTCTGAAAGCATTTTCAGTGGCATACTCTTGGGATAGGTAGTAGGAGATAACTAGAGGATACAGTGCATAGAATCCTGGTCTTGAAGTCAGGAAGACCTGAGTTTGAATGTTGCCTCAGACACCCACTTGCTTTGTGACCCTGGGCAAGTCACCTAATCTATGCTTTAGTGTCCTCATCCGTAAAATGGGGACAAGCCTGTACCTCCCAGGGTTATTGTCAGCATCAAGAGAGATAACAAGGGACAAAGACTCCCGCAGGAGTGGGGGACCTGCCACCTTCAGGCCCTACGTGGCCCTCCAGGTCCTCAAGTGCGGCCCTTTGACTGAATCCAAACTTCACAGAACAAATCCCCTTCATAAAATGATTTGTTCTGTAAAACTTGGACTCCGTCAAAAGGCTGCTCCTGAGGACCTAGAAGGCCACATGTGGTCTCGAGGCTGCAGGTTCCCCACCCCAGGGCAAAACCTTAAAGTGCTGTATAAATATTAGCTGTTATTATCCTTGGCTGCAGGGAAAAGGTTAATGACACAAGGCTGCTGGATTCAGCAGCTAGACTGAGTCCTAAACACCAAGGCTGGCTGCTTAACCAGGTCACTGACTTACGATTTTACTGTGGGTAAATGAGTTCCTCAGTGCCTCAGTTCCTTCATTTGTATGGGGAAAAAAGGAAAAGTTAAATATGTGCATCTGTAATCAGAAGAAAAGAAGCACATTAGACATCTGCACACACTAACAATAAAAATATACCATACAAATTTGTCAGGGTTTGGTACAAAAAGAGAACAATTGTCTTTCATAGCTGTCAAATTAGTTTAAGTCACACAAAGGGATTAATCTGGATGAAGAAGGTCAGCCAAACATCTTGCACCTTCCCTATTCTTCTCCTTCTTACCATCCTCCCTACTTCCTTTTCCCTCCCCCAGAATGTGTCTAGAGGCTGTTATTTTATTCTCTGCTCCTAGTCTGCCTGGCTGAATGGGAAACAACGGCCACCCAGACTGTGGAGAGAAGGGAAGAGCTGAGCTTACTGTAGGGTTAGCAGAACTTGCCCTCTCAGTGGGACCAGCCCACTACAGCAGCAAATCTGGGAGAGGTGTTGGTAACGTCTGCTTTTGTTCATTCCCGAATCCCCTCAGGCCAAACATTTGAGAGAGGCTCAGTTTAGGTCTGGGAATGCTGAGGGTGTAGCACGCAAGGCTGCTAAATTCAGTGACTTCTCCTTGGGCAGTGGAACCTTTCCCTTTGACTCCCACTGTCTCTAAGACTTGACTGTTTGCTCTCCACATCCTTGAATTTCTCAGTGTCTTCGTGCTCTTGTTGCCCCTGGCTGGGTTTTCCTCATGATCATTGTGTGGCTGAGATTGTAGCTACCAATGGTGCAAGAGTTCTAGAAAGGCATTCATTTATTTTACCAATATTTATTGAGCAACTTACCATGTGAAAGTGTAGACCATGAAATGTGTAGACTACTTTGAGCTGGCCCTGAGAGGTGCTGTGGGAGATGAGGCTGTCTTGTCCCTTGCCTGGCCTCTATGTAAGCCATGAGCACATGGAGGTCCATCTCTTTGTGTTTTTCTTTCCTGATCTTGGATGAATTTGTATTCCATAGTGGATCTGAACTGGTGGTTACCTTGTGGTTTTTAAAATGTCCAGAAATCTGCAGCAGTGTTCATGGCGTGGGGTCCACTAACATGGCGGTGGGGTCCTCTGGAGTGGCAGTGGCTGATGGCAGCAGAAGCATCTGCTTTGGGAGTGGAGAGAAATACCATGGACAAATGGATCCAGAAAGACAGTTATCTTAGGGAGTATGATGCACTGGGGAGAGAGGCCAGGGAAGGACATTCAAAGCCCTGCACAACCTAGGCCCCTCCTACCTTTCTCGTCTTTTTACATCTTACTCTGCCAGTAATCTGTGGTCCAGTGAGACCGAACTTCTTACTCCTCCTTCAAATATGACACTCCAACCCTTGCCTGTATTTTTCACTGGATATCTCCCATGCTTGGAATTCTCTCCCTCTCCATCTCTGCCTCCTGGTTCCTGGGCTTCCTTCAAGTCCCAGCTGGAATCCCACCTTTTATGACAAGCCTTTCATCATCTCCATTAATGCTAATCTCTTCTCTCTGGTGATTATTTCCATTTTATCCTGTCTATATCTTGTTTGTACATAGTTGTTCACGTGCTCTCTCCTTCACTAGCCTGGGACCTTCTTGAGAGCAGGGACTGTCTTTGCTATTCTTTGTACTTCCAGCACTTAGCACAGTGTTTGGCATTTAATAGGTGTTTAATAAATGCTTACTGATTGACTGAAAAGAAGAACCAATTTGACTGACTTAACAGTGAGGTAAAATGCATAATGCTTAATTAGAAGGATCGAAAAAACTGCTTTATTTTCTGATAAGACTTAAAATACTAGCCTCCCAACCTATTGCAACAGTAGTTGTAAGTTAGTTACTGAATCTTATTTAAACTGTTCTGTTAATGAGCACTGCAATTTTTTTATGACTAGTAATAAACTGCATGAGTTATATAGGCTACCTCTTTTCTTGCTCCTCCTTTTTGGGAAGGGTCTAGATTTTCTCTAAAAAGTAGCACTGTCTACTATAAGAAATGATGAGCAGGATGCTCTCAGAAAAATCTGAAAAGACTTGCATGGGCTGATGCAAAGTGAAGTGTGCTGTGTACAAAGTAATAGCAATACTGTAAGATGATCAATTATGAATGACTTAGCTATTCTTGGTAATACAATGATCCAAGACAACTCTGAAGGACTTAAGAAAAATGCTGTCCATCCCCAGAGAAAGAACTGATGGTGTCTGAATATAGATTGAAGCATACTTTTTTTTAAACTTTCTTTATTTTTCTTGAGGTGTTTTTTTGGTCTGTTTTCTTTCACAACATGACTATTATAGATATATTTTGCATGACTACACATATATAAGCTATATCAAATTGTTTGCCTTCTCAATGAGGGAGGGGGGAGGTAGGAAGGGAGAGAATTTGGAATGCAAAGTTTTAAAAACGAAGGTTAAAAATTGTTTTTACACATTACTGGGGAAAAATAAAAGTAAAATACTTTAAAAACATCTGCCTCTGACACTAACTAGCTGTGTGATTCTGGGGAAGAACCACAAAAGAGCTTAAGTTCCTTCACAGGATCATAGGACCCTATGAAGCAATTGAGAGCTGGAATGGACCTTAGGGATCAACAAGTCCATCCTCCTCCTTTTACAGATGGGAAAACTGAGGCTCAAGAGGGTTCAATGACTTGCCCATGGTCACACAAACTAGTAAGAACAGTCAGGCTTTGAATCCAAGTCTGATTTCAAATTGGCTACTGGTTTTCTAACTATATTTGCCTCTCATATAATTTTGAAATAAAAGACATAACCAATCACCTTTTAGATTTTGTCATAAAAAAAAGTAGCACTGACTCTGGGACAACAGGATGGAGGTTTAATGACCCAGTTATGAGTGAGAATGAAGAGTCTAATGTCCCTAGTTAGAGGTTAGGGAGTTTACACCGGCAAACTTAGTAACTGAATACAGGGCAAGGAGGGATGAGTGGGTCCTTAGACCTTGTGGGCCCAGCTAAGTTGTCTTTCTGTTCTAGACATGTATTAAAAAGTTCCAGATAATTCAAAGAGGAACAAAATCATGTCAGGAGTTAGAGAAGGCCCTTTAGCTTCATAATAAACAAGTAAAGAAAGCAATTGGTCATTTAATAATAAAAATTAATAATAATAATTGTTGTTCAGTCATTTCAGTTGTGTCTGGTTCTTCATGACCCCTTGTGGGCTTGTCTTGGCAGAGATATTAGTTTGACATTTCCTTCTTCAGATCATTTTACAGATAAGGAAACGGAGGCAGACAGGGTTAAGTGACTTGCCCAGAATCAGACAACTATTAAGTGTTTGTGTCCAGATTTGAACTCAGGAAGATGAATCTTTCAGACTCCAGGCCTGTTGCTCTATCCACTGTACCACCTAGCAGTCCCCCAAATAATAATAGTAGTGTTAATAATAATCCACATTTACATAGTTCTTTAAGGCTTGCAAAACACTCCTCACAAAAAAAAGCCCTGTGAAATAGGTATTGCAAGAATCCCTGTTTTATGGATGAGAAAGCTGAGGCTTGGTGAAGGAAGCTTTGAGCTACAGACGTCCGTCTGCGGCTTTATTCTAGCTTTCTGTCCTCCCAGTGAATGTCTCATGGATATTCTTCCTACCCCTGACTTTGTTGTTCTTCACCCCCGCAGTTTCTTCCATACGTGTGGCGATGCTTAAAATTGATGAAAGCCTTTTCCATCGGATGAAGTGGAAGAGTCAGCTATTCTAAAGAAGAGGAATGCATCTACATCAGTAGACACGCTTATCATTTATCTGTAGCAACGACACACATTAATTAATACTTTGGCAGACAGACAAAATTTACCTAAGAAAAAAAGACACATAGAGGAAACCGTGGCTGAAAAGATCTTACACAATTGGTTATTTAAGAAAAAAAAACAACAATGTAGCATTTCGTATACAAGAAATTAAAAAGTGAAAAGCCTGGTATTTCCGGGGCGTCCTAAAAGATGGAAGCGTCAGAACGTGAAGGCTGCAGCAGTTGGCGGATGAGAGACCCAGCAGGACGGTGGCCACCATATCGATGCAGCCGGAGAGGTCTTTCTGGAGACGAATTAAGATGAACGAATCCCCGCGGCGCGGGGGTTCACCTTCCCCCAGAACAAGGAGAAGTAACAACAAACAGCCAGAAGACATGAAGGACCTGAAGACTGACAACTTAAACGATGCTGACTCCAAGCCCCTCCTGCAGGATCCTCCCACAGTCAAAGCAGTGCGGAGTAGAAGTAGGATTTCATTAGCACAGACTATTGAACCGGCAACAGATGGAGAGGTCTCCGAAGCGGAGTCCACTTGTTCTTATGCCTCCGGACTACAGGAGCCAACAGTGAGGGTCACTAGGAGAAGGTGCATCATAATTCCCTGCCAGCCAGGGTCCAAAGCCAGGGGTAGACATAAGACCACTCGAAGTGAATCCATCAAGTCTGGTGATGTAGGTGAAGTTTCTGAAACTGAGTCCTGCTCCTCAGTTCTTTCTGCCCTTTTGGCATCTCCTGTTAGAACCAGAAGGGCCAGACAGAGAGAGTCGAAATTCCATTTGGATCCACATTCTGCTTTACTGGCTGAAGAAACTTCTGATGCTGAGTCATGGTGTTCAGATGTTTCATCCATCAGAAGCCAAAGAACAACAAGAAACAAACAGAGAAAATTAAAGAGAGAAGCTGATGCACGAGCTGAAGTGGAAGATAGTGTGGATAGGCCAGAAAATGTAAACCAGAATGAACATGGAGTTCCTTCCCAACTAGAGAGCATCTCTGAATCTACATGTGTGGTACCCAGAGTTCAGATACTGAACAGACTGCTCCTTCTCTAGGAAATAGGCCCAGTCAATGTAAAGACGAGATTCAGGTCTTTGATGGTAAATTCTTAGTGAAAAGTTCAGAAGAAAAAAAAAAGAAGAAAAGCCTCCAAATGTGACATATTGTACATTTATAGGTATTTCTTATAAAGGCTGTCCCTATTGTCAAACCTCAGGAGATTTTTCCCTTTTGTTATTGATGTTAATTTTAAGATTAATTTCAAATTTGTAAAAAACAGGTAGCAACGAATGACTGAGCTGTTTGTCTTACATTTCCCACGTTACAGTGCATTTGCAAATTTTATTTCATTCCTTTGGCTCCTCATCTCTATGGAGATGAGTTGAAAAATGATACTCAGTTCTTCTGGAATGAGATAACCATCTGCCTGAGACCAGCAATTAGCCTCCTGAGTCCAAGACCAACAGAACACATTCAAATGATAGAGCAGAATCACAGGGTTGGAAGGTGCCTCAGAGGCAAACCTCGTCTAAATGAAAATCACCTCTACAACATACCTGGTAAATAGTCATCCAATCTTTGCTTCAAGACCTCCAGTGAGGGGAAACCACCACCTTCCCAGGCAGCCCATTACACTTTTAGACAGATCTAATAGTTAGGAAGCAGCTGAATCCAGTTGGGAACAATCCCAGTTCATAGGGATGTTTTTTAACCTGCTCAAGCTCAAGTCCAGTTGAGGGAAGCTTATTTGATAATTTCCAATATTCTGCTAATGCACCTATTAGTGGTGGAAAAAAGACAAAATCTAAGCCAGGATTCTAAACATTTGGATCTAAGGTCCAAAGAGAGGGATACTGAAAAAGTTAGCTCTTCCACACCACAACTTTCCCCATTACAGTTTTGCTATATTGTGGGTTGGCATAAGAAATTAAATGGGAATTTTGGGGGAGTTTTGCAGAAGCGACAGGCGACACACATAGGCACAGAGCCTATGACCACATAACTTAACCCAAATTTGACAATAAGGTACTGTAAACACTCCATAAAAGAAAAAGAAAAAAAGTCAGACTTCTCTGTTACAAAGGGAGGGCTAAAAAATTTTATGTAGATTTTCCAGATCGTGGGGGTGCCATTCCCCTACCCCCTGCAATATGGAAAGGATAACTATAGATCATGTATGTATTCTATATTGAGCACCTGGCATCTGTATAATAATGAGGAAGAATCCTAAAAATTAAAGAAAGACTGATAATTCAACGGATTCATAATGGATCCATTGATTTGTCCTCCAATGTTGCAAATCATGACCCTTCCATACCTTCTCATTCCATGTGATTCTTGTTTATGTTCTCCCATAGCATATTTCCTTGATAAATTGAAAAGCATCTTCTGGTTCTCTTAACAGCAGCTAGATGCCTCAGTGCCTAGAGCTCTGGGCCTGGAGTCAGGAAACCTGAGTTTGAATTTGACCTTAGATACTTACTAGCTGTGTGACCCTGGACAAGTCACTTAACCACTGTCTGCCTCAGTTTCCTTATCTAAAAAATGGGGCTAATAATCACACCTACCTCTCAGGCTTATTAAGATCAAGTGAGATAAATATTGTAATGTTTTGAGCACATCATAAGCACTCTTTAAATGTTAGATATTGTTATCGTTATCATTATTAACATTTTCTGGGTATCTAGTTACGCAGCACTATCACCGTACCTGGAAATACCAAGTAATGACGACGGCTGGCCGCACCGCTCAGTCTCCATACCTCTTCAACGTCATACTAATTTGCTTTATCTATTTATCTGAACCACACATGACAACCTTTCAAATACTCCAAGACAGTTAACATGATACCCTTAAGTTTTCTTTCTTTTAGGTTCAGCATTCCCATTTCCTTCAAGTGATCTTTGGTTAGGCCTGATCCTCAGTCTTACTCCTATCCTGGTTACCCTGTTCTGGTCCTGTTCCATCTTGTCAACATCAATGAGCACACTGTCTTTCTGGGGAGGTTGTTTTACCTTAATAGGGAAAATCTGGAGATCTCTAGACATGTTGAGCTTAGATGTGGGGAGAGCCCAACACACAGCTGTGTTGTAACTTCCTCAGAGATTAGTTCCCAGGTTTTCACAAAGATAATTTCTCTCTTCTCTGGACTACATCATTTGAAGGTTTATAACCTGACCTTATTTCCGCTAAGAAGCAGTTGGTGTTCTCTGATATTGGCTTGGACATTTAAAATAAAAAAAGAAAAAGAAAATAAAATGCAGATTAATTTGGAGTGAATCTGTGGAGGGCCAGGCTCTTCTCCAGATGACTAGCTTTTTCCATATTGTGATCCAAATTATGGGACACTGTGAGACCGTTAAACAATGCCTATTAGGTTTAGCAGCTGAGAGGGGTGAATACATGAATGTGTGCTGGTCAGATCACAATTGAGCCAAACTTTTCTCCACCATTCTCAAAACTACAACCAGATAGTTTGGTTGATTTTTTTTTTAAAGCATACTGAATATTATGGGCTTCACTGATTGCCCAAATGGATTTGGTTCTATACTACAAAGAAAAAAAATAAAACAAAACATTTGGCCGTGCTTTAAAAGAAACCAAATAGGGAGATGTAGCCAGTGCCTTTTGTTGCATCAGCTTATTAGCAAAGGGAAGTCTTATTGCTTTCCTTACCACGGTGAGAATAGAAAGTACCAAAATGCAACAGGAGAAGTATCACCTATATAATAGGCTATGTCCTCACTCGAAATCAAAGAGAGCTAGCAACTTCTCATCTGATCCTACACCTAAATTTACTATATGACATATGTACATAAGAAATATTTGATGAATAACAAATTAATAAATGAATAAATGTCAGATATATTTGGGAAGGCTAGAATTGGGAATAAAACCTGTCCTGATAATCTTTAGATACCAGCACTTTCAGACCAAGCTAGAAGCTGTAGATAATGCCAAACTAATAATGAGCTTTTCTTTAACTTCTGGAAAAATGAAAAATTTAAGTTTATATAATCCATGACCCAGGATCCTCCCTCCCCCCCCCTCCACACTACCTATGTTTGATGCTGGGAGTTTGGGCACAAGAGCCTAAGTATCTGTTTTTAGCTTTGATTCCCTGGAATTAATCTAGGAAAATCTTAAAAAGATAGCTTAGGTATAGCTAATGTCTAGATTTCCCCCAATGTGGGCTGCAGGGTCTGCAGCTCCCTTAATAGATACTTGATATATGAGTAATGGAACAGCCTTTTATTTCTCCTCATAGGAACTGCATGTGATCTTTAGGACTCACGAGTCCATGAATGCTTATTGGAAGAGAAATGAACTTTGTGGTGTTATTGGGATGACCCCTTCTTATTCTGCTGAGTCTTTCCCTTAGCATTCTACATAATCTTTCTAAGACTTGCTATATCACCCTGTAGTTTATCCTCCTCGAGAAGGTAAACATACTTTGAAGGTCTCTGAAAAAGCAAGCCCCTTCTCATCCTACATATATTGTGTGAATTTCTCACTGGCTTTGCTTTCCATGTACGACATCATGTGGAGACCCCATGTAGGTCAGAGATGTCAAACATGAGGTCTATGGGCACATTGCAGCAGCAACATTCCCCAGTGTACCCAAACCAGATTAAAATGCAATTGGGAAATACTGAATAGCATAAATTAAAATGTGATAGAACATAGATAATGTTTATGTGTGGTTTTCTAAGTCAATATGGGGGTGGGAGAGGGAAGGGATCCTTATGTATGATTTAGTGGGGTTCTGTTTGAGTTTGGCACCACTAATGTAGGTGAGTCTTTTCTTTCTCAAAAGAACATGTCACATTAAGAAATCCCAAGAGGAGTTCACAGGCATTGTTTATGAATGATCTTCTCAGTGATACTGCTATGTGCTTCTTTTTTAAAGGGTAATTACAGTTCCTGGGTGAACTTACTGAACTCTAGAAGGAATCAAAAGGGGAAAGGGGAAAAAAAAAGACAGAAAGAAAAAAATTCTAGTAGGAAAAAAAGTGGCCTACATGGGTCTCCCATTTTTTATAGACTACAGAGATGGGTGGCTGATTCCCAGTCAGCCAATCAGGAGGAGGCAGCCTCAGGCCCTGAAATCCAGTCAGTAATTGCTTTAAAAAAAAAACAAACCCCAGTATTTAAGGGCAGAGATTTTTCTAAAATGTATCATTTATTTTCCTGTCTTCTTTAAATATGTATACTAAGCATAATGTAATCTTTTTTTTGATAACTTTGTCCTATTTGACTAAACAATAAATGATCTCAATAGGCTCATCTTTTTTTTTAGTTTAATAGTATTTTATTTTTCCCCACTTACATGTCAAGAAATTTTTTAGCATTCATTTTTACAAGATTTTGAGTTCCAAATTTTCTCCCTCCCTCCCTTCCCTCACCTATTCTGAAAATGGCAGGCAGTTTGATGTAGTTTATACATGTGCTATCATGTAAAAAAAAATTCCATATTAGTCATAGTTGTGAAAGAAGAAACAGATTTTAAAGAAACATGAGAAAGAATAAAGTAAGTGAAAAAAAATGCTTCAATCTGCATTCAAAGTCCATCAGTTCTTTTTCTGAACATGGAGAGCATTTTCCTTCAAGATTTCTTTGTACTTGTCTTGGATCATTGTGCTGTTGAAAAGAGCTGAGGGTCTCTTGTTTTTGAGATTTTGTGTTTGATTTTTAGCTTTTATAACTGTCTCTTCTCCTACCTCCTCCTCCTTTCCCCACTCCACCATCCAAGTCGTTGCTTATTTCTGCTATGAATCTGTCTGGCTTTTTCTATTTCCCCCTTTCTGAATGGCTGCACAGGTCTGGAAACCAGTTAACTAAGCTTCTTAGAATTGCACTTTATGGTATGTATTTAGTGATTTCTAATTTGACTCCACTGAGAAATTTTTTTTTTACTTCCTTCTTGATATTCTAGGAAGTTGAGGTTTTTGGGTAAGTGGTCTCCAGATAAATTATACACACATGCTCACATCCATAAATATGTGCATGTGTGTGTGACCAAATTTTGTAGTGTATATGTGAATAAGCAAATTCTGTACTGATATACATATACTGATGATATATACAATGTATATACATACACACAACATACATATTATGCAGTTATATATATTTATGCATATATGTTATATATTATTACATATTATATATGTATATAGTAAGTACCTATTTACCTATTTACCTAGTCACATATACAGTATAAAATTTAGTTACTCACACAGACATTCTACACAGCTTTCTATAAAGCCAGATTATAAGCCAATATGTTAATATTGCCATACAGCCACTAAAATATCACATACTGAAATGATCAAATTACCATTATGCTTGGCACCTAAGTCTATTTTCATTTTTTTTTGCGACTTTTTTCTTTTCAGAGGGGATTGGTGCTTGGTTGTCTTACCCCTCTATTCTGGGTTATAGTTCCAAGTGTGGAATAAGCTACTGTATTGGGCCTTTGTGATCTTTCCCATGTTTTCTGATGAATGGCTTTTTCGTTTGTTCACTTATAAGATAGGACTATCTACTTGGCACTGAGCTTTCTCACAGTCAAGTCAGGTTATTGATAAATTAATTTGTGGTTGTTCAGTTATGTCTGACTCTTTGTGAACCCATTTGGGGTTTTCTTGGCAAATATACTAGAGTAGTTTGCCATTTCCTTCTCCAGATCATTTTACAGATGGGGAAACTGAGACAAACTGGGTTAAGTGACTTGCCCAGGGTTGCATAGCTAGTAAGTGTCTGAAGTCAGATCTGAAGTCAGGAAGATGAGTATCCCTTTCTCCAGGCCCAGTATTCTAACCACTACACCACCTAGCTGCCTTGATAAATTAATGCCAACATCAAAAATCATTTACTTTGTGACTCACATAAGCATGATATGGGGCTAGATAGAAGTTAAATAGCCTGGAGTCATGTACCATCCAACATGTTTCAACCACTCCAAGTGCTTTGGAAAAGAAGGTCTTAATCGCCTTCTGATGTTGGCATTATATCTAAGTGCTGATTTACTTTGGACCTGTACACAAAGAAAGTCAAAGGGCTAATACAGGGCCAGATCCCCTAGAATCCCTTTAGGAACCTGGAGATCCGTTGATTTGCCACCTTCATTTTGCAGAGATGAAAATGAAGACCTAGAAATGCTAAGTGACTTGTTCAAGGTCACACAGCTACTTAGTGGAAGAGTTGGGGCTAGAATCTAGATGTCCTGGTGCCTCATCTGTCACTCAGTTCACTAAGAAATAATGACAGACTGGACCTCAGAGATCACCCCACACCTGAATTAGAAGCCCATCAATAGAATTTTGCACTAGTGGATATTGAAGATCTCCAGTGAAGAGGAACTCACAGCCTTCCTAGACAGCCCATTCCACCTTCAGACAGCTCAAATATTAGGCAGTTTTGCCTTCACCTAGCTGAAATTAGCTTCTTTGTTTCTTTTACCCATTTTAGTCGTAATTCTACTTTCTGAGGCCAAGCAGAAAAAAGTTAATCCCTTTTTCAGCTGAGAATCCTTCAAGTACTGGAAGACAGTCTCTCCTTCCCCCAATTCAAGCCACTAAAACAATCTCCCAAAGATTAACTACTTATCCCTTTCTTCAAAAGTTCCAGAGAAGGAATTTTCCCTTGGGAATAAGTTACTGGACCTCACATCCTCAACAATGAGAGGATTCTTTCTAATGTCTCACTTACATCCTTTCTGCTGTAATTAAACCAAGACTTATAGATCACATGGCTTTGGCAGCCCGTTTCTGGACCAAGGTGGATGGTAAAGATCCTGGTGATGTGTTTACAAAGGAGCAGGTGCGACCACCAACAGCCAGTCAATGCTCCCTTTCCTAGCCAAATGAGATGTAAGGTCCATAGCTGCATTCAAGGCATTCAGTCATTGGTGTGCAGTCACCCCCAAGTCTGCCTCTAGTATTGAACCCATGGCTTTGTGAGGTGTCGAAAAGTACTGTCTCAGCTTTAGAATAGGAAAGTAAGTTTTCCCATCCAAGCCCTCCCACTTTGCCCTGATTTCTTCCCCTTTGCCAAGTCTCTGTGTGCAGTATTACTGAGCTCAACAAAGGGGACATAGCAGCTGCTCCTCGCCCAGGGGCAGAGCCCAAGCTGAAACACCATAGTGACTGGGAGCCGATGCCAGAGAAGCCTGGGGGAGGAAGCATTGGATGAAAGGACAGGAAAGGCATGCTCTACAAAGTTAGAGAACTAGTGATCTACAGGTAGACAACTTCCTTGGTTATGGATTAAAAAAAAACCATGAAAACAAATCTCAAGAATTATTCATATATAAACCAATGACATCTATGAAGCCTACTTCCCAGGCTTATTGTGAGAACAGGATCATAAGTTTAGAACTGAATGGGACTTCAAAGGGCATTGAACACAATTGCTTGACTTTGCAGATGAGGAAACCAAAGGAGAGAGAGCATAAGTGACTTGTTAGGTTCACACATTATAGTGTCTGAGGTGGAATTTGAACTCAGGTCTTCCTGACTCCAAGTCTTATACCCTATCCACTACATCAAACTATCTCTAATTAAATGTGATAATGTATTTAGTGTGCTTTCCAATCCTCAAAGTGCTAGATAAGTACAAATTATTATTATTAATTATCATCATTATCATTATTCATATTATTGTTATAATCTTTGTGATTTCATTGGTATAGGGAGTTGCTGGTGAGGCATGTCTTATACTAATAAAAGGTAGCACCTTCTCAACAATATACAGTCTTAGAGTTTCTGGAGTTACTTGGAGAAGAAATGACTTACTCTGGGTTACCCATCTAGTATGTGTCAGAAGTAGGACTTAATAAAGGTCTTCTTGACTCTAAGATCATCTCTACATTTTTTCTGCCACACTTTCTTGACATTGTTTTTCTATCATAGCTATGTACCTTACACAATTCTAGGTACTAAGGAGGTTACATAAAAGAAAATGTCATCCCCGAAATTTAGGAATATGGTTAATTTGCAGAGACAAACTTGGAAGGGTCCTTAAAGATAGTTCAGAAGGGGAAAATATAATTCATTGTCTTAATTTACAGATGAAGAAACCAAGATCCAGAGAAGAGAAATGATTTGCCCAGGCTCACACAGATGCTTAGGAAATGAGCCCCCATCAGATCTCAGATCTTGAGTCCCAATCAAGTCCTTCTCTTACTCAGTGATACTGCTTCATAACCATGAAGGACTTAAATATCATTTTAAGACAATGATAAAAATAGGGCAGTACAAATCTTATACATAGATTTATATTAAGTTATTTATATTTTGAGTTAATTGCTGCTTATTCATACTCCTGAGGAATTCAAAATTCAAATAATCAGAATATTTTAACAGTACCATATTGATATTCATAATGATGAACTAGAGGCAGCAGGTGATCTGAGGTGCCTTTAAACATCAAAGAAAGATTGTGTCATGTCTAATAGAGTTTTGCACTGATGGAATCTCAAAGTTTGATGTTATAATCTAGTTTAAGTCATACCTACAACCTGATTTTCCTTAATCCGACAAGTGGCCATCATATTGCATTTGAGGACCTTCTTTAATGAAGAACACAACACTGTCTTAGACAGCTCATTCCGATTTTATATAGCATTGACTGTTAGGAAGTTTTTCCTTATATTGAGGTAAAATCTGTCTCTCTCCAGCAGAACAAGTTTAATCTCTTTCCCACATGGCAGTCTTCAAAATATTTAAAGTGCTGTAGATTAAGGAGCATCTCCTCCAATAGTAATAGACATGCAGGGAATCTTTCAGATTTGCAGCCTGAATGAAAGATAACACCATTTTCAATTCCCATACATTGTTATTTCATGTAGGATAGATGAGCCATTTTTCAAAAAGAAAACAAAATAAGAAAACCTTTCTCAGATTAGTCAAAGGCGGAGTTAGGGAACTCATTTCCTTAGAGCTTTCTTGGCTAACCTCTGTTATCCCTGCTTTCTCATCTTCCAAATAATAACTGAAAGGGGGAAATACTCTTGTAAAAAAAAAAGTGTAATCAAGCAAAACAAATCCATATAGTGACTATGTCCAAGAATGTTTTTCTCCTATGGCACTTTGTGTCCGTCACTTGATACTTTGTGTCAGGAGATTGGTAACATGCTTTGTCACGAGACTTCTAGAGACATGGCTTGTCATTGGACTGATCATAATTCGTAAGTCTTTCAGGACTGTTTTTCTTTACAATGTTGCTTTCTTTGTTTAAATTGTTCTCCTGGTGCCACTCATCTCACTCTATGTTTATTCACATATCTATTAGAATGAGAGGGCAAAGTGAAGGTAGAATTCTTCAGTCACCTTCAGGAAGAAATGACAAAAGGAAAAATACCAGGAATTTCATAGCCAAAATCTAGACACACTTTTCCCTCTACCCCCTCCCAACTCTGCCTCCATTAAGAGGGAAAAAAATCCTGCAAATTTCCTGAAAGAAGCAGTTCCAATATCACAGTACCTGTCAGAATCATACGAAACCTGTCTTTTCTAATAATATAAATGAGAAAGGAGATCTGGCAATAGAACATTCCAAAAGGCAAAAGATAAAGCCTTACAACCAAAAATAACTTGCCCTTTGAAATCAAGTACAATTTTATAGGGTAAAACAAAACAAAACAAAACAGACTTTTAATATAATAGAGTACTGGAGTATTATATTTCTGATGAAAAGACCGTAGTTAAGTAAGAACTCTGAAATACAAAGGAGTATTCAACACTCATACACCACACACACACACACACACACACACACACACACACACACACACACAC
>NW_020954598.1:5112154-5148467 GCF_900497805.2 Vombatus ursinus
CACACACACACACACACACACACACACACACACACACACACACACACACATTGGTGTAGATGTATATCACCTCAAAAGGGGGAAAAATGAGCATGGTTTTCAGGGAGTCCAAAGATAGATGAGTTATATTTCCTTAACCTATCTAGGTCAATTTTTTAAAAAAATCAAATATCTTATATTATCTTTTATTATTAAATATTTGATTTTACTTTTATTTTCTGCTTTCTTATAAAGTCACTGAATTTTGTTTGGACTACTCTTGTTTTCAGGACGATGTGTTATCTATAACCACTTTCTCTTCTAATATATTTATTCTTCCATTTTTTCCTCAAGAAGTTTTATTTAATTTTTAAAAATCTCTTGCTTTATTTCTTCTAGGTATTCACGTACTCTTTATGCAAAATTCATTTTTTTTCTTTGAGTCTCTGCTTATAATCTTTACAATTACTATCTTCTTTTGGGTGATCACTGCACACTTTTCTTTGCCAATGTTTGGCATTTTCTTTGATTTATTCATCTCTCCAGCTTTAGTTACTGAACCGGGGCTCTGTGCAAGTACCTGACTCTGCACTCCCCACATCCCCCACATCGTACAGCCACGTTGGATGATTGGCCCTGCTTTGTCTTATCATGGGTGCCTGGCTTCTTGCAGTGACTTCCACATCCCCAGTCTTAACCTTATTCCCCAGAGATTTGAGATTCAGAGCACTGAATCTTCAGGGCCCTCTTTGGTTCCTCAGTACAAAATGTTAAAAAACCTTAGAGCCCCTGGGCCTAGGTTGCCCATGTCTGAGAAATACAATGCTGGCCTACTAACTACTTGCTACCACTCTTGGCCTTTCCAAAATCACTACAAAATGTTTTTGTGTTGTTTTGCTTTTTATAATTTTGGGTTTTCTCAGTGCGGGAGGGAGAGTTCTCATCTTCCTGCCTCCAGATATAAAGCCTGAAGAAATTAAGGCTTAGATAGACTTAGTAACACACTCAAAGTCATACAGATAGTAAACAGAATAACTCAACTGTGAACCTGGGTATTCTGATTCCAGAATAATATCAAATAAATAATATCTAGAATTAATCAATAAAATCCAGTACTTTTCCTATTTTATCATACAACAACTGGGACAATGTGCGCAAAGTGTTTCAACTATCTCAAGGTACTATATAAATGAGAGCTGTTATTATAATGACCAAAATAAGCAAAACTAGGTACTAGGAGAAAGCATCCAAATGATAATAGTGATATATTCAGATATCAAGTACCTTGCTTTGATGACTTTAAGAAATAGAAAATGTTTCCCCCTTGGGCAAGGTTATGTTTCCATAGTTGGACTCTTCCTTAAGAGCAATAGACAGGATTAGCATTTGATATAATGTTAAAAGAATTTAGGAGAGCTGAAAAGTTTCTTTGAGTTTTGGGATATATCTTTATTACCCAAAGCAAGTCATTTTACTCTCGTGGGACTCAGTTTTCTCATCTATAAAATGGTGTCAGACTAGATGGCTTCTGAGTTCTTTTCTAACTAGAGCTATGATTTAATGATCCTATTTATTCTTTTGGGTCACAGCATTTAGAATTGAGAGGAAGCTTTTCTAAACCTCTTATTTTATATTGGATTAAATTGAAGCCAAGAAAGCGAATTGACCCTTCTCACAGAAATAGTATGTAAGAGAACTGAAATTTGGACTTAGATCTTCTCTCTCCAAATTCAGGGCTCTTTCCACTCCACTGCACTTCCTCTGTCGTCAATGCCACATCAGATCAACACACCTCATGCTGTGTTTTCACGGAAAATGAGAGCCTATTGATGTTCCGGCTATGTAAACATGGTGGGCCCATTTTTCTATGAATAGAGTATATAAGCAAATGGCTTTATTGACTCTAGTTCTTACTTTGAACCCACAAATTTGAAGGTACAGAACAGTACAGGGAAGATTTTTTTTCTGCTATGGATCACATTTATGGTCATTCCTGCTGACTATGATAAGACATATGTCCCTTTCCCAAATAGGATAAAGTGACTGGAAACATATCAAACGTATAAATGCTTTGGGCTCATTCGTAGGTACTAATATAGAAAGATTTTAAAACCAAATCTGATCACATGAGCTATATCAATCTCTTTGTTGACGTCTGTTAACAAACTATAGATTTGTATGAAGAGCGGACTAAAGGAAGTTAAAAAAAAAGACTAAATGTTTCCTTGCTAAAGAGATGAAAAGGAGGTTTTCCCTTAAATGATTACTAAAATATATCTTAGAACTGATTCTACACAGAACAGGAGAATATTCATCCAAAGCAGGCTTCTCCATTGGTGACACTTCAATTCTGGACAGAGCTCTGGGCACAATCACCATGGAGCTGGCATGAAATCACTAAGGGCATAGGACCAATTCTGGAGCACTTTCTAGAGGAAGGAAAGGTGTTTTACTCTAAGAGATGCCTTCCAAGATGAGCAGTATTTAAAAGATAATGGGGTGGTTTCATTCCAGGATGTAATAGGAGATATTTTCTCCACTTTGAATAAAGGGCATTCCTTTTATTCATTCAAATTTAAGCCTGAGTTATGTAGTTGTAATTGCCTTTAAAAAAAAAAGATATCCAGAGGATTGTAATTAACAAATCATACTTACCTTTTGGTGCCACAGCCTAGAGGGGATGGGGTAAATAAACTTCTATTATGGCTAGAGAACCAGACATGACTGAATTCAGGGATCTCTTCCCTACTGCTCATGTTTATTAATGAAAAAGTAGGAAAAAACACTTCTACGTTTGTATGACATTCTAACTCTAGAGAGGCTGTAATACCTGTAACATTAAAACAATTTGCAAAGACCATCAACAGGTTCAAAACTTGAACAAGACATTTTTAAATAGGTAAATGTGAGCCAACACAGATGGGAGGTGCTTAGAGTAACAACTAAGCTTAAAGATGTGTAGCTGGGTCTATATGGACCTTGTGATAGGATGGACTCAACATCATCAAAAAACTTTGACTGTGAAAGGGGATGGGTAATACCTAAAGTGATATGGAAGAAAATATAAATGTCTCTTTTTAGACTTTAAAGCCCTTTGCAATTAATGGCTCCATTCTATCTTTCCAGTTTCTTTCTATATCACTCCCTTTGCTACCTTCCAGGATCCAGACAAAGTGGTATTCTCTGTGTTCTTTATACATGACACTCAACTCTTGTCTCTGTGACTTTGTACTAGCTATCTCTCAAGCTTGGAATACCCTTACTCCTTCTCAGAATTTCTTTCCTCCTTAAAGGCTCAGCCCAAGCACACTACCTTCTACATGAAGCCTTTCTTTATTTCTCCAAACTGTTAGTTTCCCTAACTAATGTGCATTAGTTTACATTTGTTGTGTATATAAATATATAGATGTATATATCTCCACATGCTATTTTCCCCACCCCAATCCCCAGAATGTAAACTTCTTGAGAGCAGGGACTAAATCTTTTTTTTTTTGTCTTTGTTTCTGTAATATCCAGCCTAGTGCCAAGTACATAATAAGCATTTAATAAATCCTTGCTGATTGATTGATTGCTGTAGCTATAGTTCCCATCTTTCTGAAGTTTACATCTCTAACAACCCTCTTGAAAGGGAGCGGTAGACTCTGCCTCTCCCATGGGTGGGAGGAGGAGCCTGGACTCATATAAATTTCTGGGCGTTTGAATTTTTACCCATCTCCTGGGCCAAGGAAATTGCAAGGTTTAGGGTTGGGTGAGGGACTTGGAGAGAATGGTGGAAAATGGCTAAGAGTTGAGAAGGGAGGGGATGGCTCTTTCTTCCCAGTAGTCATAGCAGCAGAGAAGAGAAGAAAACTTGGCTGCGAGCAGTTTTAACAGCAACAGCACCAAGAACACAGGCTGAGATGTATTTTTCCTCCCAGTCCCACAGAAAGAAGAAGTGAAAACAAGGGAGAAATCAGAGATAGGCATCAAGATTGAAACTCATTGGTGTGGTTGGACTATGGATAAAAGTACATATACTGCTGGGAATATGAAGGAACTGACTGAATGTATTCCCCTTCCCTAAGTGTGGCTAGAACTTATTTCTGAGTTCATTCCTTTACTGTGGTAAAAGTTGTACTTTTTACTGGTTGAGTTTTACTTCTCATAAATATCTGTGGTGGACCCAGACATGTATTTTCTTGTGTCTCTTTGTTTCTGTCATAAGTATTTGGTGGGATGGCTCTGGTAGTTTCAGCCACACGGGAGGACATTGACTGGCAAGCTCTCTTCTCTTTCTTCTGAAAATGTGTTATATAATGCTTTAGCATTCCAGATAAACTGGACTAATTGTTGTCCCCAGGTAACATCTCATCTCTTGCCTCCATGCTTTTGCACGCTGTTCCCCATTCCTAAAATGCTTTCTCCCCCTTCACCTATATACTTAGGGTCCCTATAGCTCCCTTCAAGGCTCAGCTCAACTGCCACTTCCTATAAGAGAATTTCCATGATTTTCCTAGGGGTTAATGTCCTTTCAGTTACACACACACACACACACACACACACACTTCTGTTTAGTCATTTTTCAGTTGTATCTGACTCTTCATGACCCCATTTAGGATTTTCTTGGCAGAGATACTGGAATGATTTGCCATTTTCTTTTCTAGCTCATTTTATAGATGAGAAAATGGAGGCAAACAGGGTTAAGTGACTTGCCAGGGTCACATAACTAGTAAGATATATTATATATATACATACATACATACACACATATATATACACACACACAAATACATATATATATATACATATATAAATGTTGTGACAGCTGTAGTCTTCCTGTGATCATCATCCCTACCATCACCATCACCATAACCATCATCATCATCATCATCATCATCATCATTTCAAGTTGCAAAACTCCCAAAGAAGAGACAGATAGATGGAGTGGGTTATTCTTGCAGGATTACAAACATTTCTTTTTGTTTCTAGCCTGAGCAATTTGATAAGTAGAAAGAAAAATGCAGAAAATCTAGAAACTCTAGCTAGTAGAATCATCTACAAATGAACTTTTCTCCTTGGGGAGAAACCTCTGGTTAACTTTGAACATGCAAAAACACATGTGAGCAGAATAGTGGTAGAGAAGAAAAAAAAAGAACATTGTTGCACTTTTTTTAAAAAGAATTCAGCTTTAGTTTAACTGAATTGTTTAAATTTTCATCTTTGTTATTCTATGCACGGTAACTTAAAAAACAACAAGAAGAACAATAATGGGTTTCAAAGGCCAATGAGGGAA
Organism: Vombatus ursinus; assembly: GCF_900497805.2. Classification (NCBI taxonomy): domain Eukaryota; kingdom Metazoa; phylum Chordata; class Mammalia; order Diprotodontia; family Vombatidae; genus Vombatus; species Vombatus ursinus. The sequence goes on from NW_020954598.1 coordinate 5,117,406, forward strand.
GAGCAAATTAGTTGGAGTTAGTAAAGCTGCAAAATGGTTGCCAAGGGAACTTTCTTCTTATTGGAAAAGATACAGCCATGAGGACTGCAGATTTGGGGATGTGCCCACACAGCTGTGATCTTTCTCTATATTTTTTTTGTTATGAACACAAAAAGAGAAAGGAAGAGAGAATTGCCACAGGAAGTAGAAAGTGAAGTTTCCTCTTGGAAACACTGGATAGGTAGGAAGTTTAAGAGCAAATTAGGAAACTTAAGCAAGCAAATGAGCATCTTTTCTTTGATAATTAACAAGTAGTTAAGAATGTTTGATATTGAAGCCCTTAAAATGGCTGATCTAGACAGAAATAATCTCTGGGAAGTTGTAGACAGATTAGAGCCCAGAATTTTTTTAATATCCAAAGTTTAGGAAAAATAAAAAAATTGTCCTTGAAAGATAATTTTTAAAAGCCACAATTAAGATAAATATGATTGAAAATAGTTGTAGGTAAAAGCACTTACCTTTTTTTCTAGAGGAATTTCTTTAAATCTTGTTCTAAATTGTGTAATACATTGTAAGCCAAAATACGAGATCAATATTTATACTGTTATATCCATTGACTTATATTTTGTATATTAAAAAAGCAATGTTTATTGGATTGCAAAAATAGCATCTACCTCACAAGGTAAGGATCAAATGAGATAATATTTATAGATCACTTAGCACAGTGCCTGGCACATAGTAGGCACTTGATAAATGCTTATTCCCTTCTTTCTCCTTTCATTAGAGAGGTGTGTGGCCATCTAACACATCAGGATTTTACAGAATGAGATACAAACAACACAAAGGAAGAAGGGGAGGAGGGAGAGGAGGAGGATGCAGAAAAGGAAGAGGAAGAGGAAGAGAAGGAGAAAAAGGAGGAAGAAGATGGGGAAGAGGAAAAGAAAGAGGAGGAGGAGGAAGATGAGGAGAAGGAGAGGAAAAGTGAGGGAGGGGAGGGAAAGGAGGAGAGGGAAGAAGAAAAGGATTTCCCCTTGCAATGTATTTCTCTTCCCTTGTACAGAGCTAAGTCCACTGTTCTCACAGGTACAGTGAGAGTCACTACAAGGAATAATTAGTGACTCTAAGAAAGATTTTTTCCCTTATCTAATCACTTTACAGATAATGTCAAGATAGACTTTAAGATGCAGAAAGGAAAATGGGTAAAAATCAGCACACAATATTTCCTTTTTTCTTTGTGAGATTCCTGACTGTCTTTCCATGTTTTGTAAATGCCTTCTATCACAAATGTAAGAATATATGACACATATTAACAAAATTAACAAACTAGCATTATCCCCACAGTCTCTATTCTTCTCTGACTTCAATGTGTCTTTCATAGTCTCTAGTGGTGGCAACCTTTTTTTTGGAAACTGTCCTGGTGCGAAATTGGAGGGAAAGGCTTGGTTTTCTTGTTGAACCTCTGATCACAGGTCAATGTTCATCCACATTGGCTGGTCCAGTTTGTTGGACAGTGGTGCCAAAAATGTGCAAAACAGATGACAGATTAGTGTGGACCCTAAACTGTGCTCTGAGATGTTTAGAGGATGTTATTACATAATCTGCAAACAAGATAGCTTTTGGATCAAGAGAAAAGCACTCCTAAGGGAAAGTCACCTCAGAGAGAGACCAGGAAGTAATCAAACTGTATTCAAATACAAAACACACACTATCAAGTAGAAAACATTCACCCTGGAAACAGTTTTCAAACTTCCTGTTAATTGCTTCCTTAACTCTTTGCATTCCAAAATGAATTGTCACCAGAACTGGTTAACCTTAGACACACCCTGTGAATGCCCTCCTTTCTCAGCTGAGAGAACTGAGGCCCAGAGCTGGTTAACTCAGTCACTCACTCCATAAACACTTATTAAGTGCACGTGCCAAGAGTGCTGGGGAACAAAGAGAGGCAAATCAGAATCACTGCCCTCCAGGAGCTCAGTATCTAATGGGGGAGACAGCAGGCAAACAAATCTATGAACACAAGCTATCTAAAGGATAAATGAGAAATAATTAACAGAGGGAAAGCACCAGAAACAGGAGGGGCTGGGAAAGGCTTCCAAGTCAGTGACAGAACTCGGGGACAAAAAGAGTTGGTACCACATGAGAACTTTCTTATTTCACAGGCAGTTGTAACTGGAGCAGAAATCACCTAGTCCAATCCAGGAAAATTTAGTGCAGTATGGTCTAGTGGAAAGAGAGCTGGTTTGGAAATCAGAGGACCTGGGTTCAAATCCCTGTGTTCAGCAATTACTATCTATGTGACCCTGGGCAGGTGACTTTACCTTTATGGGCCTCAGTTTTCTCACGGTTTGCAAAGATCCCTTCTGGCTCTAAATCTGTGATCTTTCATTTTACAAATCAGGAAACTGAGACCCAGAAAACTCCCACAGATAATCAGTGGCAGAGCCAGGATTAGATCATAGGGCAGCTAAGTGATGAAGTAGATAGAGAATCAGGCCTGCAGTCAGGAAAACCTGAGTTAAAACTGGCCTCAGACACTTACTAGCTGTGTGACCCTGGGCAAGTCACTTAATCTTGTTTGCTTCTGTTTCCTCATCTGTAAAATGAGCTGGGGAAGGAAATAGCAAACAGCTCCAGCATTTCTGCCAAGAAAACCCTAAATGGGGTCACGGAGAATCGGAAATGACTCAACAACAAACTCAGACATTAGATCTAGCATTCTTTCCTATATACCATATTGTGTCTTTCTATAAGGTCTTTTCCAGTGCTAGTATTCTATGAATCTTTTATTTAAACTTGTAGAAATTCTCAAATGTTCTAATTATATCACTCCTATGGGACTCTCATATGGATGGTTGTGGTCTCAGGATCTAGGGTAACCTTGAGAGACCAGCTTTTAAGTACTGTCACTCAGGGGTTCCCACCAGTGTGGTTCTTTTTAGTAGCCAGCAAGACTTTGATTAGCTTTTAAAACAGGCTATTAACTAAAATAACATATTGAGAGCAATTGGTACAAAAACACCCCAATCACACCCCTCCCCCCAACCCCTTGCCCAGCTTGAGGCACACTCTCCCACAAATAAAAACAGAATCCATGGGAAGAGCGAGCTTAAGGATAGAATATGATGGTAGTGAGTCACAGGTGTCTAGAATAAGTGTGACCAAAAGGGTAAACTCAAAACTTCTGGTTACTGGAAGCCTTTTCTTGCATTCATAGTGAGAATTTTCCTCTGATATCAGTTGTCATTCTCCTTTGAAGCTGCTTCTTTCATTAGATGGCTAATCTTCTATACCTATCTGAGTCCATGTATGTGTTTGTCCTAAGTATTTCTACAGTCCCTAGGATAGCCTCTTTAGTGGAAGACTGCTTGTTCTTGGTGTGTCTCTTTCCTCTTATTTAAATGCTTTGGCTTTTACTGGTAGTCCCTTCTTTCCTGTGACATGATTAATAGGGGGGAGGGGCAGCAAGGGGGAGGAGAAAGGGAGAGAATCTCTCTCTTTTCCCACAAGAGTAATTCACTCTCAGGTTCCTGAATCCCTGGTGACTTTCACTGCCGCTTGGTCCACTGATTGAGCAGGGTCACTTATGGACTAGTTGCTCTTTTTTTTATAGAGAGGCCCAGAGGTGATTTTTTTAGTCAACCACAAGATGTTGTCTGTATGCTATGTCTTCTACTTTTAAATTACCTGCCAATATTCTATATATCTATTTTTATGTACTTAGATATTTACATGGTCCCCCACCCCAATATCGTGTATACACCTTGAGCACAGGGACCATGTTTTTGCCTTTTTTATATCTCTAGTACTTAGTATAGTGTTTGGTATACAGTAAGAACTTAATAAATGCTTGCCTGCTTTCATCTTAGCCAAAGCATTATAATCCTCTCAAATTAATTAAAGACTTATTCACACCTAGTTTATGTGTTTGTTTGATCGATTGAGTCAATCAATGGGCCTTCTCTGATTAACTGGGGTTGAGGTGGGACCTCCACCTTTACGTAAGCATGGAGTCCATTCAACTGGCTACAGAAAACTTTATTTTCATAGGAGAGAATGAGAACTGAGAAACTGAGGAAGAGAGAATATCAGGCATTTGCCTGGGTCATGAAGGGACAAATCTTAGTGACTCATAAATAAGAAACTCATGAAGATTTATGAGAAGTTGGGTATGAAAGTTGGCAATATCTACCAGTTTGTATGAAAAGCATCCAAGTAGCAAATGTTACTTAGAACCTAATCTGAGGGGTACTTTTCTTTTTTCTTTTGTGATGAGGCAATTGGGGTGTAGTGACTTGCCCAGGGTCACACAGCTGATGAGTGTTATGTGTCTGAGGTCGGATTTGAACTGAGGTCGTCCTGACTCCAGGGCCAGTGCTCTAAACACTGCGCCACCTAGCTGCCCCTTGAGGGATACTTTTCAATAATAGTATGCTGTTTATTCTTCCAGTGAATTAGGCATTAACAGGATTTCTTGAGGAGGAAAAATATCTTGTTTCTCTCTTTTAGTAGATCTCTAGATATAATGTTGTTTGCCATCCATTAATGGTAAATCACAATAATAGTAACTCATTTGTCCTGACATTTTAAAGAAAAGCTCTCTGTATATTTCAGCACTTGAGCACCTCTTACAGACTGGTGGCACATTTCTGAATTCCAATTTGGTCCAACAATAGAAAGTGCCTTTGATAGGCTCATAACAGATATAGTAAGAGAATTTCTAATCCCGTTTGTAGGTCTGTAGAATCATGCAATAGCTCATTCTTGTTTATAATTGGAGGATGAGGAGTGGCGTGATGTGTGTGTGTGTGTGTGTGTGTGTGCTCACATGTGCATGCACATAAGTTTTACTTATCTGAGATTTGTTACACAAAGGATATGAAATAATATAATATGATTCTTCCCCATCAGGAAAGGCTTCTTTCCTGTAATTTGTTGGAGTATGTTCTAGGTCAAATAATCTGACCTCACACAATTACTAGGTGTGTGATCTTGGATAAATCATTTAACCTCTGTCTCAATTTCCTCAACTGTAAAATGGGGATAATAATAGCATTTACCTTTCAGGATCACTGTGAGGATCAAATGAGATAATATTTCTGAAGTGTTTAGCACAGTGTCTCGGACAAAGTAGGCATTTACAAATGCTTGTTTCTTTCCCTGTGTTAGGTAGTGCAGTGGATAGAGCACCAGGCCTAGAGTCATGAAGACCTGCATTCAAATCCATCCTCAGACACTTGCTAGCTGTATGACCCTGGGCAAGTCACTTAACCCTACCTGCCTCAGTTTCCTCATCTGTAAAATGAGCTGGAGAAGGAAATAGCAAGCCACTCCAGAATCTTTGCAAGAAACCCCTAAAGGGGTCACAAAGAGTTAGACATGACTGAAATGGTTGAACAACAAGCATATTATTTAAACTCTTTAGTCCCTCAGTTTCTTTATTTATAAATTGGGGATTGGACTAGAGGACTTCTATCCTTTCCAGCTTTAAAACTAATAACGTGTAAAATCAGAAAGGAGTTTTTTTAAAAAAAATCTTCCCAAGAGCTACAGTTACACTGTTTATTTTCCAACTGAACTCAAGAAGCTTTTCTTGATTCCCTACTCTGTGTGTGTGTGTGTGTGTGTGTGTGTGTGTGTGTGTGTGATTTGAAGTTCTTCAGGAGAAATGTTGAGTCCTTGGTCTGACCTGATGATCAAGGCAGGAATAAATAAAGTTCTGGAGCCTTTGGTGGCCCAATAGTTTTTTGTCAATACACAAACTGATTGTGTGCCATTTCTGTGGAGAATGGAATGTGCTCTTAACAGCCATTTAGGGTGCAGAAATATCAAGCATTTGCAAAGACAATGATATCTGAATCACAGCATTTCAGAGTTGGAATTAACCTTAGTGATCATCTCATTCAATCAATACTCCAAACTCTTTTCTCCCTTTACCCCAATCCATCCCTCCTGTTTACTGGAGATTTACTGGGATTGTAATAGCATAGGGAACTCCAAATAGGCACCCTCTTCTTCTTCCAATACAGATTATCATTTGCTCTGAAATTTATAGCTTTAGAGAGTTTCTTGGGGGCACAAAGTGAATTAGTGACTTGCCCAAGATCACATCAGCCAATATAGATCAAAGGTGGGTTTTGAACATAGGTCTTCCAGATTCTGAAGCCAGCTCTTAGAATTGGGAAGATAAGAATTCAAATCCAACCTCAGACATTTATACTAGTTGCATGACCCTGAGCAAGTCATTTAATCGCTGTCTACCTCAGCTTCAATATCTATAAAATGGGGATAATAATAGCTACCACATCCCAGCGTTGTTGTGAAGATAAAATGAGATGACATTTATAAAGTATTTGATAAATCTTAAAGCTACAAATATATAAATGTAATTAATATGTATGAATGATCACTGTTTTGGTATGTTGCTTCCCAAGGTTCTTCCTTAAAATCCCCTAAGTTTTAAAGTAAATTTATGCTTAATTCCCTCTGTATTTTATCAAACATATGTGAGTTCTTACACATGAGGTAAGGATATATTGCACACATCTCTAGTTAAAGAATTAATTCCATTTTAGTGACTCAAAAAGCCATTAGAGGTCATTCAGTCCAACCCCCTCATTGAACCTCTCAGGCCCTCAATTTTCTCATGATTTCATGTTTTCATGACAATTACCATCCCTTTTATAACCCTGACAGCCTTTAGACCCAGCTTATTACAGAAGCCATTTTATGATGAATTTTTCTCTTCTCTCTCCTCAGTTTCATAGTTTTTTTTAGTACCACCTAGAAATAGAAATATTGGACAAAATGTCTTTGAAACAAAAAAAAAAGAAAGGAAACAAATAAAAGAAAAAAAGAAAAGCTCTGAAAATGAACTTCCTTAAGTGTATTTGACCAAAGTATTTGACAAGATTCTGTGTTTTCCAATTTTTTTAAAAAGATCATCTCTGGTAGATTTGCAGTTTCTCGTGAAATTTTTTGGTACTAGAAAGTAATACAGCCTTTTCTTTCTCTATTTTCCCAACATCCAATGGGATGGCTCTGCTGTGTCGTCTAGCAATGACCTCTTGGTTTAAGGGAAGCCACACATTAACTTTTAATGGTATTAGGTTTATGTTAATAACACAATTGGGACTTGTAGCGTTAGCTGTGGTTGCTGCAGCTGTGTGTACAGAATTAATTAGTCACTTGTCGAGGAGTAGGGCAGTTAGGTCACTGTGGCTTCTCTTTCAATCCTTTCCCCCCTGTCAGAGGCTTACTGTCCTCAAAATATTTGCAACAGACCCTAAAATCTCCCCTTGATTACCCTTAAATGTCAAAACAGAAACTACTTTATGAAGCTCTGCATAGCAAGGGTAGTGTTGCTGTCCTGCCGTAGGTGGGCCAGGATCCAGGCCTCTATCCTTTGTTTGTTGAGGGACCAGGACAGATTCATTTCAACCTTTGGATCCAGATTCCCACCCTGCAGTGGAAAGGCAAGTTGGTTTGTATTTAGCTTACAGGGCATTATGGTATAGAGCATTGGTGTCAAACTCAAAGAGAAATGTGGGTCACTGATGTGTACCTAGGCTACCTGCAGGCCACATGTTTACTTAGTTTTAGCATGTGATGTTATCTACGTTTTATTGCATTTTTATTTGTTTTGTTAAATATTTTTCAATTACATTTTAGTCTGGTTTGGCCCTTACTAGGAGTGTGACACTGTGTGTTTGACACCTCTGGGATCAAGGATAGAACATTGTACTTGGAATTGGGAAGATTTGAGTTCAAATCTTGACAGACAATAATTAGCTGTGTGATCTTGAGCAAATCATTTAATTTTTCTCTATCTGTTTCCTAATCTGTAAAATAAGAGGATTGGCTTCAATGGACTAGTAGACCTGTTACAGCTCTATATCTATAATACCTGGGATCTCTACTGACATTAAACATACCCAGTATCTTGACTGGCTAATAATAAATAGGTAGCATTTATATAGGGCAGCTAGGTGGCATCATAGGGCACAGAGTGCCAGGCCTGGAGTCAGGAAGACTCATCTTCATGAATTTAAATCTGAACTCAGACACTTTCTAGCTGTGTGACCCTGGGCAAATCACTTAACCCTGTTTGCTTCAGTTTCCTCATCTGTAAAATGAGCTGGAGAAGGAAATGGCAGACCACTCTAGTATCTTTGCCAAGAAAACCCCAAATGGAGTCACGAAGAGTCAGATACAACTAAACAAAAGCATTTGTGTAGCACTTCAAGATTTCCAAAGCTTTTCACAAATATCTCATTTTATCCTCATAGCAACCCTGGGAAGTAGGTGCCATTATTATCCCCATTTTACAGGTGAGGAAGCTGAATATGACAGTAGTTAAGTAACTTGCCAAAGGTTACACAGAGTCTGAGGCTGGATTTGAATTCAAGTGTTCCTGACTCCAGGTTCAGTGCTCTAACCACTGTGTAACCTAGTTAGCCCAAGATTTAGACTTGGGAATTGTTAATTAGACCAAGGTCAGAGAAGGATACAAGGGTTTTCTCTCCTCTCCTCTCCCCGCCTTTCCACCTACCCCCAATGATAATAATTTCATAGCCAAAGTCTGTTTACTTTGGTTGATTGGCAGTTGATTGATGATTGGCAGGGTCAACGTATTGATTGTGTTTGTTTCACCATCACACCTATTACAAAACAATTCAGAAAGCTTGGGATCTATACACCTGCATATACCACCTCTAAGACAGTTATAACCTATCTACTACTCTTGCTTTTGAAAAACTGAGGCACAAAGAACTATTACAAAGATAGCAACAACTGACGTTTGTACATTACTTTAAGGTTGACAAAGCACTTGGCTCATAATCTTGTGTGATGGGGAGTCTAAGTGTTATCATTCTTATTTTGTAGATGAGGAAGCTGTGGGTCATGCAAGTGAAGGGATTTTCCCTTCACGACCTAGCTCCAGTTTATTGACTGGCTGACTTCATTCACTCTACAATGTAGTCAAATTGGCTTTTTCTTTTTTTAAAGTTCCTCCATCTCCCATCTTTGCACCTTTGCAAAAGCTGTTCCCCCATGTCTGGAATGTTCTTCCTTTCCACCTCTACCTTTTAGAATCTCTCAAGCCTCAATTTATTTACCACCTTCTACAAGAGGCCTTTCCTGACACCCTGGCAGCCAATTCCTTTGCCCCAATAATAACCTTGCATTTATTTTGTCTGTGCTTTGCAAATACTTATTCATGCATGCGTGTCTCCCCTTGTAGAATGTAAGCTTCTTTAGAGTAGGATCTCCATTTCTTTTTTTAGGCAATTGGGGCTAAGTGACTTGCTCAGGGTCACATAGCTAGTAAGTGTAGAGCAGGATCTCTTTCATATTGGTCTTTGTAACCTTAGAGTTACTAGAATGGTGTTTGGTGCATAGTAGGACTTGACAAATGTCTACTAATTAATTGTCTAGGGTCAAATAGCTAGTTAAGTGTTGGAACTAGAATTTGAACTCAGGTCTCTCTTGATTGCAAGTCCAGTGCTGTCTCCACTATGCCACTACTTTAAAAAAAATTTATTTATTTTTAGTTTTCAACATTCACTTCTATAAGATTTTGAGTTCTAAATTTTCTCCCCCTCCCCCCATCTCCTCCCCAAGACAGCATGCAATCTGACATGGGCTATACATGTTCAATCATATTAAACACATTTCCACATTAGTCATGTTGTAAAGAAGAATTAGAACCAAAGAGAAAAACCACAAGAAAGAAGAAACAAAAACAAAGAGGGAGAAAATAGTATGCTTAATTCTGTATTTAGACTTTTTAGCTTTTTCTCTGGATATGGATAGCATTTTCCATCATGAGTCTTTTGGAATTATCTTAGATCCTTGCATTGCTGAGAAGAGCGCTAGACCACTGCTGTGGATTTTCATAAGTGACCAGCTCAATATCATAGGTGGGCAAGGTGGAAGCGGGGAGGGGGCAAAAGGGAGGAAGTTGTTATTTCTGTACATTGAGGCACCCAGATACCAGTTCTTTTCTTAGTTCAAATGCTGCCCGTAAATCCAGAATGGTTCCCAGACTACCCTAAAAGATGCAGTAAGCCTTTGTATCCCCAGAATCCTGGATGAACACTATTGAAATACTGTCCCTGGATTTCAACCATTTATTTGACAAAACCTCTCATGTTATCTTGGTGGACAAGATGAGGGAAAGTGGGCTGGATGATTGTACAATTAAATGGGTCCATTGTGGAATTCCTCGAGGATCTATTGGTTCTGTGATATTGGACATTTCATCTATGAGTTGGATAACATGCTTATCAAATTTGCAGATGCCACAAAGCTCACAGGGATAGCTAGTAATTTGGGTAAAAGTCAGGATTCAGAAAGATCTTAACAGGCTAGGATGTAGGGATCAATGAAGTCTGACACTTGAGTCCAGGGAATCACCTTAAAAAGTATAAGAGGGGAAGAAGATAGTTTGTGTGAAAAAGATTTGGGGGTTTTTGTGGACTGCAAGCAAAGTATGTCAACAGTTTGATATGACGCTCAAAAAAGTGAATGTGATTTTAGACCAGTTTAGGAAAGAAATAATGTCCATGTCAAGTGATGTGAGAGTCACACTGTATGTATCTTGTAAGTGCACAATTATTTGCATGTCTCCTCCATCAGAATGCAAGCTTTTTGAGACCAAGGATCATATTTGTTGTTGTTTTTTGTTTGTTTTGTTTTCCTTTCTGTGTAAATCTGGTGTTTAGCACAGTGCCTAACATATAATAAATACTGAATAAATGCTTATTGACTGACACTGTCAAACAACATTGGAATGATTATGTTCAGTCTTGGCCACCACCATTTACAAAGGACATTGATGATCTAAAGAGTATCCCAAGAAGGGAGACCAGGATGTTGATGGGGCTGGAGACCGTGTCATGTAAGGATCAGTCAAAGGACTAGGGATATTTAGCCTAGTGAAGAGAAGCCTTACGGGTGACAGACAATAGTTGTCTTCAAGTATACGTAGGATGGAAGAAGTAAGAGGTTTGTTCTCTTTTTGACTCCAGAAAGCAGAACTAGGGGAAATGTTGTGGAAGTTAGAAAGGGACTCATTTGTGTTCAAAATAAGGGGGAACCTCCCCAAACTTCCTAACAACTACAGTCATCCAAAAGTGGAGGAGACTCAGCACGTAATGGATTCTCCATCACGGAAGATGTTCAAGTGGAGGTTGGATGAGAGCAATTTGAGAGTATTTCTTTTCAGAGACAGGTTAAATTGAATGTCTTCGAGCTCCAACATTCTGTGGCATAATCAGAATCCTAGCATAGAATCAAACCACTGGATCAGCTTTTGTAAATGTAATCTGAGAGGAGGTAGTCTAGCTGAGAATGAAACAGATCCCAGCTGGATCTCAGAAGCCTGAGCTTGTACTCAGTTGGCATTCTCCTTTATTATATCCCTGTGACCAAAATACAATTTGCTGAGCTATTATCCCAGTAGAGTTCATCGGCATATTAGCACTCCACTCCACACATTCTCACAGAAGGACCGAGGTGGGTCCTAGTAGATAAGAGCATGTCTTTTCCCATCTCTTGGCAACCATGCAATGAAAATTTTGAGTTATCTTCCTTCCAGCTAATCATAAAGACCCCAGGGATTAACAGTTCCCTTAAAGATAGGACATTTATCTCTCTCTCCTCTCTAAGTGGAAACAGGAAAAGAGAATGAATTATAAGCAATTTTAAACCTTTAAATACAGCAAGATGAGTGTCATTTAACCATTTTTGAGTGGAAAAATGTCTGAAATTCACAGAAGCATTTTAGAATGGGATGAGGATATCTTAACATACTTTATATTATCCAAAATAGCTATTTCATTAATGCTATGCCTGGCTCTCAACACAATCCATTATCCAAAAATAAATAGGGAGACCTCAGGAGCAAAAGTATGATTTTGGGAAAAATTTATGAGCATGCTGAAACAAGCATCATTAAATATGAAAATGAAATTTTGATTTAATTGTTGTTTCTCTCTAGGAACAACAGGTCTGGCTAAATAACTATTGCCAGCTACCCTAAAGGATAATATGTCATACTCAAAATAGTCCAATGGCTCTGTGATCCCATTGATTTGAATATTCCCTCCAGCAATGCAGATCACATCCCAACCAGGTGTGCCCTTCCTATGGGATTCTCATCCACATCCTTTCACAAGTTCCTCCCAATATGTTGGGTTCCTCTTGCAACATCAAGAGGATAACACGGGAGCACATAGGTTGTCTGATGGTTTTCTTGCCACATAACCAGTCTATCTTTCTTGATATACATCTCTGTGATGACATCGTTTTACTCTCCTTCCTCATAGTTCTTCATTTATTATGCATGCAGACCCACTTACATGTACCATGGGCCTCTCTGTTACACTCAGAGGAACATCCATTTTCATTCATTAGAGTCCATGATTTGCAGTCATACAACAACATCCTTTTAAAAGCATGTATTATAAAAGCATCAACTGCAGTTAGATAATGGGATTTGGAGGTATAAAACAACTCTATCATTATTCAATACTATTCTCTAGGAAGGATTAAAAACTCATAGAGTCAAGTATACATTTCTTAGTCATATAACATGCAGCTATTCAATAAATAGTTGATGATTGATTGATCTTAAGTTGGGAACTGTCTCAGTTTGATGTTTCAATCCAATGGGTTGTGTTCCAAAAGTTTCTTGGGAGTCACTTCTTTGGAATTCACACATATTTCCCTATAGAAATAAAGCTATATGTGGTGGTTAGATTCTCAGAGCAGCCCACACAAGTCTATTTAACCCATATTATGCCTAATTTATCTTCCACTATAATCCTCTTCTGATGCCTCATTATGGCACGGAGTTGACCCAAGCTCTTAAAAGACTAATGCCAATGGAGTGTAAACTCTGCCAGGTCCAAGCTGGAAAGAAGATGGTAGGATCAAATGGAGGTTTCTTTTTAAGAATGGAGGAGATACAAGGGCATAGTTATAAATAGTAGGCAAAGTCATCAGGTAGGGATAGATTGAGAGAGAGAGAGAGAGAAAGAATGATTGCAGAGGCAAGCTCCCAGAGGAGATAGGAAGGGATGGGATCCAGTGCAAAAGCGTAGAGGTTGGCTTTAGTAAGGAGGACCACCTCTTCTGTAATGCCTAAAGTAAAAGAGAAGAAAACAGATGCTTTTGCGACTATTTTGAGGTGAATAGAGAAGTAGCTCACACTTGATGACCTCTGTTTATTTGGTAAAGTAGGAAAAAAGATCCTCTGCTAAAATTTAGGAAGAGGGGTGATTCAGGAGGCTCTAGGATAGAAGAGAATACTGAGAACCTTTGGAATCTTCTATTCAGTGGGTAAACACTCCTCATAGTCAAGTCATTTTCCAGTCGTGTCTCTTTGTGATCCCTTTTGGGGTTTTCTTGATAAAGATAATAGAGTGATTTTCCATTTCCTTCTCCAGCTCATTTGAGGAAACTGATTAAATGTCTTGTCCAGGGTTACACAGTTAGTGAGATTCTGAGGCCAGATTTGAACTTAGGAAAAGGAGTTTTCCTTACTCTAGGTCCAGCACTCTATCCATTGAACCACCTAGCTGCTTTGTGGGGAGTGTTATACATAATTAATTAAGGAAGAATGAAAGGAAGGAAGGAAGAAAGAAAGGAAGGAAGGAAACAAACTTTTTTTTTTATTAATTAATTTATTTTTAGTTTTCAACAATCACTTCCATAAGCTTTTGGATTTTAAATTTTCTCCCCCTCCCTTCCTGTGTCCCTCCTGTCTCCCTCCCCAAGACAGCATGCAATCTGATATAGGTTCTACATATACATTCCTATTAAACATATTTTCACATTCGTCATGTTGTTAAGAAGAATTAGAACCAAGAGGAGGAACCACAAGAAAGAAGGAAAAAAAAACAGAAGGAAAAAAAAAGCAAATAGTGTGCTTTGATCTGCGTTAAACTCCATAGTTCTTTTTCTGGATGTGGATAGCATTTTCCATCATGAGACCTTTGGAGATGTCTTAGATCCCTGCATTGCTGAGAAAAGTTAAGTCTATCAAAGTTAGTCATTGCACAACATGGCTGTTACTGTGCATAATGTTCTCCTGGTTCTGCTCTCTTCACTCACCATCAGTCCATATATGTCTTTCCAGGTTTTTCTGAAATATGCTTACTCATCATTTCTTATAGCACAATAGTATTCCATTATATACATATACCATAACTTGTTCAGCCATTCCCCAAATGATGGGCGTTCCTTCAATTTCCAATTCTTTGCCACCACAGAAAGAGCTGCTATAAATATTTTTGTACATGTGGATCCTTTTCCCATTTTTATGATCTCTTTGGGATACAGCCCTAGAAGTACTATTGCTGGGTCCAAGGGTATGCACCTTTTTATAGCCTTTTGGTCGTAGTTCCAAATTGCTCTCCAAAATAGTTGGATTACTTCACAACTCCACCAACAATGCATTCATGTTCCAATTTTCCCACATCTTCTCCAACATTTATCATCTTCCTGTTTTGTCATATTAGCCAGTCTGATAGGTGTGATGTGGTACCTCAGAGTTGTTTTGATTTGCATTTCTCTAATCAATAATGATTTAGAGCATGGAAACAAGCATTATTGAGGGCTTACTCTGGGCTAGGTACTGTGCTAAGTGTTTTACAAATATTTTCTTACTTGACCCTCACAACAGTTTCTGGGAGGTAGATGCTATTATTATCCCCATTTTTTCAGATAAGGAAACTGAGGCAGAAAGTAGTTAAGTGACTTGTCCAGGATTACACAGCTGTAAGCATCAGAGACTGTATTTAAACTAAAGTCTCCTGACTCCAAGAAATATCTACTACATCACCGAGCTGCCCCTAAAAGGGTAGTTGTATTGGGATGAGGACCCAGTTGAAATAACACAAATAACATAAATAAGTATTCTAAAGAACACACATAATTCCATATCATACCTACAGCAGCAGCAGTTCTGGACCTCAGAGGCCAATGAGTGATTATGGATTTCATTGGGGAGGCTTTGCAGTATCCCAGGGCTTGAGGTAAACAACCCAATGTCATCTGCAAACAGGACCATCTGCAGCATCTCATCATCTCTAGAGAATTCCTCTTCAACTTGGACTCTGCTCGATAGTCACAATGGTGGCAAATAACTTTGCTGAATGTATATGTTATAGATATATATCTCCTTTGTGATATGTCATTAAACAATTATCTCTGTTGCAACATCTCTCAAGGAATATTGTGTAGTTTTATTATATTCATAGAAGAAAACTTCTTGGAAAAGAGCATGCCTTTCCTCTACCAAATCAAATGATTTTTAATAATAAATATGTAGTAAGTATACATATGGTGACTCCCCAGATCAAAACTCCCATTCTTAGCCCCCACTTACCTATATGTGCTGTCTCTCCTATTAGAATGCAAGCACCTCAAGGTCTCTCATTTTTTGCATTTGAATCCCAAGTGCTTAACAGTGTCTGGCACATATTTGGGGTTTTCTTGACAAAGATACTGGAGTGGTTTACTATTTCCTTCTCCAGTTCATTTTACAGATGAGGAAACTGAGGCAAACAGACTTAAGTGACTTGCCCAGGGTCACACAGCTAGTACGCATCTGAGACAGGATTTGAATTCAGGAAGAGGAGTCTTCCTGACTCCAGGCCTAGTGTTCTATCCACTGTGACACCTAGCTGCCCTATATCTGGCATGTAGTAAACGCTTTCTAATTTGTTCATCCATTCATCTACTAAGGCAATGAGGAGTTGTGATCTATATTGGATGAGGGAGTACTGATGAAATCACAGAAATCTACAGGCCTTGCTTTGGTGGATATATATTCCTATGTGTACAGTCCTGCCATAGACTCATAGATTGCAATCCACTCATACTTTCATCCTGTGTGATTCTTATCCATCTCTTTCTTTAATTCTTCATAGAGAATTTATCCAATGTGCTGGAGACCTTGTCTCGGTGTGCTCATATTTCATTTTCACTGGTCCTTCTCTGATTGCATATGTCCTGGATGATTTATTTTATGCCATTTCTCGTATACAAGGCATCATTGATAATACACTGCAGCCTGTTTATACCTGTTTTATCTATATTTATATTCATCTCTCTATCTGTCTCTGCATTGCCCTTTGGGTCATCCGTGATTTTGTTTTTCCGTGATTAATAACTATTAGCTCCACCAGAAAATATTAGACTTTAAAAGATAGATTTTTGCAGCAGCAAGTAGCTTATTTCAACTGTGTCACAGTCCATTCAATTCTGGGCCTGTGTCAGACCCAGAATTGTCTATCTGTACCATCTGCTAAAGAAAGTGTTCTGGTGAGCTAACTTAATGGACTGATTCTGTATCTCCATGATATAATCTAAGCAATATGCATTCTTCATCCACTTTGTTTTTCCTTTGTGAGTTGCCAGGCCAATGTCTTTGGAATACTCATGAACCTTAGGAAAATATGTGTGTTCTCATACAGAGGTAAGAGTATATTGGCTCTGGAATCAGAGAAGTTACATTCAAATCTTGTCTCTGATGTTTCCTACTTATGTGCCCTTACGGACTCACTCAATTTTTCTGTGCCTCATTTTTTTTAATCTGTAAAATGAGTGAGTGAATGAGAGAGTGAGTTAGTTAGACTAGATGACCTTTTTCCAGATCAAGATCTCTGATTGTGCGTGTGTGTGTGTGTGTGTGTGTGTGTGTGTGTGTAAACAAGACCACTGTTGATCCTTCTCACTATTCTTCTCACTGACTCTTCCCTAACAGAAAAATGACAAAAGTGAAGACTGTTCTACATGGTATCAAGAAAGAGCCATCTGGGGGGTGGGGGAAGGGAAAGAGACTTTCCTAATCCCCTTTTGGTCACACCAGGTACTTAATGTGAAGCAAGTGTGGTTGGGCTCATCAGCTTCTGTGAATTACAGTGAGGCAAGCCAGTGACTCATGTGAAACTCTGCTATCTTCCTTTGTAATGGAAGGGTGCCTATATTGGTTGTATGTGGGTGCATATTTGCCTCACGGGAAGGGAGTACAATGAGAACCATGCAGAAAGCATGTGTGTATCTGTGTGCACTTTAAGCAGATCTCCTTCCACTAGATTCATTTCCCTTGAAAGAGAATTTTGAGTCAGTTACTGTGTTCATTGCTAATGCTATGTATTTCAATGTCTAAAGCAAATCTCTGGTTTCCTTCAAGTCGTCTGTCCTACCACATTACACAAATGCACAGCACTCAGTGCTTTTCTTCAAGAGAAAGGAAATTCCTCATGTCTGTTCCCCCACCAGCAGGCAAGTTAGGCTGACTTGGAACATCTTCCTTGCGGAGCTGCTTTGGAAGCACTTGGCCATTATTTCAAGAATCCAAGTCAAAAATAACTGAGCCAGCTAAAATGGCCCAAGGTGGTTTTGGAAAAGAAGAATGTAAATACTTGAACTGGGACATTGGTCAGAATGCTGAGGCCTTTCATTCTTCCCCTGTTTGCTTTTCAGTGATTAATAAGAAATTTCCTTATACCCTAGCAGTGAAACTATGCTTCATTTGGATGCAGTATGTTCCTGAGTGTAAAGTGTGTTTTTCTGAGGTTCTACTGTTCTTTTTGAAAGTTACTGACTCTTGAAAAGGAATTAAAATGAATCATAAATCTTGAGGTTCCAAAGGACAACGAGAGGTCATCTCGTTCAGTCCCCTGCCTTCAGGCACTATTAACCTTTCGCCAGTGAGGAAACTGAGGGACAAAGAGGTGAATGTTAGTAAGCAACAGACCCTGGATTGGAAAACAGGCCTCCTGGCTCCCAGGCCACTTAGTTTGAGATTAGATTTCCAAGAAAGGATATTTAGGACTAGGGCAGATCAGAACACATGTCTACAAGACAAGAAACAATCGATACGATTTTTTTTTAAATTTTAAATTTTTTTTATTTTTAACATGTATTTTTAAAACTTTGGGTTACAAATTTTCTCCCTTTCTCCCTCCCCACTCACCCTCAATGAAAAGGCAAGCATCTCGGTACAGGTTATAGATGTGTAGTCATGTAAAACACTTCCATAGTAAGTATAAAACTAAGTAAAAACTAAGTATATTTCCCTTTATCCTATCCTACCCCCCATTTATTCTATTCTCTCTTTTGACCCTGTCCCTCCTCAGAAGTGTTTGCTTCTGATTATCCTCTCCCCTAATCTGCCCTCCCCTCTATCAACCCCCTGCTCTCTTGTCCCCTTCCCCCCTTATGTTCCTGTAGGGTAAGATAGATTTCCATACCCCATTGTGTATGTTATTCCCTCCTTAAGCCAAATCCTATGAGAATAAGATTCACTCATTCCCTCTCACCTTCCCCCATTTCCCCTCCACTGTAAAAACCTTTTCTTGTCTGTTTCATGTGAGATATTTTACCTCATTCTACTTCTCTCTTTCTCCTTCTCCCAGTATAATCCCCTCTCATCCCTTAATTTTATTTTCCAAATATCACCTCTTCATCTTCAACTCACCCTGTGCCATCTATCTATCTATCTATCTATCTATCTATCTATCTATCTATCTATCTATCTATCTATCTATCTATCTATCTATACATACATATAATTTTTTTTCCCTCCCACTACCCTAATACTGACAAAGGACTCATGAGTTACAAATTTCTTCTTTCCCTGTAGGAATGTAAACAGTTCAACCTTAGTAAGTTTCTTATGATTTCTCTTTCTTGTTTACTTCTTCCATGTTTCACTTGAGTCTTGTATTTGAAGGTCAAATTTTCTATTCAGCTCTGGTCTTTTCCACAGGAATGCTTGAAAGTCCCCTATTTCATTGAATGACCATTTTTTACCCTGAAGGATTATACTCAGTTTTGCTGGGTAGGGGATTCTAGGTTGTAGTATTAACTCCTTTGCCCTCTGGAATATCATACTCCATGCTTCTGGACCCTTAATGTAGAAGCTGCTAAATCTTGTGTTATCCTGATTGTGTTGCCACAATACTTAAATTGTTTCCTTCTGGTTGCTTGCAATATCTTCTCCTTGACCTGGGAATTCTGGAATTTGGCTACAACATTCCTAGGAGTTTTTCTTTTGGGATTTCTTTTAGGAGGTGATCGGTGGATTCTTTCAATTTCTATTTTGCCCTCCGGTTCTAAAATATCAGGACAGTTTTCCTTGTTAACTTCTTGAAAGATGATGTCTAGGTTCTTTTTTTGATCATGGCTTTCAGATAGTCCAATAATTTTTAAGTTCTCTCTCCTGGATCTATTTTCTAGGTCAGTTGTTTTTCCAATGAGATATTTCACATTGTCTTCTATTTTTTCATTCCTTTGGATTAGTGTTACAGTGCCTTGATTTCTCAAATTGTCATTAGCTCCCAATTTCTACATTCTAATTTTTAAGGAAGTATTTTCTTCAGTAAGCTTTTGGACTTCCTTTTCCATTTGGCCAATTTTGCTTTTAAGGGCATTCTTCTCCCCATTGGCTTTTTGGACCTCTTTTGCCATTTGGGTTAGGGTATTTTTGAAGGTGTTATTTTCTTCAGTATTTTTTTGGGTCTCCTTTAGCAAGCTGTTGAGTTGTTTTTCATGATTTTCTTGCAAAACTCTCAGTTTTTCCTCTACTTCTCTTACTTGCTTCTCGAAATCCCTTTTGAGCTCTTCTAAGGCCTGGGACTGATTCATATTCTTCTTGGAGGCTTTTGATGTAGGAGCTTTGGCTTTGTTGTCTTCTTCTGGTTGTATGTTTTGATCTTCTTTGTCACCAAAGTAAGATAATGTAATCTGACTCTTTTGCGCTGCTTACTCATGATCCCGGCCAATTACTTGAGTTTTAAACTCTTTGTTAAGGTAAAAGTCTGCTTCCAATGTGAAGAGTGTACTGTCCCAAGCTTCGAGGGTTTATACAGCTATTTTCAGAGATACTTCTAGGGACCTGAAAATTTTCAGTTCTTCCAAGGTGCTATGATAAGGGGCGAGGTGTTTTCTCTCCACCACCACAACAAGCTCTACCACACCAGTGTTCCTCCTCGCCCCAGGACCGCCCCTCAGAACTGTGACCCAGATCCAAGCACCAGTAAAGCAAGAGATTCCTGCCTCAGCACTGGCAAAGAGATCCCTGCAATCCCGCTCTGGTCAGCCACTTGATCCCCACTCAGTCTGTGGGCCAGAAGCTCAGGAAGCAGCCACCTCTGCAAGGAATGGGGCTGGGACCCTGTGCTCCTCTCTCACCACTGTAGAAACAGACTTTTCCCACTGACCTTCTAAGTTGTCTTTGGTATTCATGGGTTAAGGAGTCTGGAAACCGCCACAGCTGCCTGCGATTCAGCCCTCTGAGGCCTGCTCCAGGGTTGCTGTGGCCTGTGACGATCTGTGTTCCTCTCCCCGCCCAATGCAATATACCTTTCTGATCAACCATCCAGGCTGTCTTTGGTTGGAAATTTGTTTCGCTCTGTCTTTTTGTGGCTTCTGCTGCTTTAGAATTTGTTTAGAGACATTTTTTGTAGGTATTTGGAGGGGTTTGGGGGAGAGCTCAAGCAAGTCACTGCTTTTACTCTGCCATCTTGGCTCTGCCCTTCAGAACAGATAATTTTAAAAAATGTTGAAATAAATTTTATCTAGTGTTAATGAGAAAATTTTAGTCAACTGAGTTGACTAGGACTAGAAAATTTTATGGTCTGTGGTCTTTCATTAAGTTTAACTTTGTCTAAGGATTGGTCAACAATTGGAGAAGTAGAAAGAATGAAATAATCCCTGCTCTCAAAGAGTTTATGTTTTTTTTGGTGTGTGTGAGGCAATCAGGGTTAAGTGACCTGCCCAGGGTCACACTAGTAAGTGTCAAGTGTCTGAGGCAGGATTTGAACTCAGGTCCTCCTGACTCCAGAGCTCTATCCAGGTCTTATCCTGCTCTATCCAGGCTCCAGGTACTTTATCCTTTGAGTCACCTAATTGCCCCTAAGAGTTTACATCCTAATGGGTGCTTACACTCTGAGGGCTAATACTGCAGAGTAAGGTTTTAAAAAGAAAACTTGAGTTCTGAAGGGGGGCAAGGGAAGAAGAATAATTCTTAGTGGCCCTCAAGCAATGCTTGACTTTCCTTGAAAAATGGCCCATGTCCTCTGGGAGGGTTTTGGACAGCTGACAAAATCTAATTGGGATCTGAATCTTCACTAGGGACACCCAAGGGAAAGGTGCTCTGCTTTGCCAGCAAATAGCTCACCAGCCCCAAAACTACTTCAGACTGTGAGAGAGACTCAGTTTTTTAGCAGAGCAAAGAACTGAAACCTAAAGAGTCACCCAGTAATTGAGATGGAAAGTGTGGCCAGGGAAAAGTAGAGCCAATATAAGTCTTTCCCAGGGTCCCTTGGCTTCTTTCAAATAGGAAATTAAAGCCAAAATATACATTTCCCTTTTTGATTTGGACCTTGCTCCTCTAGTCTTCCAGTAACTATTCTTCTTCAAGGTT
Organism: Vombatus ursinus; assembly: GCF_900497805.2. NCBI lineage: Eukaryota > Metazoa > Chordata > Mammalia > Diprotodontia > Vombatidae > Vombatus > Vombatus ursinus. The sequence continues at coordinate 5,138,827 of NW_020954598.1, forward strand.
TCCTGCTTTGGACAAGAGACTAGACTAGATGACCTTGAGGATTTCTTCCAAATCCAAGATTCTGTGGATGCTATGGTTCTAATAATAACCTATATTACCATGGTATAGTACTTTAAGTTTTGCAAAGGACTTTTCTTACAACAACCTGGCAGGATGCATAGTATAGGTGAGATTACTCTCATTTTACAGATGAAAAAACTGAGGCAGACAGAAGTTAAGTGACTTGCTCCAGGGTCACACAGCCAGTCCAGCATTCTATCCAATGTACCACCTAAGCAAGTCAGGATTTTAGCTCAGGCATCCTGCTTTTACTTTCTGTAGTACTGTTTTCTCCGCCTATTATGACACATTATTTCCCCTCTAACTGCAAAAAAATAAATCTGGTTGTAACTATTTTCATCTCATCAAGATGATGTTGTTGTTTGTCCTTCATTCTCAAAGAGGACCAATGACATCAGGAGGGTGATGTCTTGACTTGTGAGTGAATTGGATTTAAGTGAGGCAGGGTTGTGCAAAGTCATCAGCCCCACTCTCCCCTCCAGAGTTATCAGAGTCCTGTAGCAAGACATAGGTCAGGATGACTGGAGATGGCCCAGGATGGCCTTTTTAAGCTAAGGTCTTTCCCAGATCTCAGTTTATCTGAAGCAACACCCATTGAGTAGTTAAAGGCTAGGTAAGACTTGAGGCAAAAGATGGCTTAGTTTGCCTTCACAAAAGAATCAGTCAGAGTGAGGAAGACTCAGAGTTTCTGGCCAGAACAGAAACAATTGCTATTTATACTGACTTTGAGTCATCAAAACCCAAACAACGAGCAAGTGAGGATTAGGCTGGGGCCTATTATTGGCCAATCAGTGAGAGCCAGAGTAATTTGGGTTTAAAGGCATAGTCAGTAGCTCCATTTGAATCCTATTATGTATGAGAAAGCCTTTATTGTGTTCATCATTGCAGGCAACATACTGCTAACTTGCAACCTATGGTACCTAATGAAGAAATGCCTGGTCAGTATGGAGGAATCCAAATCTTCTGGTCAGGCACAGAAAATTTTTATTGTCAGTTTTGTCTTCTTTTCCATGGCCTGGTTCTCTTTTCTGAGTAAAACATGTACTGGGAGCTAGAAGGGTACATAATCTTTGTAATCCTTGAGCATTCAACACGGAGTTCTATATGGCTGCCTGATGGGACTTTGAAAATGAGTTGCAATCTGTACTTACATCCCTGTACTAGGATGAATGATTCTAAATTCCTATTCCTGTTTGCCAAGCCAAGCCATGCTGGGAACCCCTGTTCTTGTCTCCTGTACTTAACCACCCTAAGAACCAATGGAGAAAATAAAGAACTCTGTTGCCAAGACCCCACCAAAAAAGAGAAATAAATTAGCCTTCCCCCTTCTCCCAGAGTCAGCCATTTGGCCAGTCCTCCCCGTGAGCCTAAGGAAAAGAGTCCAAAGAGACAGACCATCAAATAATAGATATCTTCATCTCTTTAAAATTACTGAACCACAGCAAATACCATTAGGCACAAAATTTATGGTGTAATGGTCACTTTTACCATAAGAATAATGTTTGCCTAAATAGGGTGTGTGCATCAATGTAAGCCAGTGTCTGAAAGAGTGACATATGATTTTCAGCTTAGGTGGGTGGGCAGGAATGGGTCATAGAAGTACGTGGGCAGTGTCTTATGTGTGAAGGCGAGGAACTGAAGGAAACTGTGGCAGCCTTAAAATGTTCTTAAACTATTTTCAAGGTTGCCCCTGTGGAAGTCTGGCAGGAATGTTCTCAGTCAGCCCTTTGGCAAAGAAGCGTTTATCATGGATGCCTGTTCAGAAGCTGTCAATATTACTGTGACCTCCATAAGCATTTGCCATGGTGGTGACAATAGAGGAACACAGAGATAAAAAGAAATTTTGGAATATGAAGCACTGAACTTAGGCTCCTTCTGAATGGATTGAGATATGTGACTATTCTCACTTTACAAGGTTGGCCTTATGAAATACAGAGAGTAGGACTGGTACTTCCAGGGCTCCATCACATGACAAAGAAATTTTGACAAGTGGAGGTTAAATCATAAGAACTAGAGTTAGGTAGATTCTTCAATACCATGGAGTCTGAACTATTCCCCCCTGCCCCACATGTCCTTTTTTTTTTTTTTTAACAGATGAGAAAACTAAAGCATAGAGAAACAAATTGACTTGTTCAAGGTCACACAGATCAGAGAAACCAATCCTGAGAGTTGAACACACGTACTTTTATACCAGCATTTTTTCCTCCATACCATACTCTATCTCTTACATTTATTTGCCATCCAGTTTAGTCATATGTATATAGATAATAATAGCTAACATTCCTATAGAACTTTAAGGGAGAGCTATCAAGCACATGGTCTGTAGCAGGGCATGTAACTACAACGCTCCTGAGTGCATACTGAATTAGATTAAGACATTATTGCGAAACATTTAACAAAATAAGTAAAAATGCAATTGAATATAGATAAGGTTGACGTGTTGTTTTCTAGGTCAATATGTGGCCTGCAGATATCCTTATTACTGTTTAGTGCCTAGCTCCCTCTAAATATGAGCATTGTGAGGAATTATGTACCTCTCTACCCCATCCCCAAATGAAAAGAAACATATGGAGCCTAGTTCTCATGGAAGCTATAATGTGAGTGACAAATACCTCCCTATTTAATTTTAAGAACTTTCATTTTTTATAACATTTTTATAACATTTATAACATTTCTTCATGTGTTTATTTTTCCATATAATAAGAGAAAATAGGTAATTTCTTCCATGAATGTTATAATGGCATTAGAAGTATCTACAAGCTTAAATATATGAAGGCAATTACCTTTAAGTATCCTAAACTGAGGGGTATGCTGGAGCCAGCTCTAACAGGCTTTCAAGCAGATTGTAAAATTTTCAGTATGAGCATTATCAAGACAGAAATTGGCAAACTACCAGTAAAACTTGATTTATTGTTTTGTTAATTGTCTAGACACAAGAAGGTGTTGGAGAAAATGTTAATAATGTAGATTAGATTTAAAAGTGTGTTAACAGCGTTTTTTTTTTTTTTTTTTGGAGAGCTGGTTGTTAAAGTTTATAAGCACTTCACCACTTAAGTCAATGTTACAGACATTTCAGTTAGTTCTGTTCCTTTTCTCTGGTTCAACTTAAGAGTGAGAAGAAGTAAGGACCCGTGAAGTGATAGATTAATTATTTGTAGCCTACAAAATCTCCAGCAAGGTAAATGAATACAACTATCCAGACACTGGGCATCTAGGTGGTGCAGTGGGTGAAGTGCCTGGCCTGGAGTCAGGAAGAACAGAGTTCAAATCCATCCTCAGACACTTGCTAGCTGTGTGACCCTGGCAAATCACTTAACACTGTTTGCCTCAGTTTCCTTATCTGTAAAATGATCTGGAGAAGGAAATGACAAAGCATTCTAGTATTTTTGCCAAGAAAACCCCAAAAGGGCTCACAAAGAGTCAGACATGACTAAAAATGTCTGAACAACAACATTCTAACCCTGGTGTCTGAACTTCTTTCATGTCACTTCAGTTTTTCTCTGATGCTCCAGGGGATCTGTTATCTCACACACGGGTGTACTTTCTCTAATGATGTAGATTATGACTTGCTCATGACTGTCCATATTGTACAGCTCATTCATACAACCCCAGGACATGCTACCAGCCTCCTCTGAATTTCAACATGCTAGAGAAAAGCCCCAGTTATCCTGCCTTAGTTCTGATTCTATCTGAAAGCCAAGGATAAAATGAAGAATTACATCCAAACATTAAAGAAATGGTTGAGAAAAAAATGAAATTCAGTAGGGCAAGCTCAAGGATGGACAAAGAAAAGTCAAAATAAAAATAAAAGCTAGAGTAGACTGGGCTTAGCACAAATATAGAGGAAAAAAAAGAATGGTGGTCATATTTGATTATGAAGAAGAGTCAGGATGAACTACCAGGAAATCCATTTTAGAGTCTAAGACTGTAAGAACTGTCTAGTTAGACCCTCTTATTTCAGAGATGAGGAAACTGAGACTAAGAAGGTGGAGATTAACTTGTCTACAAATCTGGTGTCAGAGCTGGAGATCAAATGGCTTTCAGACATTTTATTTTATTTTTGCTTTTTGGTGAGGCCATCGAGGTTAAGTGACTTTCCTAGGGTCACACAGCTAGTAAGTGTTAAGTGTCTGAGGTCAGATTTGAACTCAGATCCTCCTGACTCCAAGGCTGGCACTCTATCCACTGCACCACCTAGCTGCCCTGAGCCATTTTATTTTACAGATAAAGAGAGTCATGACTTGCCCAAGACCATGAAGCCAGTTGATGAGATTTGGAACTAAAAGACAGAAAACTATATCCAAGGAATGCTATTAATACTCTCCCTACAAAAATCATTAACATGTTTATCTCCTCCACAAGAACTTCAATCACCTCTTTGAGGAATGAGACAACTTTGGCCTTTTTTTGGTGTTCCTAGCATTTGGCATAGTGCTCAGCATACCTTAAGTGATTAGTAAGTGATGTTTGGATGAATTTTTTATTTGAGGATAGTGTGGAAAGGCATCACTACTCAGGCCTACATAAAACCACAACTGAATATTTCAGCTAGTCTTAGACAAAGCTATTTGGGACCACAAGTAACCAGATAGTGTTGACTATAGTAATGTCTTTTCATTTATTTGGCTTCCTTGAAGAATAAATACATTTCCCACATGAGTCAAGCTTAACCCTCCTGGGTGCTGAAACATCTTAAACAATGATTTTTTAAAAAGAAATACTTCAATACATATTTTACACACTTCCCTATCTTCTTCAAATGAGTATATTGGACATCATTTAATTTCTTGATCACTCAAGGGTATTGTTCAAGCATTAATAATGCCTTTATGGGCATTTGTGAGAAGTATAGGGGTATTTACACTTCCAATCCCCTCATTGAGACTAGCAAGTGAGGGCACAGAATTAGTCAGCTGAAATCAACTAACATTTATTAAGCACCTACTTTGTACTAGGAATGGCAGTGAGGTGGTACAATGGTTAGAGTGCTGGGCCTGGAGTCAGTAAGACTCCATTTCCTGAGATCAAATCTGGCTTCAGATACTAGCTCTGTGATCCTGGCAAGTCACTTAACCTTGTTTGCCTTAGTTTCTTTATCTGTAAAATGATCTGGAGGAGGAAATGGCAAATCACTCCAGCATCTTTGCCAAAAAAACTCCAAATGGGGTCATGAAGAGTCAGACATGACTGAAAAATGACTAAACAATAACAACACATACCAGGAACTGTGTTAAGCCAGAATTAGACCTCTACTTGCTTGAAGAATAATCCTATATTTCTTTTACCCTAGGACACAGACCCCTATGAAAAAAAACAGCATGACTTCAGGAATTTTTAAAAGCCTTTGACATGCAAGAACCAGGCTACAGTGAGATTTTGGGATAACAGATGGAGAGCTTGAGAGTTGTATCTGCATCCATGAAATATTGGAAGGACCAGAAGGAGGATTTCAGAGCATTTAGCAGATCATCTGCTAAATTTTACAGCATAAGAAGTTCTATAACTTTGACCAATGAAGAATTTTCAGTTGAACATAGGAAGAATGTCCAATTGTCCAGTTGGAAAAAAAAAAACATGGAATGAGCAGCAGAAGTTGGTTGTATTATTTCTCTTTAGTTCTTTAATAAGAGTATTGATGATTGTCTATCTAGGGTGACTTTGATATTCACCTTCTTTAGGACAGGAGGCTGAACTAAATATCTTCTCCCAATCCCTTCCAGCTCCGTGATTCTTTGGCAAAGACAAGGACCAAATCATGACCCCAGTTAACAGAATTAAAATAACTTCATGCAGCACTGACTTTAAAAAGGCCTTTGGTATCCCTCCCCTTCCACCTTCACTGAAGCTCCTCCAGAGCAAGGACTATTTTATCCTTTGTCTTTACACATTCAGCATCCAGTTCAGTACCTGGCACATAGTAGGTATTTAATAAATACTACTGGATTGGGTTGGATTAGTGAGGTCTGACTGTCTCCACCTTTTAGGAAGCTCTGAAGTTCTTCCAGAAGCTAGAAAGGCTAAATAATGTTATCTTTTTCTTTTTAGATCAGTTCATTAGGAGAGATTTGGGAAACTTTCAGGTGTTAAAAAAAATACTCTAGCAACTAAATCAATGGAATAGCTCCAGTGAGCCAAGACTATTTATATTCTGACTAAAAATTATCCTTTGTAGTTCTTTTCATCAGTCCCAAATAAAAGTGAATCCTCTTCATTTAAAATGTCTGTAATTGGGGATGTTTCACATCTTAGCATCATTCCAGCTGAAATCACTTGAAGCTAGCAGCCCTGAAAAGGAGGGCCATTGGTAAATAGCCCTTGATGAGTAGTCTTTGCATTATTCATAGATTAAGAATCCCGTGGTTTGGGGTGATTGGAATAGAAGAAAGGAGATGGCTATATATGCCCGATGGCAGAAGGGAAGCATTGCCAAATGATTTACAGAACACTTTATGTTGCCAAAGTCCATTCTTAGGATCTTAAAGTGATTTATTAACAATTAACTCGTTTATTATCCCAACATCCTGGTGAGCTCCTAAAGCAAGTATTATTAGCCTCTCTCAAGATCAGATCTCCAGAGAGGTCAAATGCTCAATGTCAGCAAAAGGTCAGTGGCAGAGTTTATTTCAGAATGGAAATCAGAATTTTCTTTTTGCTTTGGGCTCCTTGGAAGGAAAATCTCCATATAAATTCAAGGTAATTGAATTAACACATGTACTTACAGGGCCACCCTAAGAGGGTTAAGGAGATACCAAAGTAGCCCAGAAATATTTTTCTCTTAAGTCGAGGAAAAGTAGCCTTTTGCCCAAGTCTTTTTCACTTCCTTATGAGATAACATATGTGGAGCCTTCTGCAAACCTTAAAATATTACAGCACTTCAAGTTACAAACCTGTGTATTGTTGTTGTCATTATGTTTTGGAAAGTATCCTGGTAATGAGCTGCCAGACTATTGTGTACTTATTTCCACCAAAAGTCACAATCCCTGCCATAGGTCTACTATGTTTGAACACTAGGATTTTATCTATTTGCAATCCAGTAAAAACAACAACAACAAAAAAAAAAACAACTTTTTCCATTACTTTCTCAAAGAATACAAACAAACATGAACTTCTTAGTGAGATAACAGCACATCCAATTACCTAATATCTGCTTCCACATTGTTAACTCCTCAGTTTATTCCCTACTAGCTCTGCCTTTGGACATTTCTTCACCCAAATTCCATTCTTTTCAAGGTCCGTATCTTGGTGGAAATATTGGAGCCAGAGACACTCTCAAAATGGGAGGCAGTGTGGTATGGTGGAAAGAGTCCTGAATTTGTAATCTGAGGATATGGATTCAAATTCCAAGTTAGTTTTTTAGTGCCTGTATGATCTGAGACAAGACATTTAAACTCTTTGAACTTTAACTTCTTTGTAAAATGAAGGAGTTAGACTACATACTTTCCAAAGTCTCTTCCAGCTCTAAAAGTGGGACAAGAACCTTCTTTATTTGGGAATTGGTTCACATCTATAGATTTCTATATACATATATGTATATATGCATGTATGTGTATGTATATATTGTTGTTTGTCCTTCATTTTTGAAGAGGACCAATGATATCGCAAGGTGATATCTTGACTCTCAAGCGAACTGGATTTAAGTGAGGCAGAGTAGCACAAAGTTATCAGCCTCAGTCTCCCTTCCAGAGTCATTGAAGTCCAGTGGCAAGAAAAAAGTCAGGACAACTGGCAATGGCTCAGGATGCAGTGAATGGTCTCCACATCTTTGATATCTGACCAAGCTCTAAGCCTGCTTCAGTTGCCTTCATGGCCTTTGGAATAAATTGTTCTCATCTGCCCATTCTGCTGCAGGGAAATCTTCACATACTTGAGGTTGACAGCCCTGTAATATGTGTGTACCTATGTGTGTATATATGTGATACATATGTGTATACACACTTATGTGTATGTATGTAAAACCAACATTTATTATGTTCCAGGCACTGAGTTAAGTGTCATGGATATAAATACACAGAAAAAAAAATATGTACACATATATATATATACACACATAAAATACGCAAATATATATGTATGTACATATACATCGAAGCCCAGTTGTTACCTTAATTAGGACAATTTGAATGTAGCTTACTTAAGAACATGGAAATAATCTTTATGATACTGCCATGAATTCTTATTTCTAAAGACTTTGATGTATATTCCTTAAAAAATTCTCTTTATGTTCTTACATAGGCTTCTGTCATCAATAGCTTTATACTAATCCTTCAATATAATTGAATTCAACAACTAAAATGAATTGGCTGAAGAAAGAGGAAAGTATGAATGATAACTATGCTCAGACTGGCCTCTAAAATTTTTGTACAATAAAATTACAATCAGAGAGAAAGAACTCATCCATTTTCAGGATCCCCACGGGGGCCCACCGTAATGCAGAACATCATGGACAGAGATCTTTCAATTACCATTAGCCAGGAGGTTCAAAGTTTGTTTGAATAAAGCCACAGGGGAGCCCTTGTTGGGAATCATTTTTCAGCCTCTGGAGAAAACTCCTCAAAGGCCAAGGAATTTGGTCTCATGCAGGGTATGGGATGTTGGAGGCATAGCTGTTAATATGGGAACAAATGACTTTATCCTGACATGAGAAAAATGAAAAGACAAAGGGAAAGGGTATTTTCCTGTAGGAAAGACAGAAGAAATTGCTGTAGTCCAATGCTTTTCCGCATCCATCAGATCCAGCTGTTTGGTTCAGCTGGTCGGTTTTCCTTACTATTAAAGTTTTGATATTGTAAGATATTATAAAAGCTGTATAATCCAGGAGGTCACAACCAGCCATTGTCACTGCTCCTTACCATGGCCAAGTACATACCAGTGTGAGGCAGTCTCCTAGGGGCAAGCTGGAAAAGTATTCCCTTCATTTGGTGTTGTCCTTTGGAAAAGTAAAAGTCTTTATTTCCTGGAATGACCAGAATGGTTGGGAGAACTGTATCTTTTAGACTCTCTCCTTACTCTTTAAATTTTGGCAAATAGCTCTCCTTTGCTTGGAGTCAGTCTTATATTTGAGAAATGAAGTGTAGAAGGTGGTTTAAATTTCAGAGCTAATAATGTCAATAAAGTGATCTGTTTTGGTTCTTCTTGTCAATATAACACAGCAGCTCTATACAGGGGGCTTTGTTTTTACAAAGCCTTTCAGGAATGATGATATTGAAAAGGATGTAATTTCACTCCTGGATATGTCTAAAATGCACAGGTAACACTTGCTGGAACTGTCTCCTTTTGGGAAGCACCTACCTGTTTCCCCCTCTTCCCACCCCTCCAAGCTCACTATATCCATATCTACAGATGCCAAAATGGAAATGTGGAGCTAAATAGCTCTGGGGGCAGGATGTGGGGAAGTGGGAACAGTTTTCTGTAGAGGACAGCTTTCAGGGTCATGCTAGGTTGCAAGGTCTAGTGGGACTTTTAAAAGGGCAGAGGCTGTCATATGTTTGCATTGGCATCCTGAGGTGGAGAATTCTTTCTCTCTACCTCCCCATGCTCTCCCCACCCCCACATATGTATATACTTCCTAGGGACATCTCAAG
>NW_020954598.1:5148477-5182284 GCF_900497805.2 Vombatus ursinus
CCCCACATATGTATATACTTCCTAGGGACATCTCAAGGAAATATCAAATGACTTCCCAAAAGATAAGATACCTGCATCTTTTCCCACTGTAGTAAGTGTCCCTGAAAGTCTGAGTCTGCAAATGAAAACACTAAAAAAGTAAATGCCAGAGGGAGAGGGAGAGAGAGTGATAGAGACACAGGCAGAGACACATAGAGAGAGACAGAGATGCAGAGATACAGAAAGGCACAGAGACAGAGATAGAAAGACACAGAAATGCTCTGCCCCTTTGAAAGTTCTGCCAGATTTCCAGCATAACCCTACTTCTATCTTTGGGTAGTGCTCCCTCCGTCTCCTCTCCCTCCCTTCCCCACCCCTGACCCCTTCTCCCATTTAGCTTTTCCATATCTCTTTGTTGTCTAAAGATAACAAAATTGTAGGCGGAAAATCCCGGCAAAAGAAAACACCAAACACTGTGAAAGAAGGACCATCATAGCCCCAAAATGACAGTTACTAGTTTAGGTCATTCCTAAGTGAGAATCTTCAAATATCACTAATCATTACCACAGACTCATAAAATCATGAAGTATCTTGGAGATTATCTAGCCTATTTTTTTTTATAGAGAAGTTATATGTGGGATTAGTGATCAAGATTTGAAAGAAAGAGAAAGGATACCTTGGTTAAAATACTGTTTCTGACATGTGTGACCACATACATCCTTTACTTCTCTAAGCCTTAATTTCCTCATCTGTAAAATGGAAATAACAATCCCCATAGTACCTACTGCACAAGGTTGTCGTGAAGCTCTAATGAGATAATGTGTATAGAATGCTTTGCCAGCTTTAAAACCCTGTTTAAAGGTCAGTTAAAATGATTTATAGAAGAGCAATTTGAAACTCAGAGAATGTCCAAAGTTCTCATTTTTTTGTCTTGGCTGCTCTAAATATCTAGTGTAGCCTATTAGTGGAAAGTAGGAAGTTTTAATTAATTTGAATGTAGGCTACAAATAAAAAAAAAACTTCATTAAGCAAACCAAATATCAGGTTATTGAATACTCCAGATGGGCAAAGTCTAAAGTGTGGCTCAGGTTCACTGCCAAAGTGAGGCAGAGGTTGGAATCAATTACTGGAAAAAAGTTTGGGGCAAGAAAACACTCTCTTTTTGGACTTCAGTTTTTCCAGAGAAAGCAATGCCACCACTTCCTCAGTAATCCATTTCAGGGCTTAACAATCCTTCATGTCAGCAAATTCAGGGTTGCTCATTTTAATCCCTCTTGTAGCTCCCCAAATATACTGAATCTTCACTTGTTGCCGGGTAAGGAGGAAGGTAGGGATCGGGCCTTTGCGTTTGGCCTTCACAGCCTAATACCATTATTTGAACTAAAACAACATTTCCCTACTTCCCAACTCACCCTCATATCGCTACATATGATCACCAAAAAGTGGGAGAAAGTGATAGGACACTTTTGGAGTTTGGAAGTTGTTGAAAGAGCATTGGCTTTGGAATCAGAGGATCTGGCCTTCAATCTCAACCCTGGGCAAGTCTCTTACCAACTTGGGGTTCCGTTTCTTCATCTGGAAAATGGAGTTGATGGCCTCGAGATCCCTTCCAGCTTTCCCTTCCAGCTTTAGAGCTATGATCCTGTGATCATAGTGGTACAGTGGCTAGAGCTTTGGACTTGGAATCAAAAAGACCTGAGTTCAAATCCAAACTAAGTCTCTTACTAGCTCTGTGACCCTGAATAATTCACTTAATCTATTTTTGTCTCAGTTTCTTTGATTGTAAAATAGGGGTAATAACAGCACCTATCTTTCAGGGCTGCTGTGAAGATGAAGTAAGATAATATTTGTAAAGCACTTAGCACAGTGCCTGGTGCATAGTAGGTGTTTAATAAATGATTCCTCCTTCCCTTCCCTCCTTCTTTCCCTCCCTCTTTCTCTTCCTTCCTTCCTTCCTTCTTTCCCTTATTGAGAGTCTATTTTGAGCCTAATGTGTTAGGTTCTATGTGAGGAGAGGAGGTATGATAAACCCTATGTCAAGGTTCTTACCCTAAGGCCTATGAAATATATGTCTCTATATACATATATGTATATATATTTTTCCATAGGCTTCAGGGTTTCAGTGAAATTATTTTCCTTTGTATTCCTGTGTATAATATTTTATGAATTTGAAAATATTGTTCTGTGAAGGGGTGCACAGATTTCACCAGACTACCAAGGTGTCCACATCACAGAAAAGTTAGAAGCCCCTGCTCAAAGACCTACTCCCTGTCCTCAAAAAGTTTATGGTCTAGTAGGGGAGAGAAGACTAGGGCATGTAAGACAATTAGAGGACAAGTAGAGGATTGGATGGCTCTGTCTAAAAGTTTTATAGGAGGAAGAAATGACTGGATAGGAATAGTCAGGGTTGGCTTCAGAGGATGTGATGCTGGCACCGGGGCTTGAAGGATGGATCGGATTCAAGTAAAGAGGAGGAAATTGGAAACTACATGAGGAAGTGCACAAAGGCAAGTCAATCAGATTCATCTGCATTATCCCTTCTGATATGTCAGAATAACATGTTTCAAACAAAGGAAGAGGCAGAAGGCTTTCATTTCTCCCAGGCTCTGCAGAACCCCATGTCCATTGGATACATTTATTCTTGGCCAGACTTTGTCAGTGAAGGGACCACAGTCTTAGAAGTTTTCTAGCAGCTTCTGGATGCTGGGTTCAGACTGCCAGGAAAAGAGGGATAGTCTCACACATCTGTGCTGGAAACGAGGTCCCTGAGGTCCCACATCCATATCTTCAACCCATCCTACAAAGAGCTGCCAGATTAATCTTCTCAGTGCATGGCTTTTGTCAAGCTCCCCTGCTCAAAATCTATTAAAACATCTTTCCTCCTTGATTACCAAATAAAGTCCAAAGCCCTGGTAACAGAGCTATAACCAGGGTGGGGCAACCATGACTTTGTCAGGCACTATTCTGGTTCTTGTCAGGCACTGAAGGGAAGAACAGGAGGAAAAGGGATCCCAGCATCACATCCCCTCTGCTCATGGTTATAGCTCCATACCCTTTAGCAGTGCTCCCAGCTTCTCCATTAAACATAGTTCACTCACTCTATGAGGTTAGTCTTGCTGTACCACAGGCTGCCTCTACCCCTTCACCATGGCAGGAGAAGTTAAAGACAGGAATCTCTTCTTCTAATCATGACACATTCTCTTCTGCCATCTCTTCCCCCATACACAGCGAAGGAAAAGGAGTAAGAAATTATATAGCACCTACGATATTCTAGCCATTGTGCTAAACTCTTTACAAATATTATTTCACTTGATCCTCATGATACCCCTATAAGGTAGGTGCTGTTATTATCTTCATTTTACAGTTGAGGAAACTGAGGTAAATGGAGGTTGAGTGACTTGTCTAGGGTCACACAGCTAGTAAGTATCTGAGACTAGAACTGAACATAGATCTTCCTGACTCCAGACTCAGTATTCTATCTACTACATCACCTAGTTGCCTGGTAGTGCCTGGTGGAAGTTTGAACAGATTGACACCCATTTGCTCAGACTTGGTCAGGTTAGTCATGAGCTTCTTCTTCCACTGCCTTCATGCTTTGGTGGAGGGTCTCAAAGATTTGCTATTTCCTGCCTAGTGACCAGACCTATTCTCCATCAACTCAAAGAAGAAGAGATAGATGCTCAGGGTCTAGCCTATTTCCAGATAGGGATTCTGGTGATAATCAGAAGTTGAGAGGGTAGACCTTTTCCCCAAAACTCTGCACCACTAACCTAGGGCCCTGGGATAATTAACACCTAGTACCTAGTTGTCAAGAATAATTAGTGTAGAAATCTACCAGATGGTCCAAAATGGTGACTTCCTCCCATTCTCCCCCTATCCAAAGGCTTCACCTTCTAGGATCTCTATCCTACAACCCGCCCCATATACATCCAAACTGAGTGAGTTGGCCTGTAGGTGTGTTGCACATTATACTTTTCTAAATAGGCCTGCCTGGCAGTCAAGGACTGAAGTAATTTGGTTTCAATGTACCTTGGTAACTTGAACTTTCATTACTCAACACAAATCTCTTACAGCAGGTAGGCTAAGTTATTCACTGTTCCACTCATTTCCACCTTCCATACCTTTTTTTTTTTTACTCTCTACTCTCCTGTACTGAATTCCTTCCCTTTCCTACATAGTAGGTACTCAGCATCTATTTCCTAAATGACTTAAATGAATGAACGAATGATTTTGAAGAGGTTAGAATGTCCCTTTGAAGTCTATTGGCTCCATTCCTTAGTTTATAAATGGTCAAAGGATATGAACAGGTAGTTTTCAGAAGAAGAAATCAAAGCTCTCAATAGTCACATTAAAAAAATACTCTAAATCATTACTGATTAGAGAAATGCAAATTAAAACAACTTTGAGACACTACCTCAACTACCTATAAGAAAAGGAAAATGACAAATGCTGGAGGGAATGTGAAAGAATCAGGAGACTAGTGTACTGTTTGTTGGTGGAGTTGTGAACTATCCAACCATTCTGGAGAACAATTTGGAACTAAGCCCAAAGGGCTATAAAACTGTATATACCCTTTGACCCAGCAATATGACTAGTAGGTCTGAACATTGTATACAATAACAGCAATACTGTAAGAATGATCAACTGTAAAAGACTTAGCTACTCTGATCAAGACAATGATCCAAGACAATTCCAAAGGAACTGTGATGAAAAATGCTATCAGAAAAAATGCCTCCAGAGAGAGAACTGATGAACTCTGAATGCAGATTGAAGCATACCTTTTTTACTTTCTTTATTTTTCTTGGTTTTTTTTTGTCTGTATTTTCCTTTGCAACATGGCTAATACAGAAATACATTTTACATGACTTCACATGTAATTGATATCAAATTACTTGCCTTTTATAGAAGAGGTAAGGGGAAAGAGGGAGGGAGAGAAGTTGGAATCCAAAATTTTTAAAAATGAATGTTAATTTTTTTACATGTAATTGGGAAATATTTAATGAAATTATATATATACACTTCTGAGTTAAGGTTTTGAATATCTTAAGGGAAGGGTATATCAAACCATTATCAGTCATCTTAATACTAATGATATGCTTAATTAACTCCAAGCAGGATCATGGAGGATGTTACAGGACAAGTAAGTTCTGGTGTAGCTTCAGGGAAAGAAAGGTCAGGAGCAACAGGGCTCTCTTCAGTGTATCACTGCATTGAGGGGACCTAAACAAGTGAAGGCACTGTGGCATGAGGGCAAGGGGAAATGAAAGGAACCGAAGAAAAACTTAGCCTTCTTCCCACTTTTGCAGGGCTGAATCTGCCAGGATCCTTAAGATAATTGGTTTTGAGTATAAATAAATAATTAAATAAACAAATAATTAAGTGTAGATATATGTATATACAATATGCACACATAACATGTAGTACATACACAATATAAAATTATATATGCAATACATATATAAATGCATGCATGCATGTGTGTGTGTTTGTGTGTGTGTGTGTGCCCACGCATGTGAGTATTCTGAATGTTCAGGCAAGATATGAGAATCATAGAAGTTTTAGGGCTCTCATTTCTGTAATCAAATTCTCTTCAGGTAGGCTGTAACCCTGCCAGACCAATATAAACTGCATGTAAGACATGCATTCCGGAGATAATTTTGAACTTCTTGATGAAACCAGAAAATCCATGAGGGCAGCCAGTTAGGAGTTCTGACTTTTGCTCCAGTCTTGGCTGGTTTAAGTGCAAGCTGAAAACTTACATAACAATGGGAAAAATTAATCAACTTTTCGAACTTCAAAACAGAATGCCAATGCCCTGTAGTTAAATAACATCTTTCATCTGGAAGTATCAAAGCCAGTTAGGGACATACACTGTTATTTTATGACTGTCAGTGGAAGAATGGAGGCATTGAACAGTGAAAGGGCTTGTCAATAGTCAGAGTGAGTTTGTGGTAAATTTGAGAATGGAAACAGGGAGTGAGACAGTCATTTGGAAAAGTTGGATCCCTCAGTGAGCAAGAGCCCCAGAGGAAGGAGCTGTCATTCAGTGAATCACATGGATGGCTCTGAGAGGTGAGAACAATTCAGTCCTGGGGCTACAGAGTCACCGGCAGACAACAAATTGTAATTAGGCTATGAACAGGCTGCCAATAATGGTCTCTCTTAGGTATTGCTTTCAATGGATGATGGTCTACTTTCAGCTCCCCAACTTTCACTGTATGATGTGCATGACATGCCATAGGAAGTACGTTTTTTTTTTAGTTGGGCAATGGGGGTTAAGTAACATGCCCAGGGTCACACAGCTAGTTAAGTGTTATGTGTCTGAGGCCGGATTTGAACTCAGGTCCTCCCGAATCCAGGGCCGGTGCTCTATACACTGCACCACCTAGCTGCCCTGGAAGTAAATTTTTAATAACATTATTTAAGATATATGGTTGGTGTTACATCTTAGGTTCACTTTTAAGGAGTCTGAGTCTCATTTAATGTATGATTCGTGAAATACTTTTGTTTCAGGATCCCTCCAACTGTCCCAATGGTGCTAAGTGATTCCACCTGTGACCTCCATCAAACCTCAACTCTGGGACTAGTCCTGATCCTAGTTATAGCAAATCAAAAGAGCCCTAGGTCAGCAGTCAGTCAGTCAGTCCACTGTGCTTAGTAAGGGCCAGCACTGTGCCAATTGCTAGGGTTGCAAAAAAAGGCAAATACATGATCTCTTCCCTCAAAGAGCTCATATTCTATAGGGAAGATAATATGCAAATAATTACGTACATATAAGCTATAAATATATGCACATATATATGGGTATTAACACAAAACACATATGTGTAGACATACATATAACTATGTACATACATATGTGTGGGTATATGTATGGTTGTTCACTAATTTTCAGTTGTGCTCACCTCTTCATGATCCCATTTGAGGTTTTCTTGACAAAGATGCTGGAGTGGTTTGCCATTTCCTTCTCCAGCTCATTTGACAGATGAGAAAACTGAGGCAAATAGGGTTAAACGACTTGTCCAGGGTCACATAGCTAGTGAGTGTCTGAGGCTAGAATTGAACTCAGGAAGATGAGTCTTCCTAACACCAGGTCCAGAACTCTATCCACTGTACCACCTAGTGTGTTCTCTCTCTGTCTCTCACACACACACATACACATACATATATGCACACACATATACATACATAAATATATACACACATATACACATACATATATGTGTATACATATACATACATGTATAACTATATCTCCATCTATCTATCAAGGTAATCTTAGAGGGAAGGAGGAAGGCAAGGCACTGTGGATAGGTTTGGGGAGGAGAGCAGAAGAGGTTTCTTGCAGAAGGTAAAAGATGAACTGAGTCTTGAAGGAGGATAGAAAAGCCAGCAGGCAAAGGTGAGGCAGGAGAACATTTCAGGCACGGGGGACATGCAGTGAGAAAGCATGGAGTGGAGAGCAAGACTCTAATGATCAAGGAACATCAAACAGGGTCAGTGTAGATGGATCTTATGGTACACAGAAGGCAGAAAAATCTAAGAAGACTGGAAAGGTAAAAGGGGCTACAGTTTGAAGGGCTTTAAATGCAAAATGGAGAATTTCATGTTTGATCCTGAAATAATAGGGAGTCACTGGAATTAATTGAGTAGAGGAGTGACACAGGTGGACCTGAACTTTAAGAAAACCACTTTGGCAGCTGAACAGAGGATGAATTGGAGTGGGGAGACATGAGTGAGAGAGACCAAGCAGAAAGCTATTGCATTAGTCTAGGTAAGAAGTGATGAGGACCTGCACCAGAGTTGTGGCTCTGTGGGTGGAGAGAAGAGGATGTAAAAGAGAGATGTTGTGAATGGAGAAACAACAAGAATTGACAAAAGTTTGGTTATATGGGGTAAACAGAAATGAAGAGTTGAAGATGACAATGAGTCTGTTGTAGGTGATAGAAAGAATGGTGGTGCTATTAATGCTAATGAGAAAATTGGAAAGAGTGTAGGGTTTGGGTGGGGGGAAAGATAATAAGTCCTATTTTGTATATGAATAGCTGGAGATGTCTAAGGTTCATCCAATTTGAGGTGTTTGAAAATAAATTGATGATGTGGGACTAGAGCTAAGGAGAGAGACTAGGTATATATAAATCCTAGAATCATCTGTGCAGAGATGATAATTGAACCCTGGAGAACTGAAGAGGTCACTAGGTGAGATAGTTTAGAGGGAGAAAAGAAGATGACTTGGGAGAAAGCTTTGGAGTACACCTTTGCTGTGAGTAACCTGTATGAAGATACAAGTTAGAAGACTAAAAACAGTCAGATAGTTAGGAGGAGAACCAGGAGATAGTAATGTCATGAAAACAGAAAGAAGAGGATATCCAGGAGGAGAGGATGACCAACAGCGAGAAATGCTGCAGATAAATTAAGGAGGATGAGAATTGAGAAAAGCCTATTAGATTTGGCAATTAAAGGATCATTGGTAAATATTAGAGAGAGGAGTTTCAGTTGAACGATGAGGTTGGAAGCCATATTGCAAAGGGCTTAGAAGTGCTTGAGAGAAGAGGAAGTGGCAACATCTCCTCTTGATGGCTTTCTCAAGTAATCTAGACAAGAAAGGCAGGCAGGTATGGGATGGTAGTTAGCAAAGATGGTGGGAACAACAAGTTTTGTTTCGTTTTTTGTTTTTGTTTTAAATGGGGAGATTTGAGCATGCTTATAAAGAGCAGTGAAGGAACCACTGCATAGAGATAAATTGGAGATATGAGACAGAGACAGAGAGGGACAGAGACAGAGAGAGAAAGTATGATAGAAGGGAAATTTGCTAGAGAACAGCAAGTGCATATTTGTTTTTTTTTTACTTTTTTAATTAATTTATTATGATTTATCAACAATCACTTCCATAAGCTTTTGTGTTTTTAATTTTTCTCCCCATCCCTCCCCACCTCCTTCCCCAAGACAGTGCACAATCTGATACAGGCTATACATATACACTCCTATTAAACACATTTTCACATTAGTGATGTTGTAAGGAAGAATTAGAACCAATAGGAGGAACCACCAGAAAGAGGAAACAAAACAAAACAGAAAAAAAAATAGCAAATAGTATGCTTCGATTTGCATTCAAACTCCATATTTCTTTCTTTGGATGTGGATAACATTTTCCATCATGAGACCTTTGGAGGTGTCTTAGATCCTTACATTGTTGAGAAGGGTTAAGTTTATCAATATTAGCCATCACACAACATGGCTGTTACTGTGTACAATGTTCTCCTGGTTCTGCTCACTTCACTCAGCATCAGTCCATACAAGTCTTTCCAGGTTTTTCTGAAGTACCCCTGCTCATCATTTCTTATAGCACAATAGTATACCATTACATTCATATACCACAACTTTTTCCCAAGTGATGGGCATTCCCTCAATTTCTAATTCTTTGCTACCACAAAAAGAGCTGCTATAAATATTTTTGTACATGTGGGTCCTTTTCCCATTTATATGATTTCTTTGGGATATAGCCCTAAAGGTGCTATTGCTGGGTATACACATTTTTATAGCCCTTTGGGCATAGTTCCAAAATGCTCTCCAAAATGGTTGAATCATTTCACAACTCCACCAACAATGCATTAGTGTTCCAATTTTCCCACACCTTCTCCAACATTTATCATTTTCCTGTTTTGTCATTTTGGCCAATCTGATAGGTGTGATGTGGTCCCTCAGAGTCGTTTTGATTTGCATTTCTCTAATCAATAGTGATTTAGAGCATTTTTTTCATATGACTATAGATGGCTTTAATTTCTTCATCTGAGAACCACCTGTTCATATCCTTTGACCATTTATCAATTGGGCAATGACTTGTATTCTTATAAATTTGACTTAATTCTCTATATATTTTAGAAATAAGGCCCTTATCAGAGATACTGGTTGTAAAAATTCTTTCCCAATTTTCTACTTTCCTTCTAATGTTGGTTACATTGACCTTGTGCAAAAACTTTTCAATTTAATGTAATCAAAATTATCCATTTTGCATTTTGTAATGTTCTCTATCTCCTGTTTGGTCATGGATTCTTCTATTCTCCATAAATCTGATAGGTAAACTACTCCAGCAAGTGCATATTTGTATGAGTACATCCATTGTATGTTCTTTCTCGCCCTCCTCTGACGTTGGTGTTCCAGTTCTCAGTCATTAGCATCCTACCATGTCCTTCCGTCATTATCCACAAAGTAGGGATAATGATATCACCTATCTCCCAGGGGTGTTGATTAAATGAGGTAATAATTGTAACATGCTTAGCATAGTGCCTAGTACATAGTAAGTGCTACATAAATGTTAGCTATTTTAAATTCAAATTGATAAGTGATTTTTGTTGTCTTCCAAGCACTGGGGATAGAACAAAAAAAAAGATTTTTTAAAAAAGTTCTTACCCTCAAGGAGTATACATTCTACTGGGGGACACAAAATCTAATCTGATAGTAAGTACAAGATAATCAATCTCTAACAAGAAGGGGGAACAGGAAAAGCTTCCCATAGGAAGGAGGTGGCTGCTGAGATAAAGGAAGGAAGGATTTTAAGAAGTAGAGGGGAAAGTGGAGTGTATTATTTCAGGCATGAGAGCATAACCTGTGCAGAACTTCAGAGGTGAGAGATGGAATGCCAAGTTATATAAACAGAAAGTTTGTCTAGAATGTAGGGAGAGTGAGGGGGAAGTAAAATGAAATAAGTTTGGATAAGTAGGGCTTTAATTGTGAAGGGCTTTAATGCAGTAGCTTGTATTTTATTGTGGAGATAACAGATTGCTCCTGAGGTTCTGGAGCAGGGGAATATGGTTAAACTTGGGCTTTAGGAGATTATTATATTTGTACATTATTACATATCCCATTAATATAAGCATAAAATTAATATTATTATAATAATAGAATTGATGTTATAGTGTTATATTATATATAATTAATGTAATTGCTATTATGATAATGTTAATGACATTATAATTAATATTAACATAATTAATATTATTTGGACTATTAGCACCTGTGTGGAAGATTCATTGGGGAATGGAAAGAAGGGTGGCAGACACTATAGGAGAACATTTATCCCAGAGATTCCCAAACTTATTTGGCCTACGGACCCCTTTTCAAAAAAAAAAATTACTCAATGCTCCCCTGGACATCTACTTTCTTTAACTCTTTAATGATTTTTTGAAATTTGTGTCATTTAAAAATACATTTTTTAAATGATGCATCTTAAATTTAATAATCTATTGTAAATTTGTAGGTTTTTTCCTTCATTGAAATTTTGATGACACAATATTGCATCATATAGCCACATAGTATCATATTGTAAACAAGTCATTACATGCACATATTCCTGATGATGTATCCTAGACTTCCTGACAATGCATGATATGCTTGCCTGCCAACACTAGCTTTTTAAGACCTGTTGGTGAAGTTGACCACTGATTGGTTATAACTTGCATCTTGTGTGTTTATTTGGAAAATAATGTAATTACTATGACTTTAACTCTGTTACACAATAGATGAAACATGTATGAATGGTTTTTTCAAAATTTTCTTCTCTTTTCTTTTTTCCTTATGCTTCTGCTGCCCTTTTATTTTTATTCAAAGCCCCACAATTGCACCCAAAGCTACTACCACCCTCCCATCATTCCATTGCCCCCTAAGGGGCAGTATCAGTCATTTGGGAAGCCCTGATTCTGTCCCGTTTGTGCTGAGTCAAACCCAAGTAAAGCACAGACTTGGCACATAATAATAACTAGCATTTATTAAGCACCTTCTATGTGGCAGGCACTGTGCTAAGTGTTTTACAATTATTATTTCATTTGGTCCTCACAGCAATTCTGTGAGGTACGTGCTATTATTATCCTTGTTTTATAATTGAGGAAACTGAGGCAAACCAGTTGAATTATGGGTCACAGAGTTTGTAAGTGTCTTAGGTAAGTTTTTAACTCAAGTCTTCCTAATTCTTGTTCCATGGTCAGGGTGTTAGTTTTTTTTTTTAAACTTTTTAAAGGCATTAGGGTGTGTATGTGTGTGTGTTTTAAAATATAATTTTAGAAGTTTAAATGAGTAAAAAGATTGGAAGGGAAAGATTCACTATACTATAAAAATTTAATGTGGGCATGTGCTATAATGTACTGTGGGCTGATAGTAGCTGGAAAACACTGTCAGGAAGTGGATAATAAATTGTAATGGGACAAGAAGGTAGCCTTAATTGGTGCTGTTAGTGATAGTAAAATGACTTTTTTTTATCTCCTGCATGTCTAGAGTTGCTGCTACCATTCTTTTACACAGAGTGACATTTTTAGAAGTCTCTGAACCAACTATCATAGATAATCATAGCAGTATGTGTCTAATGGTAGCCATCACTGGGGCAATGGGGAGGAGAGTTCAAGGGAAGGAAAAAAAAAAGAAATTTACATCATAATTTTATTATATATTTAAAAGGAATAGCAAGGTATGCACAATAGATTTACAGTTTCATGTGCAGTCATCTTTTTATTACACTATGTTTTGGAAACGCTAGTTTTATTCCATAGATTAAAAATAAAATAAATAAATGTGAAAAAAAATAAAGGGTTAGAGCTAGAAGGGACCTTCACCATCAGCTAGTCCAGCCTTCTCATTTTATAGATGAGGAAACTGGACATTCATTTTCATTACTTCCTATGTGACACTTCAGTTAACAGAAAGAGGTTTTCTGATGTTTCAGAGCTTAATGTTCAAGTGAGGATGCTTATTCTTGTTCATTCTACCAACAACTAACGGGCAAAACAGTATCCCCCTTTCCATGACCAGAACAGAAGTTGTTACTTGATTTTAATTTATTACATCTGTGTCCCAGATAGGTAGATATGACTAAGCTCCTGGGAATGATACATGTAAATGTCTTTCCCCAAAACACGAGTGATATGACTCAAGGGTTACAATAGCTCATCCCTTATATGTTTGTACTAGTGAGTAATTGCATTTGTGAAGTCTTTTCCAATCTATTCCTCATTCCACACATAACTGGTTCCAGAAATCATGTAGCATAATCTACCTTGTGTTAGCTTATTTGCAAATTTGCTTATTTGTCTCACTTCCTCCTATTAGATTGTAAACTCCTTTAGGCCAAGTACCATGACTTGAATGCATGCCATGAGTGCATTGATGAATGAATGAAAAAGAAGTTATCAAGTGCTTACTATGTACCAGGCACTGGGGACACAAATGCCATAGGCAAGACAGTTTCTGCACTCAAAGAATTTACATTCTAATAAGGGAAGACAAAATATAAAGGAGAACAAGAGTTGGAAAGTGGAGGGAGAGTGACAGAAGTCACATGTAGCGTGTGGTTTGGGGCCAGATATGGCAGAGTCTCCTGGTCCTGGTCAAGATAAAGGGAAAACTCACCTACTGGGGACGGGATTTTAGGATTGGAAACCCAGTTCCATGGGAAGGGAAGGAGAAGAAAGGCCATGGTGGAGACTGTATTTTTTGGTTATGGCTGAGAAGTTGGGGCTGATAGCATGGTTCCTGGTAAGGTTAGGTCATAGAGCCCAGGATACCAGGCGTGTGAGTCTCAGTTCTGGTGGGTTGAGGAGGAGGACAGAGTGGAGGCATGGTTTTGAAAGACTCGGTCATCTTTATATCTGAAGCAGGACTTACATATTATATTGTATATATTGTCTTGTACACAGTAGGCAGTAAGGTATCATTATAGCTGTTGCTTCATTGCTTTATCCAGTTTTCCAGCAGTTTTTGTTAAATAGTGAGTTCTTACCCGAGAAGCTGGAGTCTTCGGGTTTATCAAATAGTAGATTACTATAGTTATTTACTACCACGCCTTATGTACCTAACCTATTCCACTGATTCACCTCTCTATTTCTTTTTTTAAATTAATTTAAATTAATCATTAATTATTTTTAGTTTTCACCATTCACTTCCACAAGCACCACTCTTTTTCTTAGCCAGTATAGTTTCAATGATTGCCACTTTATAATATAGCTCTGTATCTGGTACAGCTAAGCCACCATCCTTTGCATTTTTTTCCCATTAATTGCATTGATATTCTTGACCTTTTGTTCTTCCAGATGAATTTTGTTATTATTAATTCCAGCTCTGTAAAATAGTTTTTGGTAGTTTGATTGGTATGTCCTGAATAAGTAAATTAATTTAGGTAGAATTGTCATTTTTGTTACATTAGCTCAGCCTATCCATGAGCAATTGATATTTTTCCTGTTGTTTAGATCTGACTTTATTTGTTTGAAAAGTGTTTTGTAATTGTGTTCATATGGTTCCTGGGTTTGTCTTAGCAGGTAGATTTCCAAGTATTTTATATTTGCCTACAGTTATTTTAAATGGAATTTCTCTTTCTATCTCTTGCTGCTCGTAATGCTGCTTCATTGTTGCTGCTATTACCACCTCCACCATGTCCACCACCTCCACTGCTGCTGCTTGCATTATTATTATCTCTATTACTATTCCTACTACTACTTTTTAAGTGGGGCCAGTGATTTCATCAGTAAATGAAGTTCCAGGTGAAGAATTTCCTCTACCGGTGCAGATTATTACCTTTTCTGCAATTTGTAATCTTAAAGAGTTTCCTGGAGCACTAAGAGGTTAAGAGACTTGACCAGAAATGTAGTGGTAGGACTAGAAGCCATCCCTTCAAGTTATCACCTTATATTTCTCTCCTCTGTCTTAGTCAAACTCCTACAAAAAGCTTTCCTACACTCATTGCTGCTGTTTACCCTATTGACACTCATTTCTCAATCCTTCTCAGTCTGGCTCCTGACCTCATCACTCAACTCAAAATGCTCTATTCAAAATTCCCAGTGATTTGATCTTTTAATTGGCAAACCATTTGCTTTCGAGGCAGGAATGCTTCCCTCTGAAATTAAGATACATGTCATCTAACACATAACTAAAGGAGAAGACATAGGAAAAGCACTTTTTTGAGGGGAGAAAGTCAAGGGAAGGCCTAAGCATAGGTTCTTCCCTGGGTTGGGCTTTGTCAGAAGATGGCACAAAAGCTTAAACCATCTTGGGAGAGGGGTAAAGAAAAAAAAGAGAGAGAGAGAGACATTGACTCTCTTCTCTCCAATTAATTCTGAAACAGCTACAGAAATAATTTCCCTAAGGAAAGGATCTGATCACATTTCTCACTTCTAGTTCCCTATTCCCTTAGGATAAAGCTGTCTATACTTGCTGCCTTCATTTCCTCTCTTCTCACTCACTCGCACCTCAATCCTTTGCAATCTAGCTCCTGATCTCAAAATTCAACTGACACTACTCCCCCCAAAGTTGCCAATGATGGAAGTCAAATTGAAATCAATTAAATTGAAGTCTAATAGGGTGCAATTTTTATTTCTCTTGACCTGTCTGCTGCATTTGACATAGTTGGCCACCCTTTCCTCCTGGATACGCTTTCCTCTGTATTTGATGTCACTACTCGTCCTGGTTCTTCTACCTTTGTCTTCTCCTCTGCTTCTTTTGCTACATTATCATCCATATCATATCCCATAACTGTGGGTGTTCTGTCCTGAGGCTCTATTCCGGGACCTCTTCTAACTCTACACTCCTCCTTGGTAACTTCATCATTTTCTTTTTCTTGTTGTTTGTTTGTTTTTTGTTTTTTTGTTCTTAGGCAATTGGGGTTAAGTGACTTGCCCAGGGTCACACAGCTAGTAAGTGTCAAGTGTTTGGTCTGAGGCCAGATTTGAACTCAGATCCTCCTGACTTCAGGGCCAGTGCTCTATCCACTGTGCCACCTAACTGCCCCAATCATTTTCTATAGGTTTAATTTTAATCTCTATGTTGATGACACTCAGATCTATAAATCCATACCAAACCTCTTTCCTGAACTCCAGTCTTATATCACCAATTGTCCATTGGTCATTTCATCTTGAATGTCTGTTCCACATTCCTGTCATGCTCAATAGGTTCCAATCCAGACCTATCTTTTCCTCCTAAAACTCATCCCCCTTCCAAACTTCCCTATTTCTAACTAGGATACCACAATCCTTCTAGTCACCAAGTTTCACAACTTGATATCATCCTCAACTCTTCATTCACCTTCATCAATTGCCAGATGTTGAACATTTCTCTTATTCATTTCCTTCCCTCTCCTCACAATAGTTTAGGCCTTCTTGTCTGGACTTTTGCAATAGGCTTCTAACTGAATGCCCTTTTCCAAGTCTCTCCATACTCCATATAGATTCCAAAGTGATTTTCCTAAAGCACATCAGACTATGTTATTCCCTACTCAATAAACTCCAGTCTCCACAATATCTCTAGGATCAAATATAAAATCCTCCAGTAGTATTTAAAGCTCTTTACAACCTGGCCCCCTTTCATCTTTCCAGTATTATTACATATTACTCCCCTTCATTTAGACTGTGGTCTAGCCAAATTGACCTTATTACTGTGCCTCATATATAACACTTTATCTACTTCCATTTCATTGTACTGGCTGTCATCCATGCCTTGAATATAACCCCCCCCATTTCTGTATTTTAGAATTCTTCTTTTCCTTTGAGGTTCAACTTAAATGTCATTTTCTACATGAAACCTTTCTTGGACCCCCCCCAGGTGCTAATAATTCTCCTCCACATTATCTTGTATCAGTTTTTAAAAAATCAATTGTGTGTGTGCATGTGTGTATATATGTATATAATATACATACATACATACATATATGTTATATATATATACATATATGCCATCTGGTAGATTATCATTGTTACACTTCTGTCTTTGTTCATAGTAGGTTCTGGTATATAGTAGGTGCTCAATAATTCTAATTGATTGATTGACCTAGCCCAGGTCTTCCTGACTCCTAGGTTAATTCTCTATCTACTACATTATTAATAATACACATTTATATAATATTTTAAAGTTTTCAAAGTTCTACACAAATATTATTTAATTTGACCTTCATAATATCCTATAAAATAGGCTCTGTTATTATCCTCATTGTACAGGTGGGAAATCTGAGGCTCCGAGAAGTTAATCAACCTACACAGTGTCCTACAGTGAGTAAATGTATAAAGCAGAATTTGGACACAGATTTTCCTGATTCCAAGTCCAGCACTCTATTTACTATGCCATGTTATCTCCCCATAGTCATTGAATGAAAGAAAGCATATTCTTTTTACAATAGCATGAGGCCTTTAGTGAGGTACCACTTCACTAGAATATACCTTTAACCAGAGATGCTCATGTTCTAAATATGAGTATGACCATGTGGTCTTACACCCATGGGTCTGCCATTATTCACCTTGGAGATTACAAGCCTATAATACTTAGATGAAGTCATCTGTCAGTGACATCTTGCCTTTGACCTATAATAGCTTTCTATCATTCTTTTTCATGTCAGCTGAGGCATTCTTAAGTCCTTATGAATGATCACCATTTTTTTTTAGTGGCAAATCATCAATGGTTGTGGGAAAATAGTTCAAGATTCTTTGATCTCTTTTGATATATCCAACATAGAAGAATGTTCACTATTATATTACCTTTCTCCAGTCTTAATTTCACATTAAGGAGCTTGTTGCTAATATCATGTGGTTCTGAAATAAGGTGTTCTACTAATGCCCAAATTATCAAAATCCCTACTACTCTCCTGACTGTGATGACTCTATGAGAGGAAGTGTGATATGATAAAAAAAAAAAAAAAACATTGGATTTGGGATCAGGGAACCTACATTTGAATTCCATCTTTAATAATGGGACCTGTATAACACTTCAAAAGTGACAACCTCTTGGGTCTCAGTTCTCTCTTTTGAATGGATTAGCCTATCTCTAAAGTCACTTCTATCTCTAGAATCTCTGTCTAGAATCTATCACTCTAAATCTCTAAAGTCACTTCTATCTCTAGAATCTATGATCTTATTATAGGCCAATGCAGTTATTAAGCACCTACTATGTGCCAGGTTCCATACTAAGCACTTGGAACACAAAGAAAGTCTTTGCTTTCATGAAACTCAAAGTCTAACGAAACAAAATAAAATACTAATTACCAGTAACAGTTCACAAGTTGAGTTGTTTGAGGGAAACATATTCCATTATGAACTCAAAAGTGGACCTTATATTGTACTGACCCTTTGTCCAAGAATAATAAAAGCTGATTTTTATATGGCCATTTGTGATTCTTGCAAAATTGCCAAGCAATCACCACAACAAGAAGGCCAAAACAACTCAGAAAGTACTTCAGCCAGCAAATACTTAATCTCCTTGCCACATGGAGAAAATTGTAGCCAAGGGCAACAATGATTTACACTAAAAACTCTTTAACAAAGCCTTGCAGAGGATGGTAGAAGACGATGAGCAATATCACCTCATTAAAGTGTAAGAAGTAATGGGAAAAAAAAGGAATTTGCCAAAAGTTTGGCATGAAACCCAATTAAACCACATCATCTCAAGAACATTTAAAGAAAAAAGACAAGAAAAGAAAAAGAAAGAAAAAGAAACGTCTGTCAGCATTTCTGTAAAAAAAAAATCCTTTCTTTTATCAGTGATACATTTAGACTATAACATAGTCTCTGAAGTGCTTAAAAGAAGTGACACTAAAGAAGAAATATACAGGAATAATAACTAGACCAGATCAAGTATATACTGAGAAAATTAATAGAGAAGTCAATAATATTTTGAAGGCATTGAAAAATCAGTTTCTGGATGTCTAATAGAGGGTAATTTACCAAATGATTTGGAAAAAATTTGGAATGTATTACCATCCAATAAAAGGCAATCAAGAACCCATCAGTAGCTATCGATCCACTTGCCAATGTACTCATCTTCATAACATCTTTAGAAGAATTACATATACATTGAGGTTTGTTTCTTTTAAGTGAAAATATAAGAAGTAAATGGACAGCTAGGTGGTACAGTGGATAGAGTGCTGGGCCTGGAGTCAGAGAGACTCAACTTCTTGGGTTCAGATCTGGCCTCAGCCACTTACAAGCTGTGTGACCCTGGGCAAGTCACTTCATCATGTCTGTCTCAGTTTCCTCATCTATAAAATGAGCTGGAGGAGGAAATGGCAAAGCACTCCAGTATCTCTGCCAAGAAAACCCCAAATGGAGTCATGAAGAGTCAGACACAACTGAAACATGACCAAACAAGAAGAAGTAAATAGGCAGGTTATCCT
Source organism: Vombatus ursinus (assembly GCF_900497805.2). Classification (NCBI taxonomy): domain Eukaryota; kingdom Metazoa; phylum Chordata; class Mammalia; order Diprotodontia; family Vombatidae; genus Vombatus; species Vombatus ursinus. The sequence continues at coordinate 5,167,589 of NW_020954598.1, forward strand.
ACCTTACATCTAATGCAAATCACATCTTCCTGTCACACGATTGTCTGAAAGGCACAGAAAATACAAAATGCCACTGTAGCTTTTGTTTGTTGACTATAGAAAGATTATTTGGTTGAGAAGGGCAAAATGTAACCTTAATGGTTCACATCCAAAAAAAAAAAGAGTCATCTATACAAGTGTTAAATCATACAGGAATTCTTGATAGATAATTTTACTTAACATTCCACTATCAATATATCTCATCGAGCATAAAACATGGAGATATATTCTGTCCAGAGGTGTTTGCCATTATCAAAGAGGATATCTTACACAGACTTCAAATAGAAGAAGGACTCCTTATAGGTTCTAAGATCTTATGAATGCAAAAAGCTTCTTTTGGAAATGACATTATGCTGATTGCACCAAGCCTTAGAATACTACATTGTCTTCAAAATCAGAATCGCTAAACCAAGTAAATGAAGGTAGCATGGTATTATGGGAAGAACTGGATTTAGACTCATAGAGTTTGTCTCCTAAACTCTGTGACTTAGTGGATTTATAAGTCATTTAGCCTATTTGAACCCTGGTTTTCTTATTTGTCAGATAAAAATAATAAGAAGTATAGGAAATCTTCTATAAGGTTATTGTGAGGATCAAATGAGGTAATGTAATTCATATATGGACAACTCCCTGAACTGGCCCATCACCTCATAACTTGGATAGATACAGGAGAGAGTCAATGAGTTGGGTCCAGAATTGAATATGAGAAGCCAAAAAGGCTGAGTTCTGGGTTACATATATGAAATGGAATAGTGCTTTAAGTGATCCCACTTTCCTGCCTTTAAAAAGCAATGTTCTTCCAGTGATACTATGTGGCTATGAATCACGGAACTCCACAATTTCTGAAAAATCAAAATTATGACTCACTCAAAAGGCATTGGAGATAGTCACAGTAGCCATAAGTTGGCTACAGCCAATGACCAATTATGGCTTGTGTGCAAGAAGTGGCAAAAATCATCAACAGAAGATGTATGATCTGAAAAGGAGGTGAGTTGTTCATGTAATGAGAGTTAAGAGTAACTAATGGTGCAATGACTGGCTTTGATAGACTTAGCTCTCCTTAGTTATATAAGGATCTAAGACAACTCCAAAAGACTCATGATAGAGAATACTATCCACATCCAGAGAAAGAACTGTGGAGGCTGAATGCAGATCAAAGCATACTATTTGTACTCTCTCTCTCTCTTTCTCTCTCTCTCTCTTTTTGTTTTGTGTCTTCTTTCTTGTGGTTCCTCCCATTTGTTCTAATTCTTTTTTACAATATGACTAATGTGAAAATATGTTTAATAAGAATGTATATGTAGAGCCTATATCAGATTGTATGCTATCTTGGGGAGGGAAGTGAGGAGGCAGAAGGAGAAAATTTAAAACTCAAAAGCTTATGGAAGTGAATGTTGAAAAGTGAAAATAAATTAAATGATTAAAAAATGAATAGCCTAAGTTCTACACTGGTACTCATGTAATATTAATAGTTCTGAAGGAAGTCTTCCAGGACATGAAGTACATCAACCCCTAACTCACACAGAGAATTTATGGGATGCCATGGATAGAGAAATAGTACCAAATAGGAAATCATGGGTGCATTTCAATTTGAACAATTCATGGAAGTACCCAGATCATGAATCCCTATAGTTATAAAACTTATGTATATTATTTGATTTACTTTTCATGATGAGCCTACAAACATTAGCATCTTTATTTTGCAGATAGAAAAATTGAAATTTAGGAAAAGAAACAAAGGAAAACTCTATAATCTCATGGCAGCATATCAATCAGACCAATGGAGCACCATTAAGCAGCAACAGGTAGCAAAGCTCAACAGAGAATACATGCTACATACATATTCCTGGCACAGAATGCATGCATGTCACACTGTAGACCATGACAGCAGGTCCAGAAGAAGCAATGTATGACATCACCAGAACATACTGATGGCCCTATAGCACCAAAGGTATGATCTGCTCCTTCATGCCTACATCCTCACTACATTTCCTGGTGCCCCTTCACATATGTTTCCTTCCACATGCTCCCTAGTGTTGTGTGTCCTTTTTTCATTGGTAACATTTTTCATGTGTTTATGTGTGGAAGGGTATGCCCCTAGTTTATAAGGACATTTTCCTATTGCTCCTTTTCTTCTCATACAATTAATTTCATTAAGTGCTTTTATTTTGAATTAATGGTGTCCTCTGGCTGACTATTAAAAGTAAACACATTGGTGGGGGCTTTAAGTTCTGATTTTGAGTGAATGAAGAAACATAGTGTATCAGTGTACCTTGAACCTGGGGTAGCATGACAAGGTCAGGGGAAATCCATGTTCAAGTTAGAGAGGAATACCCTGAGATGTTATGGTACCCAGGACCAACAATACTCTGGATGTGGTCTGCCTAGGGCAGAATGCTTCTACTACCAAACACAAACACACACTCGCACACACACACACACACACACACACTCACACACACACACACACACACACCTCCTAGTCATGCAGTTAGGTTCAAGAAGAAAACAGAGAATATCAACTACATACTTTACACAAGAACCAATTTTTGTCTCAGGTTGCTAGGGCACCATCCTAGTTCAGGAACACTCATTTGCTACCATCCTTTAAAAGATTCAACATCTCTTTGATTTTTCAATTGTAAAGGAACCTTTTGTGATTCTTCCTAAACAGAGAGAAGGAGGGAGAGAAAGAAAGCAAGAAAGCACACTATTTAAATTACTATAGCTGTTTTAAAATATCCTTTGCACAAAATTGACCAAATCTTTTTAAAGTGCTAGTGAACACTTAGGCAGACTACAGGACACAGGATAATTAAAAGCCCTCTGTGATGTATTAGTCCTCATTCTATAGATGGGAAGTCTGAAGTAGAAAATTACATTTTTTTTTAATGTGGACATATGCTTGGCAAAGGAAATAACAAGAGGAATAGAAATGAGGCATCAGAGAAAGGGGATTAGGAACAAAAACACAGAAAAGATAGAACAATTCCAGGCTATAGTCTCTCATTGCTTACACGAAGACTATTAATACAAATGCTGGAGGAAAACCAGTTAAACAGCATGGACATGCAAACTGAATAGATGAAGAAAGGACAATAAAGCTTGTATACATAGCCAGATGAGAGAATATGAGAAGATGAGAGGTCTGGAGGAAAGCCGAGAATGATGCGATAAGACTCAGAATGACAAATAGCAGAAAGGGTTGGGATGGGGGGTGAACGGGAAGATATAGGGAGATGAATGGAATTTCAGTGGACAGAGGGATAGAAATGATCACTTTGCGATCATATTTCCTACTACTTCCTTCCTTCCACAGCAGACATGAGCCAAGCTGGGCTACTTGCTGACCCCTGAATAGGTCTTATGGTTTTCCACTTTTGTTCATGCCATTAGCATTCTGCTTTCAATCCCTATTACCTTTATGGCAAATCATAACATTCCTATCCAACCTTCAAGGCCCTGTGCAAATGTTACCTCCTTCATGATTCCTTCTTTGGTCTCCTGATCTTTGAATTATCTGTGCTCATCACACTTTACATGTACAGTCCAATGGCACTTTCATATTCCACCCTTATCATTTCATTCTTTCTCTCCTGTTATGTGGACAGATGGATACATGATCAATCGATCAATCAACAGATAGAAAGATAGAGCATTTATGAAGGTTCACAATGTTTCAAGAACTGTGCTAAGTTCTGAGGATACAAACAAAAGAAAATAAAACATTCCCTGAGCTCAAGTTGCTTCCCTTCTAACAGGGGATGAGGACACATAAAGGAATGTTGGAAATGGGGGAGGGTTTCCATGAGGGATAATGGTGAATTGACTGAAGGAAGTAGTAGCAGAGTGGTGGTCTGGTTTTGGGCAAAATAATATAAATGGCTCCCCTAGTAGATTCTAATGACCCAGAGGGCAGGGAAATTTTGTCTTGTTTTCATTTGTTTCTTCTGCAGCACTTACTACATTGGTTTGTGTGTAATAGTACCACAGAATCATCTAGAAGGGATGTTGGAGATAATCTAGTTTAACCCCCTTGTTTTAGAGGTGATAAAATTGAGGCCAAGAGAGTTGAAAGCATTTGCCCTCATAAATAATAAATTGAACCTAGGCCCCTTGATTCTAAATTTTGTGACTTTATTTTTCCCTACTATGTGACTTCCTTATATTTACAGATGAGGACATTTAGGCATAGAAATGGAGGGGAATTATCCAAAGTCACACACATAGCAAAGGCAAGATTTGTACCATGTCATCTGACTCTCCTTTTTGCAATACCAACATTGTGGAGCCCTGATGGGAAAGCATTTAAGCATGAAGTTTCTTACTTCCCCAGAGTCATGCATTGGCAGAGAATGAGACTAGAAGATGGTGATCCAGAGCACAAAATATGAACAAGGGGCATGAGAAGTCCCTAGCACCTTCTAGCACTAATAATCTAGTGAGCCAATGGCAGCATAGGATTTCAATAAGCAGGAGTTAGGGTGATGAGGGCATTCTGTGCATATGAGAGGGTGGCAAGTAGTCTAGGCAAAGCAATATTCCTCCCACTCACCTCTCTCCACATACCCATGTAGTTGAATGTTTATGTTTTCTTTTCCCTTTAAAATCTTAATTTAATGTTCTGAGGATGGGAAAGAAGGAGGGAGGGAGGGAGGGGGAGAGAGAGAGAGAGAGAGAGAGAAGGAAAATGAGCAAAAGGACCAGATTCAAGAAGTGCCTCTTACAGCCAAAGTTCTAAATGGTACCTTCAAATGCTTAATTGCTAAAATAGCCAGGTCAGTTGAATGCCTGCATCTAAGTAAATGTAGGTTACTTTGAGAAGGGAGATTCCATAATCTTAAAGAGGGACATAAGGAAAGATTTCCCCATAGGATGTGGTCCCTGAAGTGAGCTTTGCATGAAGATATTCTCAGAGGCAGAAGTGAGGAAGGGGGCGTTTCAAGGTATAAGGTGATACCCTATGCTAAGACAGAGAGATGGAAGAGGGAATACTAAATTTGAAGAGTGGGTAAGTAGTCCAGGTAGGATGAAGTATAGAACACATCAAAGAGAGTAATATGAAATGTCTGGAAAAGTCAGTTGAAGACAGACTATGAGAGATACAGGATTTGTAATCCATCCAAGTATTAAAAATTCTTGGGGCAGGGGAATAATATGGGTGACCTGATTCTTAGGTAGAATATTTTGGTGTTTGTGTGGAAGATAGATGGCAGTGGAGGGAATTAGATGGTTATTACAGTAGTCCCAGTGAGAGGTAATGAGGACTTGACTAAGGGAAATGATGAAGTGAGTAGAGAGAAATGGACAGATGTGGGAGATGTTATAGAGGTAAAAACAATAGAACTTGGCAACTGGGTCAATATGGGGTTTAGGCATAGTGAAGAGTCAATGACAATGCTAAAATTGTGACCTTTGATGTTTGGATACATGGTGGAACCCTCAACAGATATGAGGACATTTTGAGAAGGGGTAAGTTTAAGGGGAGAGATGAGTTTCATTTGAGATAAAATGGGTTTGAATTATCAATAAGACATTCAGGAGATGTCCAACATGTAGTTGTACTTGTGGGATTAGAGTTTAGGAGAGAGATTAGGGCTAAATATTTGGATGTGTAATCATCTGTGCAAAGATGATAATTGAGTCCATGGAAAATAATGAGAGATCAGCAGTGGGGGAAGTGTAGAGGGAGGAGAAGAGGCCTTAGGTCAGAGCCTTGGAGGATATTTATGTCTAGGACAAAGAAAATGAATAACCAGTGGTCAGACACATGAAAGAACCAGGGAAAAGCAATGCCATGGCAGCTAAGCAGGGAGAGGAACATGGTGTCAATTGTGTAAAAGCTGTAGAGGTAAAAGAGAAGCATGAGACAAGGTCATTGAATTTAATAGTTTAAGTCATTATTGATTTCCTTGGAGAAATTCATTTCACTACTTGAAGGAGTTGTAAGTCAGATTTCAAGGGGTTAAAAATGAGTAAGAGGTGGGTAGGTAGAAGCAGGGGATACAGATGATTTTTTTCTCCTAGGAGTTTGACCATGAAAGGAAAAAGATGTTAAAAAAAGCTTGAAAGGATAGCAGGGTCAAGGGAAGTATTTTTTTTTTCAATATGGGACAAAGCTGGGTATGCCTGCGGGCAATAGAGGAGGGTCCAATAGATAGGGAGAGAATGAAGATGATTGATAGAATAGAGAGGGATTGATGGAAGTGGAATGGTCCCTTAGATGGGGACAAGGGTCCAAGAGGAGGAATCAGCCTTGGCAAGACTGTATAATCCCCATATCTTGGAGCAAAGGAGGAGATAATGGACGAATGACATCAGGGGTTTTTGAGGTATGAATTAGGGGAAGAGTGGGAGCTCATAAAGAATCACCTCAATTTTCTCAGTAGGAGGTTATGTCCTCTGCAGACAGGAATTAAGAGTAGGGTATAATATAAGGAACTGCAGTAATGGAAAGGAGCTTTGGAAAAGATGTTTCAGGAAGCACAGCAGAGTCAAAGAAGAGTGAATAAAAGGTCTGTTGTGCAGCAGTGAGATTTGTTGTGAGCAGACAAGTTGAGATTGAATGACATGAATTTGTTAAGAATTTGTCAGTTCGTTATTTGGAATGATTGTGTGATTTCCCCCAGCAGTACTAAGCATTCAGGGAGCATGAGCAAAGAAGGTGGATGGTGGGAGTGACCCAGGGTTGATAGGATATGAATGGCCGGAGAAGGGGTCAAAGTATTCAGAGGTAGAAGAAAGTGTATACATAACTGAACTGGTTAACCATCAGGTCAAGACTGTGAAGAGAGGAATATGAGAATATCAGGTGAGATGGACTGAGAGAATGTGACTAAAGAAAAGGACTGAAGAAAATTCAGGCATAGATAGGAAGGGGGAGGCAGAAAGAGAGAACGACTGGGTTTGCCACCAGAGAGGAATTTTAAAGATCAGTATTTTGAGACATCACTATCATGAACGACAGTGAGACTTCTTATGGCCACTCTTGTGGGTGGCTGAAGTGAGATAAAGGTTCAGGTCGGGGTGAGTGAGGAGGTCAATAAACTGAGAGTCCAGGATGTCTGACAGGACGTCAATGGGTAAATTCCCAAGCAGGAGTAGGGGAAGATAATCCAGGTACTTGACCCCTTGAGAAAAATACTAATTCCTGAAGCTACTGGACACCTATAGGCTGGTGTGTTACAGGATGATCTAAACATATGGAATGAACCTCATGCCAGGGAAGGTTGCTAAGCAATGGTGGCAGAAGAAAGGTCAGGAAACAGGAGTGGGGAGCAAAAACTCTACCCATACTCCAGGCTTATTATGTTGGAACACACAACAGGAGTGCCCAGTATTAGAAAAAGGTGGACAGGAATGCAGTATTCTCTCCCCATCAGAAATGGTGTCCAACTATAGTATTAATTATAATAGATACCACAGTTGTCCTCATTTATGAGGAAACTGAAGTTCAGAGAAGTTAAATGATTTGCCCAAGGTCGTACAATTAGTAAATATTTTGTTGTGCAGTTGTTTTAGTCTCTTTGTGATCATTTGAAAACCCATTTGGGTTTTCTTGGCAAGATATTTGAGTGGTTTGCCATTTCCCTCTCCAGCTCATTTTACAGATGAGGAAATTGAGGCAAATGGGAGAAAGTGACTTGCCCAGGCTCACACAGGTACCAAATGTCTAAGGCCAAATTTGAATTCAGGTCTTCCTCATTCCAGGCTTGGTGCCCTATCCACTGTGCCACCTAGCTGTCCCACTAGTAAATATGGGGGGTAGGATTTGAATTCAAGTCTACCTGACTTTGACTGCAGCAATTATCCTCCATGACTTGCTCATTTTCACATAGATGATGACATTTATTGAGGCTTGCAAACATAGAGCTGGTCCCATCAAGGAAGCTGATATGCAGCCATAAACATGTAAGAGAACACAGATCTGTTACTGCTAAGTTCATATCCACTGTCACCTGGTAAAGTTTAACAGCTGGTTTTTTGGGGAGCAGTGTGTGGGATATATGCACATCACACTTTTAAGTTTAATTTGCATTATTTAAATTTAGACTTTTTTTAAAAGTCTAGAAATCAACCAAACAGTAAAGCAAACTCTGATTTGCAGCACTTGCCAATTTCTGAGGTATAAATGCTAACACTGAAAAATTAACAATCAGCTCTTGTGAACCAGTTCACACTGGCTCCAGCACATCCCTCCAATGCTTCATTGAGGTTAGAAAGTGACCTTGGGGTCTTCAAGGCTAGGCCTGAAGATTATAAGTTCTTTTAAGTTCTACCAAGCTGAAAAGACTTCAAATATGACTCAAGTGATGGACTTGTCTCGTCACTAGGCCATGTGGTGATAATATTTTTAGCCACAAAAACTCCCAAAGATTAAGTTCTAGAGCTTCAGCCAGGTGCCTCCATTCCAGAAATAATGAGAGCTCACCTTTACCTGGGGCTTGTAGGCTTGCAAAGTCTTATGTGTATTATCTCACATGACTTTCACGATAACTCTATGAAATAGGTATTATTATCCTCATTCTGCAAAGGAGGAAAGTAAGGTTCTGAGGAAGCAAATGACTTGCCCAAGGTCACACAGCTAGTTAGGATGAAAGGCAGAATTTAAATCCATATCTTCCTGATGCCAAGCCTAGCACATGATCCACTATACCAGTTTACATTAATGATAGATTCTTTAAGTGTTAGTGATATAATAAAATTTACTGTGGAAGAGAGGCAAGTGGTAAGGATTTGGGTTCAAATCCTGCCTCTGATAACTATGATTTGTGTCAACTTTCCTCATGTTTAAAAGTTGAACTAGATGACCTCTGAAGTCTCTTTCAGCTATGGACCTATAGGCCTCTGATATTAGGTAAGTGGTACAGTGAGAATGCACTGGAGTTCGAGGATCTGGGTTCAAATCTCGTTCTAATGCTTACTACCTGTGTGGTGTTTGGTAAATCACTTAACCTTCCTGGGCCTCAGGAATTTTCCTCTTCTTTGAAGTGAGGGGGGAGGGGAAGCAGACAATTCCTATAGTCCCTTCTCTCTAAATCCTATTTTATGATCTCTAGATTGAGTTAAATGTCTACACAGTTACACTGCCAATAATCTTTCTTAATAAAACTGGGGAAGTAACAATACCAACATCACAACCCACCTCCTGGTCCAGCATTTTCCCATTGCTTCTGCATACTTTCCTTACGGATTTGGAGGGAGAAAGGATTTGGAGATCAGCAGGAACAGGGGGAAGGGGCTAATTAACCAGTCAACTACCTGCAATATAGTGGTGTTTGGATGTGGGATAGCAAATAGTTCTACTTAGGTGAAGTCTCTGAAGACCAGCAGTCTCCCTCCTAGCCAGAGCCACTGGCTACCATAAGGATCCATGGCTGCAGGAGACAATATTTTCTTCTTGGCTTTACACTTTGCATTAGCAAGCCTCTGGCCACAACCAGCTTCAATAGGAGAAGAGTAAATGTGTCTTGCTCTGAAAGCCATAAATCTACTTAGATCAAGCATCATCTAGCTCTTTCCTGACCATGAGAAGTCAGGTTGCAAAAACCAAAAAAGGAGGAAAGAAAAGAAGGCAGGCAGGACAGGCCTCATATTTCTGAACCTGTTGATGTTTGCATTGCCAGAAATCCAAAGAGCATCATGGGAAATGTGCAAGATTTGTGATTTCAGGCTCACTTGGCAGTGACGGTTTCCTGAGAAGCTTTTTCAAAATTTCTTAACCACATATTGCTATTGTAAAACTGGAGTGTGTTAGTAATTTAATGGTTCGATTCAATTAAATTCAACAAACACATATGATGTGTCTGCTGTGTACAAAGCAATGAGTGAGGTTCTAGGGAAACAGACAAACTGGCTTTATGGTTGGCTGTTTGATTCACTCTGGACCATCTTTGATTGAGTAACATTGCTTCAGCTAATAAATTCCCTGTCTGCAAAAGGATCTCTTAAGAAGCCACTTGCATCAAAATAAAAGATGCCGTATTAAGAATTAAGCCTATAAACATTTGGGAAATGTTGCCTCAATCAACCAATAAGAATTTATGAATCACTTGTTATGTTCTAGGTACTGTGTTAGGCATTGGAGATTTGATGATCAATGTGAGGCATTCCAGCCCTCAGGTGGCTCATATATCAGTAGGGGGAATGTGTTGATAAATAAGTAAATTTAAGGTATACACAAAACAAATACACAGTAAACAGGGAGAAACTAATGATTGTGGATGTCAAGAAAGGCCTCCTGAAGGTGGTGACATTTGAGCTGAGCCTGTAAGAGATCTAAGGCTTCCAAGAAGCAGAGAGGAGGAGGGAGAATGTTCTAGGCATGGGGAACAGCCCATGAGAAGAATCCAAGAAAGAAGATAGAACGTTATATAAAGGGAACAGCAATCAGGGTATTTTGGCCACAACATAAAGTATGTGAGGGGGAATCACGTGCAGGTGTCTTGGAAAGAAAGGCTGGAACCAAATGGAATTTTATACTTTTAACCTAAAGAAAACAGGGATCCAGTAAAGCTTCACAAGCAGGGACAGAAGAGTGACGTCAGATCTTAAAAAGTTTTCCTTTAACCAATCCATCCTGTAAGCATTCAAGGCCCATGTACAGCAAAAAATAATAAGAGGTTACCTCCTGCAAATATTTGGAATGACAATATCCATCACTAAGAATGATTCACAGGAGCAGTAAAGGAGTCCTGAATGGTACTTAAGCCACCTATGTGTCAATCTAAAGACATGATTTCATTTATTCATCTTCTGGGCTGCCTGGACATCCCAAATATACCCAAGAAGTAGGTGACTTGTGTATAACAGAGTTATACAAATAGGGAGATACCTCATCCCACTTGGAAGAGACTAGATTTTTACCATTTGGAGTAATAAGAGGACAGCCATGGCTGAGAGTTCACTCCTCTGCTCTTCTATCATCAAGTGGGGCATTAGGCTGGAATTATATCTGTTACATGTCAGATATTTGAAGTTTAGGAGTATAATTCTTTTGGTGTTCAGGATAAAAACCATATTCCCTAGTCATTCTAAATTAACTTATTTTGTGCTTTGTCTCTGCCAGGTCAAGTATTAAAGGTAGGGAGGGAAAGATTTTCACTTAAGACCTCAAGAATAACACTTTAATAGTCAGTTTAGCTTCCCCTCACCATATTTTTTTAAAATATAAAACACAACCATGTGTAGATAGCAAAGCTATTTATCAAAGGAAGGCAGCAAAAAAAAGTATCTAAGAAAGCCATGCAGATTAATTTAGGTGAAATAATATAGAAGAGTTAGGGAGCCCTGGGAGACGGATGCAATTTCAACTCAATTTGAGGGAGAACTATTTCACCCAATGAGTTTGTTCTTAGTCTCTGGGGATGCAGGTGCTCAGAATCACCAAATTTAGTCAGGCTGTTCCTTAGATTAGAGACATGTGATCTGAATGGTGCCTTCCTTTCCTGTCAAGACTTTTCAGAACTCGTGTTCTGTTTGTATAGCCTTCCAAAAGCCATTAAGAAATCAGAAGAAAGGAGACATAAAGACAAAGGAGAAATAAGGAGGATTATGAAACCATAGATTTAGAGTTGTAAGGGATTTTAGTGGTCATTGAGTGCAACCCCTTCCTTCTACAGAGGAGGAAAGTGAAGCACAATGAATTTAAATATCTTTATCATGGTCATACAGCTGGAAAGAATCTGAGGTAGGGCTAGGGTCTTCTTGACGACAAGAAGAAGGAGAAGGAGGAGGAGGAGGAGAAGAAGAAGAAATAATCACCATTAGAGTCATTCCCATGCCACAGGGGATCACTGGAGTGGAGAGATTTAAAACAAATTATACTTGGAAAAACAAAATTAAAGCAAACACATTTGCAAATAATAAATAATAATTGCAAAGTAAATTCAGATGTAGTTAGTATAGAAGTCACACCAGTATGATCAAAGGGGAGTGCTGGGAGAGGGCAAGGAAGACAATGAGGAAGTCTCCTTCATGTATTTGATTCTATTATGCCTAGTATCAAAGGGATTAGTTTCTGTTGCTGGTGATAGCATTGTTGAGAATTGGCCCAAGAAGTATCTACTGCACTATGTTTGCTCCTGATATATACACAATGTGTGTATGTGTATCTACATATATATATCAAGAAGAAACATGATGTATGTGTGTATCTATTTTTTTTTAGTCTATGTGTGTATACTTGGGGGAAAGGATAAATATACCTATTGCTGCAAGTCACATTCTAGCTGCATGGATCTTGTCTACAGTGATGTACAGTAATGCTGTGGGAGAGGGGGTTGGCCATACTGGCTCGCTGAAGGAGAAGTGGACATAGAAGGAAAGGACTTATGTGCCTAAAAAGATTTATGGCAGCACTTTTTGTTGTAGCAAAAAATTAGAAATATGGTAGGTGCCCATCAATTGTGGAATGGTTGAACAAATTGTGTTATATGAATGTAATGGAATAGTGTTGTGATAGAAGAAATGATGAATATGGCAAATTAAGAGAAGCCTGGAAAGACTTGTATGAACTGTTGAGGAGCAAAATGAATAGAGACAGATGATGATGCCTAGAATCCACATCTTAGTCAAGAGGTGATGGATTAGAGCTGCAGAATGAGATATAGATTTTCAGATGTGGCCAATTTATTGAATTATTTCATTTTTAATTTCTTTGTTAGAATAGAGGGCTTCTATTTGAAGGGAAAAGAGTTTGGAGATTATGACTAGGATTCAAATAAAAGAAAAAAAATACACAGAAGAAATCAAAAGGAGATCAGAAAGAGATACAAAAGGGGTGATTCTGTTAAATCAGATAAATAATTTAAACTACACAAGTTTTCTTTCATATATAAATTTCTTTCTTGTTCATTGTGTACTGAAATGTTGCTGATTAAGTTTATAATAAAAGAGAAAATTTAAGACAATATGTGCCATTATACTGTTATCCGTCCCCTCTGAAGGGACCTTCAAAGTTGAGTCAACATATCCCTGCTTGGGGGTAATTTTTCATAGTAGCCCTTCAAGAACCTTCATTGAGGGAAAGAAAGGAGGGGGAGGGAGAGAGAAAGAGAGAGAGGAGAGGGGAGGGGAGGGGAGGGGAGGGGAGAGGAGGGGAGGAGAGGAGAGGAGAGGGGAGAAGGAGGAGGAGGAGGAGGGGAGAGAGGGACGGAGAGAGGAAGAGGTAGATAGAGGGATAGAGAAAAAGAGAGGGAGGAAAGGAGAGACAGAGAGAAGAGGGAGGGGGAGACAGACAGAAAGAGAGAGAGAGAAGAAAAAAAAGATACTATTAATGCAATGTGCTACCTCCATACATGGTTTCCAGTTTTCTGCAGGATTGTCAGGTACAGTCTAGCCTCCACCACCATCTAGCCTTGAAATGCTCACTGCCAACTCATGCCATGTAACTCCCTTCCCCCACTTTATACAACTGGTCTGCTCCATGGCTTCTCCTCCTGTTGTGACTTGATTTCTTGGCATGATTTCTTCTTCCTTCTTTGGACTCTTGGTTTATAGACACAGAGGGAATCTGAGATTTTCCAGTAAATAAGACAGGAAACCTGAATCGGGGCGGGGGGAGCTTTTCGTATACCTGTTTTATAAAAGAATCTGGTCAAAGCAAGTAATACAATAAAACAAAAAGAGGAAAACTTTTTTTTTTTTTGCCTGTAAATCCTCAATGGTAAAGGGTAGTGAGTTCACAGGAATGAAAAGGATTGAGCAAGTAAGTAATCTTCCTCAGAGTTGAGAGTGATTCACAGGTTATATTAATGACATGAGTCATGAAATTGAGAGCAGGCTTATTAATGTGTCTATTGATATCAAGCCAGAGATGGAAAAAGAGAGGATATGAAGCACCTGGGAAGACAGAAACATAAGTACAAGATGAAGAAGGTATTATGAGACAAGATTACCTCCTCATCATCAGAAAAGGAGATAGTAAAGGATAATATCAGAAGGAGGTGATTAGAGGAGAGAAGAATGAGCACAGAGAAAATTTTTTCTATGAAGTGGGAAGTGAGGTCTTTAGCAGAGTAAGTGGGTAGGGAGAAATGGCATGGAAGATTGAGGGGACAAAAAAGATTTGGAAGAGCAGCTACAGCGAGTGGGATAGGGAACTGATTAGGGAGGAGTAGTAGGATTGCCTTGTTGTAGTGAGGGCCCACTTAAGTTTAATAAACATAAATTTGTAGTGGACCCAGTCAACACTTTTGATTTCTTCCAGTTCTGTTCAGCAGCTCATGAGAGGGAATAAAGAAATCATTTTATGGGAGTTATCCAGGGCTGGATTTTGGCAAGAAGAAAAGGGAACAAGGGATTCAGGAATATTGTAGAGTTGAACTAGTTCATCAAGAGGTCAAGTTTGGGAAGGAAGGAGAGTGAAGACAGAGTAAGAATGATGGCCTGGGAGAGTACTGGTAAATTTCCATAAAGGAAGTTTACAGATATGAGAAATTCTGAAGAGGGGGCTGGACTAGGGGCACCAGGCATAGGGAGGAATCTGTCTAGAGTAGAAACAGGCTCTCCTCAAAAGCAACAGGGTCTGGAAACCAGAAGATTTTTTTTCCTTTCTGAAATACTCAAAGTCTTGTAGGATACCCATAGTTAGGACAGAATGAGGAAGAAAGAGAGAGAGAGAGAGAGAGAGAGAGAGAGAGAGAGAGAGAGAGAGA
>NW_020954598.1:5182294-5269381 GCF_900497805.2 Vombatus ursinus
AGAGAGAGAGAGAGAGAGAGAGAGAGAGAGAGAGAGAGAGAGAGAGAATTAGAATGAGAATAATCAGAGAGATGGGAGAAAAAAGGGAGTCCAAAGGAGGAGCACATTTTGGGAAGGATGAGGTTTCCTCTGCAGTGTTAAACCCAGGAGAGGGATCAAGGAAGCTGAGAATTGAGAAAAGGTCATAGATTTAAATTTGGAAGGGATCTCAGAGGTCCTCAAATTACAATTGAGGAAACTGAGGAGTAGGAAGTGTTAGTGACTTGTTTCAGGTCATACGGTTAGTAAATGATAAAGCTGGGATTTGAACTCAGATCTTCTAACAATGTTCTTTTCAATGTACCCCATTAGGAAAAAAATACATTGTTGATCTTCTAATAGTTTTAGTTGGGGTGGTGAAGGTGGAAGGCAGATTTATGGGTTTTATGGACAGAGAGGCTAGTGAGATATGAAAAGAGATGACTGTGGACTGTTTATATGAAGAATCTAGGTATGAAAGTTATCAGACAGAATCACCAGGATCAAACCAATGTTTCTTTGAGATATGAATGACTTAAGCATGTGGCAAAATAAGGTGGGAAAGAGAAAAAATGGAGAAGATTGGATGAGGCTGGAATGAAGTCCGTTTGGAGGTGGGAAAGAATGGAATCCAGAGTGCAGGTAGAAAGGTTAAGTGCAGAGTTAGGCAGTGATCATTTCCCTGAGATTGCAGAGGAAGAAGACAAGATAAATAGATGTGCCTTCGGGCCTTGGAGAATCCAGATAAAAAGCCTCCAAAGGGTACCCTAATCCTCTCCACCTCTGAGTAATCTGTTTTCTTTGGACAAAAGAGAAGCTGGACAAAGCTTTCTTCTGTCTCTCCCCTTTGCATCTATGACAGTGTTGGGCATAGGAGCTGCTTCTAAACTAGATGAAAAACCAGAGGAACAAATTTTAGTATTTGGATTTGAAACATAATCTCTGCAAGTTTAATATTCTCTTGGGAGAATTGAAATGCCTCTTCCCAGTACAGCTTGGGAAATAAGGCAAGATATCAGTACTAACTCTGAACTCATTAAGGCCTGTGGGTTGCCTACTTCTCGATTACACATTTGATGAAGAATCTGGAAGCTATGGGATGGCCAAAATGTACCCAAAGCTTGGCATTCTTTGAACGGAGTCTCACCAGGCTTTCTTTTCCCCTTTAACACTGGGAGGAATCATGCAAACCTGGGACCAGAGCAATGAGTTCTGATCCTAGATCTGCCATGGACACATTCTTTCCCTTTGGGCAGTCACTCACTCAATTTTATGCCTCAGTGTCCCTGTTTGTAAAGTGGAAATACCCACTCTAACCTTCCTTATTGAGAATCACTTGATGTAATTTTTTTTGGTTTTATAGATACAAAGATGTATAACATGTATTTGTATATATCTTGATCTATATGTCTACCTATAGCTATATATTTATCTGTATCTATAGTCATATCAATATTTATATTGATATAGATATAAATGCCTTAAAGGATAAGAGAGCTAAGTATGAGGTTATTAGAAGTGAATAGGCAGGCTGTCGTGGGTAATACTCTATAGCAGACCATATCTTAACATTTACACAATTACCTGAAAGATGCAGGGAATGCAGGATTACTACATACTTATTATTATTAATGTTTTTAAAGAACATTTGATTTGATAAAGAAAAATGCTACCTTAAAGGATCTATTCCAACAAGAATAAATAAATATACAAGAAATCTTGTAATGTTTAACAACACAATCAGTTTTGTTCAAAGTCCCTCTGGTTATTAATAACAAAGGATGGGTATATGATATCAATATAAAAACAAGATGTGCCAAGCAAAGATGTTTGCCATTGTCAGGGTGGCAATCCAGCACTAGTTCCATCTGGAAGTGGGAAAAACCCTATAGATTAGAGATGGTGAGGTGCTTGAGATACTCCTATTTACGGATTACAGTTATCCCTTCCACATTGTGGGAGTTAGGGGCACACTGCTCCCACAAGCTGGAAAATCCATGTAAAATTTTTTGACCCTTCCTTTGTACCAGAGAAGTCTGAATTTTTTTCTTTTATGGGGTGTTTGTAGTACTTTATTGTAAAATTTGGGTTAAGTATTTGGTCATAGGCTATATTACACAATACTATACATATATTTTAAGCATTTCTGAGTTTCTAAACCTTTTCTGTGTCATCTGCTGGCCTTCATGTGTCATTTGTGGCTTCTGCAAAAATTATCATTTAATTCCTTATGCTAACCCACGATATATCGAAATTGCAATGGGGAAAATCTCAGTGTGGAGGGGGTAAATGTACTGTGCTGATTGTATCCATTAAGATCTGGAATGTTTCATAGTCTCCTAAATGAGATTCACAATCACTCAAAAGAGTCTAGCTTAGCTATTCAGACAGGAGAAACCAAGTAGATTAAGAATTTTTTTTGACTATGTTATGCATTTGAGTGGACCACACGTGGAATTCACCCACTAGTACGTATAACTGGGACAGACATTGCAAATGGACAATGGGCTTGGCCCAAAATTAGACAAAAGGTGGAGAATGGAATAGATTGTTTTTGAGAAATCATGCAGTTTTTAATAATCCCAAACTTCTCCCTAGAAACAAAGGTCTGTCTTTTTTTTTTTTAACAACAATATCCTTCCAAAGCTATTGTGTGTCTGAGTCATGAAATATTCCTGAAGAATTGAAATTAATGATTACCCAAAGGAAAACGAAGAGGCACATGAAGGGTTTGAATATGCTATTCCATTTTACATATGGCGAAATATGAAAGAGGTTTTCAGAGAAGTGTGTTTCTGAAAAAAAAAAAGACTGGTTGTATAGCTTAAGCAAGACACAATGTTCCATTTGTATCCTAATAATGCCACCTAAAAGCAAGGATGGCCCCCAGCACATTGAGTAGACCCCTTCTGGCAGATTTATATGAGGACATGGATAAGTGCCATACTAATTAGGCAACTACAGAGGAACTGTGATGTGAACCTTAGAAAGAATACCCACATCCATGAAATCATAGATCCTTTGGAGTATTCAAGTAATAAGCTATAAATTTTTCCAAATGCATATGTTCTTGGTCCAGGCAAGGTGTCACACACCTACAATTCCATTTGCCAGTCATTTGAAGCTAATGGATCTCTTGAGCTCAGGAGTTCTGAGCTACAGTGGACTATGCTGATTAGGTGTCCTTACTAAACTTGGCATTAATGGGATAAGCCCCAGAGGTGGGTGGGTATCGGAAAGGGACCATGTTGCCTAAGGAGGGTCAGAAATCAGAACAGGTCAAAGTTCCTATGCCTTTCAGTAGTGGGATCAGGCCTGTAAATAGCCCCTGCACTTTCAGTTGGGCAAGATAGAGAGACGTGGTCTTAGGAAAAAAAAAAAGTATGTGTGCTTGTAGCAATTCCTCCTGAATTGAAATTGAATTCTTTCTGCTCCTCCCTCTTCCCCCTCCTCCTTCTTTCTCAGAAAGTTGTATTTGTGCTATTGAGTAGGATTCAACTCATCAAATGCTCTGCCAGCCACTTGCTCAAGAACTTGAGATTTCCTGAATGGAAATAAGATAGCCTTCTGGAGCAGCATTCATAATAAAGGCATACTTCAGGGATATAGTGGGTTCACTTCCAGACCACCACAACAAAGCAAATATCACAATAAAATGAGTCATAAATGTTTGGTTTCCCAGTGCACATTAAAGTTGTGTTTACACTATAGTATTATGTCTAAAAAAAGGTACATACCTTAATTTAAAAAATACTTTATTGCTAAAAAATGCTAACTATTATCTGAGTCTTCAGGGAGTCATAATCTTGTTGTTGGTAGAGGGTCTTGCCTTGGTGTTGATGGCTGCTAACTGATCAGAGTGGTGGCTGTTGAAGGTTGTGGTGACTGTGGCAATTTCTTAAAATAAAACAACAATGAAGTTTGTCACATCAATTGACTGTTCCTTTTACTTGAACATTTAGAGGCCATTTTAAAGTTATTAATTGGCCTAATTTCAATATTATTGTGTCTCAAGGAATAGGGAAGCCAGAGAAGAGGGAGAGAGATAGGGTAAAGGCCAGTTGGTCAAGCAATCAGAACACACACAACATTTATTAAGTTTGACATCTTATATGGGTGTGGTTCATGACACCCCAAAATAATTACAATAGTAACATCAAAGATCACTGTTCACAGCTCTCATAACAGAGATAATAATAATGAAAAGGTTTAAAATACTGTGAGAATTATCAAAACATGACACAGAGACACAATGTGAGCACGTGCTATTGGAAAATTGGCACTGATAGATTTGCTCGACTCAGGATTGCCACAAACCTTCAATTTGTAAAAAACAAAACAAAACAAAACAAAAAAAACACAATATCTGAGAAATGCACTAAAGTGAAGTGCAATGAAACAAGGTATGCCTATTGTAATACAATCTGTGTGACCTTGAGCAAATCATTTCTTCTCCTGAGTCAGTTTCTTCAACTACAAAATAAGGGAGTTAGACTAGATGATCTCTAGCCTTACAGCTCTAATTTTCCATGAGTTTCTGCATTCCTAAGGCAATATAGAGTAGGCTGCGAATGGGATAGCTTGTTGGCCATCAAAATACTTGAAAAGTGTCCTATCTCTTACTTCTATTTATGAAATAGGACACAGGATAGATGGCAAGCTTTGAAGGAAAGGAGAGGGTTGTCCGATGGATATGAGGCACAAGATTGTACCAAGGAAGACCTACCTTACATGTATGTTGCATACTCTTATTTCAGGGACTTAGGGAAGGCCCTGCTGCCATACATCTTCCCACCAAAAACAATGGCAATTGCTTTCACCCATTTTTGATGTTTGGAATCACCATAACAGGGAATAAATTTGTCCTCCTTCAGTTAGAGGTGACTGAAAGGGCAAATTCCATTGGTAGAAGGAGCAATCTAACAAGTTAATATGAATGTGTACATAAATGAAGCAGAGTAGATCCTTTCTTGTAAGCAGATTTTAGTGGTTCAAGAGAAAGATCAAGGGGGATTTGGGCATCTAAAAGGGGATGAGAGAAAAAAAGACTAAAGACAGCCTGAGGTTACAAAGTAAAATGTCAATATAGTTGTTATGTCACAAACCTGGAGCTTGCAGACCATTTGTGTTAGGCAGTTGGTAATGATATATAGTTTAGATAAAGTATCATCCCTGCATTCACATAATTTACGATGTAATAGAGGGAAAAGACACCAATATTGAATACTATGATAAATAATAATACAAATATTTGAGAGTTCAAAAGAAAATGCTAATTCTGAAGAAAAAGATAACAAAGTGGTTCATGGAAGGCTTCCTGGAGGAGGTGGCTGTAGAGGCAGGTCCTAAAGGATGAAGAGGAATTGAACAACTGAAGAAGGGGATATTCTTGGTTTTAATCCAAAGCCATAGTATGGGAGGTTACTCAGAAATGAGGAAATACATAAAGAGAGGGGAGATACAAGGGTAACCGTAGATTGTAAGATCCCTTGAGGTAGGTGCTGTTTTGTTTCGCCATTGTATCCCCAGTGCCTGTCACAGAAGAGATGTTCATTTAATATTTGTTGAATTTATAGGGTTATAGCTTCAAATATTTAGAGTTGGAAAAGATGTTGCAGGACTTCTAGGTCAACCCCTTAATTTTCTAGATGAGGAAGTGAGGTCAAAGGTTAAGGAATATGCCCAAGTTCATAGAAGTTATAATCATCAAACCCTGGCCTTTTCCCTGGATCTCACTGAAGAAGAACCACTGGATGTCAATCAATCAACCTAATCAACAAACATTTATTAAGCACCTAAAATATGCTAGGTACTATGGTAAGCACCAGAAACAAAGACAAGTGAAATAGTTCCTGCCCTCAAGGAGTTTATATTTTAATGAGGGAAATAATAGGTATACACATGCATATAGACGAATTACACACAACATAGAGCCACGAGGTGATTCTATGGGAGAGGGCACTAGCAGCCAGAGAGTTTGGGCAAGACCTCAAGGAGAAGGCGCTGTTCAACCAGCAACTAAACAAAAACCATGGGTTCTGTATAATCTTATTACTTCACAATCCATTAGTATCTTGTAATTATTGCTGAAAACAAGGTAAAGTGAAATCATAAGGTTTTTTATTATATGACAGAAGAAAAGAAAGAGGAGAGTTTCAGGGCTTAATATTTCACGTGAGACACAAACTTTGTAGGCCTGATACTTGGCACATAATCGTAATGGGAAGAGGCTGGACTCTTAGAGGAGAGAGACAAGGTCTTACCATCATCAAATAATATTTGGGAACTGTGTAGCTAGGTGTGCCCTAGGAAACACGTAGATCTGCTATGCCTTTATTCCAGAGTTTTATGATCATGATGTTATGCTTTCTATGTGTTCCAGTGGGCTAGGACTGAGATGAAAGCCTGTTATGGACAAATCACAGTAGATGATAGTCCATGTAAATGAGGAAATACTCTCTCAAACAAAATATAGACTGACTTTACTCAATTTCTTAGAATCTAAAAATAGTAACTATGACATTTGGTTTTACACAGAGGAAATAAAAGCACTCAAAATTCTTCAACTTTATGGTTTTTCCTTTTCCTTTCTTAATCTTCCTCTCTCCTTTTCTTCCCTCCTTCCTTCCTTCCTTCCTTCCTGCCTACTTTCCTTCCTTCCTTCTTTTCTTCCTTCCTTCCTTCCTGCCTTGTTTTGTTTTCAGATTTTGTGACTTTGCTCCCTTATTCAACTTTATTTTTCTATGTTACTAACCCTTTATTCAACATAGATCTTGACTATCGCTATTGCTGTAGGATAATAGAGAGAACATTGGATCTGACATCAGAAAACATGGATTCAAGTCGTAGTCTTACTGTGGGGTCCCTGTTATGCTTGTTAGATAAGTGACTTCATCTCTTGTCCGCTTGGATTCATCCTCTATAAGATAAAGAGATTGTGCTAGATCAAGGATTCTTAATCTGGGATCCATGGACTTCCAAGGGGTAAAAGGAAAAATTGGATGGGGAAAAATTATGTCTTTATTTTCCCTAACCACTAGGTCAAATTTGGCATTTCCTTCTGTTATGAATTAATTTTAAAAAAAGATTCTGAGAAGGGGTCCCTTGGCTTCACCAGACTGTTACCCAAGAGGTCTAAGACACACAAAAAAGGTTAAGAACGCCTAGATTAGATGATCTTCAAGATCTTTTCTAACACCCTTTGATTTATTTTGAACCAATTATCAACAAACATTTGAGAAGCATCTCATTTTTTCTAATCTTTATTTTTAAAAAAATTATTAATTTTTTAGTTTTGAGTTTCAAATTCCCTCCCTCCCTTCAGCTTCTCCATTGTCCATTGAGCAGGAAAGCAATATGATACCCATTATGTATATGAAGTCATGCAAAACATATTTCTGTATTATCCATGTTGCAAGAAAAAGCAAGAAAAATAAAGTAAAAAAAATGCTTCAGTCTGCACTTAGACTTCGTTGATTGTCTCTCTGGAGATGGGTAGCTTTTTTAGAAAGCCTCTCTGAAGTACAAAACATTGTATTGGGTGCTGTGTCAGATTCAACAGTGAAGAAACCTATTTCTTGCCAACCTTTAGTGAGCTTAAAATTTATTCAAAGAGAAAAGGTATATGTCCATATAAAGGTACCTCTTTGGCAGCCTTTGGAAGTCCATATCATGCTAGGCTTCTCCTCCTGCTCCTGTCTGTCTTCTCTACTCCTATCACTTTTTCTCCTTTCTAAATAACTTCCTCATGTTTGTTTTATTTGGCTCTGAATCTATTTTAAGTTCAAACTAGTGTGAAAAAGTACACAGTCATTCACAGGTCTTCAGGAGTGACTACAAGTCATTGTAATTCCCTCATGTCTATGTCACCAATATCAAAACAATGAATATCCACTCTCCCTCCATCCCACAAAGTCCCAGTTTCCTTTCAGATCAGTGATGAATGGCAGTGTGTCCAGGAGGCAGCTGAAATTAACATGGCAACATTTACAAAGGGAAAAGGATCCTCTATATGTTTATAAAATTTCAGCAGTGTTTAGATTAGGGCTTCATCAGCATTTAAAAAAAATTTTTTTTGAAAGTTAAACTTGGCCAACAAAATAGAAATAGTAGTCTGTCATCACATTCAAAGGCAGATTTTGCTCCTGAACTTTGGCAAGAAGCAAAACACTTGATAGGACTCAGTTATAATCTAAACATTGTATTCTGACCATTTGGGGAATGAAATTAATTGTTTTTACAGGCCTAGCCTGCTTGGGAAGCAGAATACAGGTTATAGCTGGGATGCAAAACACTTTTTTTAAAGCCAAAAGAAAAAACTTATGCAAATGAGACTGTTATGAAGAAGCAAATTTCAGCACGTGTAAATACACAAGAAACAACTGAAAATGGAGCTACTTTAGTATTCTTGTTCAAAGAGAAATTCTGACTTTCAAGTGGAAGCAGTCATTACTTATGATGGGTCATAGTTTTTCTAACCTACCTTCTGCAAGATTAAAACACATCTCTTGCATTGCCTTCCTTTCTATTTCAATGACCATCTGATCAAATTAATCCATGAAAAAACATTTATTAAGCACTCAGCGTGTACGGGCACTGTATTCATTGCTGAGGACACAAAGAAAAGCAATGTTTCTGCCCCCAAGCAGCTTTATATTCCAGTGGAGGACTATCCAATACAAGCATTTGAGGCAATGTGGTAGAGTGGATAGAGCCCTGGACTTTGAGTTGGGAAAACCAGGGTTCGAATCTCATCTTTGGGCATTTATTATCTGTATGACCCTGGGCAAGTCATTAACCTTCTGGGCCTTAGTTTCCTCAGCTAAAGAATGAGGAGGGTTGTCTCAATGACTTTTAAAGCTCCTTCCAGCTCTAAATACATAATCCTTCATTTCCTTTTATCTGGACTACTGCAATAGCTTTCTCACTCATCTCCCTTGCATTGCTCTACCCTCATTCCATTCTACTTTGTACATGGCTACCAAATTAATTATCCTAACAAATGGCCACGAACATGCCACTACCCTCTTCAAAAGCCTTCAGTGACTCTCTGTTACGTATGAAAAGGATAAAATTTAAACTCCTTAACACAGTCATCAAGGCCCTCCATAATGTAGCCATAATCTACAGTTCCCAGATTTACCTCTTAACCACTTTCCTGCGTAGTAGATGCATGAGGATTTTGTTCAAGATCTCAGAAAAGACCTGGGTTCAATTCAGTCAGTGAATAAGCATTTATTAAGTGCTTACTATGTGCCAAGCATTGTGCTAAGAACTGGGGATACAATTACAAAAAAAGATAGTCCCTGCCCTCAAGGAATTTATAATCTAATTCTTACCATACAATAAAACACAAAAGGAAGCTGAAAAAATAGAGAGAAAACAAGGGGAGGAGGTACCTGATATGTAGGCATGGTGGAGAAATCAGAGAAGTCCTAAAGTAGTGCAGCTTGGTGAGAACAGAGGAGGTGTCTCAGCTGGGCTCTCTCCATTAGTTTGGAGTTCATGGCCCCATCCTTCAATCAGAGAGGTGGGGGGGGCGGGTTAATGAGGTGGAGTACCAAGGCTGATAAGATCTTAAAGGCTGACGAGGTTACCCCTAATAATGACATTCTTGGGGTATGTTGAAGAATTCCTGGCTTGGACCATTATTAGCTCTGTGTCCCCTTGGGTATGATGCAGGTTAGGAAGTCGGGGTCCTGGGACCCTAAAATCACAACATGCGGGTCCTGCCTGAAAGAATTAGATCCAAGCCTTCTTTTAGCCAAAGATGAGGTTTATTAGAACATCCATCACATTGGGCAGACTCTTCAGGAGCCTGAACATTAGTAAGCTATTGGCTTATTGGCTAGATTATAAGAATCCCAGCATCTTGATGGAGACAAGGTGGACCTTATATACAGAAAGACTGTGGGAGGGACCTAGGAGTGACCAGTAACCCGGGGTGAACAGAATTCCTGGGTCCTGGACCTCATGGCCAAGGGAAAATGGAGCCTAGCTAGGATTAAGGGTGGGAAATTATACATAGGGAGGTAAAACAAAGAAAGGCCAGGTTAGATTAAAGGTAACAGAATTGGGAGATTGGATGTAGCCGCAATGAAAGGCCAGTTGATGGGATTATAGCCTCAGGCAAATGTCAAGAAATTTGGCCCAGTGAGAAAGTCCAGGGTTTTTGCTTTCTGGGGTCTAGATCCCAACCCCATCAGGTATGGCTCTTAATCTCTCTGGGATTCAATTTCTTTATAGGTACAAGACACTACCTACCTTGTAGGGTTGTTGTGAGAAAAGCAATTTGCAAACTTTGAAAGATTTTTCTCTTATTTTTACAAGAAATTTTAAAAAATAAAGAAACCAACAACCATCTTCCTGATCCTAATAAGGTCACTGATAGACTGACATTGGGAAAAGTTAGGATGGTGAAGGACCTCAGACAATCCTTTGTTGAATGTTTACCCTTATATGAGAACATGATAACTGCCTTTAAGTTTCTGAAGTGCTGTCATATAGAAGAAGGGTTAGAACTATTCACCTCAGTCCTGGGGAATCAATCTAGAAGCAGTGGGTGGAAGTTGCATAAAAATCAAGTTTAGATACATTGTAAGGGAGAAAAAAAAAAATCTGACTTTTTAACAGTGAAAGCTATTTAAAAGTGGAATAGAATGCCTTGGGAAGTAGTGGGCTTCCCCTTCCTAGAACTCAAGCCAAAGCTTACATTATAATGATGAAGATAACATTTAAATAACCCACCTCACTGGGTTGCTGTGAGTTTCAAATGAGTTAATACAGAAAAGCAATTTGCAGACTAAGATGCTATATAAATTCTAATAATAATAATGGCAATTATTATTATTTGTATTACACAAGATCCACACAGAGTAAACGCAACCTTAGAGGGGAAGGCTCTAGAAGCATCACCAACTTCCTACTGAATATTTCAAATGAGAGAAATGATTACTAATAACCAATTACTAATATGGGGGGGGGAATCCAGGGTTTTTTCCCTTTCTATTTCCTCATTCAAAGCCTAGCCTTTAAAGGATATTCCTGACCTTTTCCAAAGAATTCACCCCACCTAGACCATCTTTTCTGGGTGGAATTCTTACCATAACCCCACTATTGTTCTACTTAGGTAAGACCGGGTGGAGAATAAGCCTCTTTAGATTGCCCTAGGTAGGCGTGGTCTGAGAGCAGATGAGTCTCTTTGTCCAAGAATGACAGGATCAGAGTTATATTTTCCAGTCTCTTATTAGAATAAGCCCACCTTTCATTATAATATTAAATATTTTCTTAATTGTTAACCAATTAGAGTTCATTTCTACCTGCTGGGAACACCCACTTTCCAAGGGTATTTAAATGTTTAGCAGCCCCCAATGTTCGACTTTGTTTTCCTATAGGGCCACTGACCACAATTTATTGATTAGTTGCTACCCATAATTAATAAATTGATTATTAATTACCCAGAAACATATCTCTTAGATTTTTCATTCATCACACAAATTCAATGTCCCAGGAACATCTCAAACTCAACATGCATAAAACTTAACTCTTTATCC
Source organism: Vombatus ursinus (assembly GCF_900497805.2). Classification (NCBI taxonomy): domain Eukaryota; kingdom Metazoa; phylum Chordata; class Mammalia; order Diprotodontia; family Vombatidae; genus Vombatus; species Vombatus ursinus. Next base: position 5,193,865 of record NW_020954598.1, read on the forward strand.
TTCCCACAAAACACACCCTTTAACAAACTTGACTGTCTGAGGCACCATCATTCTTCTAATTTCCTGTTTGTCATTTCAGCATCATCCCTGACTCTTCACTCGCACACACCATATTGCCCATAGGTTGCCAAATCTTGTTGTTCTTGTATCTGATCCTTTCTTCTAACATACCTCAGGCCCTCATCCCTCTTGCCCAGGTCATTTCAACAGCCTGCTCTCTCTGCCTCAAATCTGTTCCCACTCTAGTCCATCCTACACACTGTTGCCAACATAATTTTCCTGTCACTTCTCTACTGAACAGACTCCAGTGACCCCATTTCCTCTGGAATAAAATAAAATTTCCTGTTTAGTTTTTAAAGCACTTCACAGACTGGCTCCATCTGGCTCCTAGCATCATTGTACACTACTGTTCCTCCTTTATGATACAGCCATACTGCTGTCCTCTCTTACTAATGTAAAACATTCTATGTCTCATCTTTAATGCCTTTGCATTAGCCATCCTGTTAGTGACTGGCATGCACACTGCTTCCTCATCCTCAGCTCAGAGAACATCTTGCATGTCCTGATCATACAGCCTCTAGCTCCTTACTACCACCACCAAGCACTGTTTGTAGTGACTTTATGTGTATTTCCATACATTTTTATATTACATATGGTATATATATATATATATATACCATACACGCACACACACACACATATATATATATAAAATCAATTCATTATAATATGTTCAGTCATTTTTCAGTTGTGTCCTACTCTTTGTGACTCCATTTGGGGTTTAATTGGTAAAGATATTGGAGTGGTTTGCCATTTCCTTCTCCAGCCTGTTTTACAGATAAGGAACCTGGGGCAAATGGGATTGTGACTTGCCCAGGGTCACACAGTTAGTAAGTATCTGAGGCCAGATTTGAACTCAGGTTCTCCTGACTCTAGGGCTGGCACTCTATCCACTGCCCCAATATAGTATATATGCTATATAGCATATATTATTATTATTAGCTTATTATATTGTTGTACATATACAAAAATATACTATATGTTACATGTTATATATTTTAGTACATATACTATGTGATACATATAGTATATATATGTATTCTTTATATTAATTTTTAATGTATTTATATATGTACTTGTTATCTCCCCTAATAAAATGTCAGCTCCTTGTATGTAGGGATTGTTTCCTTCTTTGTTATTGTATTTCTATCATTTAGCACAGTACCTGGCACATAGTAGGAACTTAACAAATGCTTTTAAACTGATTGATAAAATACAGATTCTTCACCTTGGCATTTAAGATCTTTCACAATGTGCTTCCAACCCATGCATGTAGTATTATTTCACATTACACAACATTCCCATCTTCTACATAGTTCAGTCAAATTGGGCTCCTATTCCCTAGTCTCCATACTCCATCTCCCTCCTCCCTGTATTTTTACAAGCCATCCAGCATGCGTAGGTCACACTCTTCACTCTTCACTCCTGCCCTTCACAATCCTTACCTTCTTTCAAAGCTCTGCTGATACCTTTCAACCTCCCCACTCCTAACTGGTAGCAGTATCTCCCTCCACTAATTTCCTTCTGTTTACTTATCTCTCTGTATTGTATTTGTATAAAAATAAGTAAATTGTAACTTATTTATTGAAGGCAGGAATGATTTCAGTTTATCTTTGTATACCAAGTTCCTTGCATGTTGAAGGCACATAATGAATATTTGTTGAATGAATGAGCCAAAAATAGGAGAAGGAGTTGTTCATGAGGAACCTAGGGGAATACTTTCTTAGGGAAGGAAAGAACCATATAATCAATGTATTTTAGATCAGTTACCTCTAAAAGGCATTAGAAAGACTCTGAAAGTTCCCTAAGTTTTAAATATCCTTTCTGTAGAACCCACTATGGGCTATCTTCTCACAGGGTGACTTCTCCCCTCTTCAGGTTCACATCTTTGAAACTATAGTTCACAAACTCCTACCCTTATGCTTCCCATTCATAATTAGCCAGCAGTCCCACTGAATTCTTAGTAAAGGCATTTGCTAAGGTGTTATGGCAAGAAGACTAGCTACAAAACATCCTCCTATTAAACCTGGGGCACATTTTCCTACAAATATATACAGACTGGGACAGTTAAGTGGTGCAGTGGATAGAGCACCAGCCCTGGAGTCAGGAGGACCTGAGTTCAAATCCAGTCTCAGACTAGACACTTGACACTTGACACTTACTAGCTGTGTGACCCTGGGCAAGTCACTTAACCCTAATTGCCTTGCCAAACAAACCAAACAAACAAAGAAACAAAAAACAAAAAACTCACAAATATATACAGACTCCATGGAGAAAGAGTAGATCCAAACTTAGAGTAGAACTGTAGTGATTCACACATGTAGTGAACATGTGACCAGGTCTACTCCTCCCTTCCCCTGTGATTGCCTCTTAGGGCTGGGTTTATCCAACTGCCTTTTTTTTTTTTAAATTATCTTTTAAAAGGCCACCAGGGTCTGTGTCCATCTGATTCACATAGAGAAATATGTTCACACCTCATAAAAGGATCTGGGCATAAATACTTCATTATAATTAATTTAGCTTCTTTGTGTGATTCTATTCTGAGTTTTTGGACTGGGACCTTTAAGGGCACATACAACTCACATTAATCAGTTCTTTGTGTTAAGACATTGAATCCCTATAAAATGTCAATATATCTGGAATTGGCAACCATTATCATCCATTAAGATGCCCTTACATTAATTGATCACATTACTCCACCACTTAACCAACCCATGACGTAGGGATTGGGCACAAAACAGGGACTTTTTAAAGGAAGAGCATATCAAGAAAAATCCTACTAATTGGATCTTTCCTGGGAGGGACTTTGCTAGAAGACATGATGAAAGCTTCCATCTTGAGAAGGGAAGGAGAGAGTGAGAAAAAGAAAGAAGGTAGATATTAGAAGGGACATTCAACTTCTGGCCACTGAATTACAGGAACTTTGTAGAGGCAAGAGTAAAAACCCTAGTTAAAACATTAATGAAAAAGTACTCTCGACTAAGATTTGTGCACAGGCTTAGTGGAAAGAAACCTGGACTGAGACATAAAATCTGAATTCTAGTTCTGATTTTTTCACTTAGCTGTGTGACTTTAGGCAAGTAATTTGACCTTTCTGGTCTTCCATTTCATTGTTTCTAAAACAGGGTAATATATAAGGATGTTCTTACTATGTGCAAAGCACTGTGCTAAGCCCGAGAGATACAAATAGAAAAAACAAGGCAGGCCCTCCTTTCCAAAGAGTATAGATGAGAAAAAGGCAAGAGAGGAGTCATTTAGAAGCAGAATCACAGGATTTTCACATTGGAAGGGACCCTGGAGATCTCTAGTCTAGTGCCCTTATTTTACAGTGAAGGAAACAGATGCCCAGCGACTTATGATCTGTCAAAAGCCATAAAGCTGGAGAAGTTAGAGGCTGAGCTTTCTGACACTTTTGAGGCCATAGGAAGACCAAATAGAAGCTAATATTTACATAAGGCTTTAAAGTTTGCAAAGTGCTTTACATATTTTATCTGCTTTGCCTTTAAGGTCATCGAGCCTTATTCTTGTACCATTATTTGATGCATTATTTCAGTGTCTTGGAGGCAGTGCGATGTAGAGTATAGAAGAGTTGACTTTGGAGCCAATCTAGGTGCTATGGGTAGACAGTAAAAACAGTTAATAATAGTAAAATGGTAAACGATAGTAAAAATAGGCCCATGGTCCTCCTTGGACTTTCTGTATTACAGCTTACACCTTTCAGGTTTCAATTGTTGTGTCTACTTGTATAAAAAGTAACAAACTATTTCAGTCCTCATAATTTCTGCAGAAAGTTTTCTTTGCAAAGACTCTAAAAGATTTCCTTTGAAAGTTAAGTCCTGCCAGAGTACTTAAGGGGGAAATTTCGCCCATATTTCATCAGGTTAAAAAATTAAATAAAAGGCCTGTACCCTCCTAGATTTTCTGAAGCCAGAGGTAAAACATACTTCCCATAGAATGTGTGAAGAAGAGGAAATGCCAGGAAAGGCACCCCAATGGTTTGTAAATCCTGAGCATGGTGGGGAAGGCTATCAGCTGACCCAATCAGCATGATTCACAATCCAGAAACTTTTTAGGATTAAATTCAGGGTTACAGCACTGGATGTGGAATCAGGAAGACCCGAATTCAAATGCAGCCTCAGGTACTTAATAGCTGTGTGACCCTGAGTAAGTTACTTAAGCCTGTTTGCCTCAATTTCCTCATCTGTAAAATGAGTTGGAGAAGGAAATAGGAAACCATTTTAATACCTTTGCCAAGAAAACCCTTTAAGGGCACCCACAACTCACATTTATCAGTTCTTTGTGTTAAGACATTGAATCCCTATAAAATGTCAATATATCTGGAATTGGCAACCATTATCATCCATTAAGATGCCCTTACATTAATTGATCACATTACTCAACCACTTAACCAACCCATGACGTAGGGATTGGGCACAAAACAGGGACTTTTTAAAGGAAGAGCATATCAAGAAAAATCCTACTAATTGGATCTTTCCTGGGAGGGACTTTGCTAGAAGACATGATGAAAGCTTCCATCTTGAGAAGGGAAGGAGAGAGTGAGAAAAAGAAAGAAGGTAGATATTAGAAGGGACATTCAACTTCTGGCCACTGAATTACAGGAACTTTGTAGAGGCCTTCCTGACTCTAGATCCCCCACATTATTACCCATGATACAACGCTGTTCTTGGTCTGCTGACATCCTTGATGATCTTTTTCTTCTGGATCTATAAATTAGGTTTCCAGGCGAGGAGAAAGGAAAAAGCAAATGTATACTTAGGTAAGATCATCATAATAGCAGCATTAATATAGCACTTTAAGGTTTACAAAGTGCTTTACAAATATCTTATTTTATATTAACAACCACCTTGGGAGGTAGTTATTATTTAGTTCACTTGTTTCAGTTATGTCTGACTCTTTGTGACCCCATTTGGGGTTTTCTTGGCAAAGGTATTAAAATGGTTTCCTATTTCCTTCTCCAACTCATTTTACAGATGAGGAAATTGAGGCAAACAGGCTTAAGTAACTTACTCAGGGTCACACAGCTATTAAGTACCTGAGGCTGCATTTGAATTCGGGTCTTCCTGATTCCACATCCAGTGCTGTAACCCTGAATTTAATCCTAAAAAGTTTCTGGATTGTGAATCATGCTGATTGGGTCAGCTGATAGCCTTCCCCACCATGCTCAGGATTTACAAACCATTGGGGTGCCTTTCCTGGCATTTCCTCTTCTTCACACATTCTATGGGAAGTATGTTTTACCTCTGGCTTCAGAAAATCTAGGAGGGTACAGGCCTTTTATTTAATTTTTTAACCTGATGAAATATGGGCGAAATTTCCCCCTTAAGTACTCTGGCAGGACTTAACTTTCAAAGGAAATCTTTTAGAGTCTTTGCAAAGAAAACTTTCTGCAGAAATTATGAGGACTGAAATAGTTTGTTACTTTTTATACAAGTAGACACAACAATTGAAACCTGAAAGGTGTAAGCTGTAATACAGAAAGTCCAAGGAGGACCATGGGCCTATTTTTACTATCGTTTACCATTTTACTATTATTAACTGTTTTTACTGTCTACCCATAGCACCTAGATTGGCTCCAAAGTCAACTCTTCTATACTCTACATCGCACTGCCTCCAAGACACTGAAATAATGCATCAAATAATGGTACAAGAATAAGGCTCGATGACCTTAAAGGCAAAGCAGATAAAATATGTAAAGCACTTTGCAAACTTTAAAGCCTTATGTAAATATTAGCTTCTATTTGGTCTTCCTATGGCCTCAAAAGTGTCAGAAAGCTCAGCCTCTAACTTCTCCAGCTTTATGGCTTTTGACAGATCATAAGTCGCTGGGCATCTGTTTCCTTCACTGTAAAATAAGGGCACTAGACTAGAGATCTCCAGGGTCCCTTCCAATGTGAAAATCCTGTGATTCTGCTTCTAAATGACTCCTCTCTTGCCTTTTTCTCATCTATACTCTTTGGAAAGGAGGGCCTGCCTTGTTTTTTCTATTTGTATCTCTCGGGCTTAGCACAGTGCTTTGCACATAGTAAGCACTTGACAACTCATTCATTCATTTATTTACTTATTCATCTGTGAAAATGCAGGGGTGAAATAAAGAAGAGATGAGTAGGACTAGCCTAAATGATCTTTAAGACTCCTTCCAGCTCCACCATTTTATTATTATTATTATTTTTCAGGACTATAGGACATTTGACCAGATTCTAAACTCTGGAATGTAGAACCTGGTAGTATGATGTATTTATTTTCTTAAGATCAGAGAAATGGTTAGTGAGAAGAGAGGGAGGGAAGCTGCTTTTTTTCGAAGGAAGGAATATTAAAATAGTGGGAACATTTTCAGGAAACCATTGGATGCTGTAGCCTTAAGTGGGTAAGTTTCTAACACAGTCATACTATCTTGAATAATGTGTACATAGCCAGCCAAGAGCCAGTGAGCCGGAGGAGGGGGAGGAGGAGAAAGATAAAGGGGAGGAGAAGAAGAAAGAAGGAAAAGAAGATGAGAGAAACAGAAACACAAAAATCAGAAGCACAGAAGTCATGGCAAAAATATGGCACTGTTATTGCAATCACGTTTAGATTTACCTGATGACTGCTTTCTGTTTAAATTGATTATATCATTGTTTCCTTCTCTATTCTTCTGTTTTACTCATTAAGGCTTTCATTCTTTGTAACTATCCTCCTACAAAAATGAAAGAGGAGGGTTGTGGGATGTTATCTGGTATAATAATCTTAGATGAAAATGACTTGTAAGCCAAGTAGAGACAGCATGTTATTAAAATGCTTAAGGGGAAAATGTCTTTTCAAGATTGACTACAGAGAAAGAGAGAGATGATCTGGGATGGAGAGTTCTTTTTCTACTCATAGGAACTCAGTTGTACTCATGAATCAGATTTTTATCCAAGGAACACTATTTTAGAGTCAGTCACAGTAGGAATTTTGGAGTGAAGAGATGATAGGTTTTCAGCTCGACTTGAAATTTCATACTGACCATGACTCAGAAGCCCTAAATACACAAGATGATTTATCCTTTTAATGGTGACTATAGTAACACACAAACCTAGGCAAATTAAGATGTCTGTATGGAAGGCATGACAGGATATATATTAAATTTTCAGTTACATTGGGAGATTATGTCTTCATTAAGGTCACCTCAGATGTTAACATTTGAATTGGTGCAATGATACAAGATGTCCTTCTCAAAACCCAGAATTGAATATAGTCTGTGCCCAGCAATAGCTGGGTTCTGCTGAAGGGAGATCATCTTTTGAATTTAATTTAAAAATTCAATATTTATTAAATGTCTCATATATGCAAGGCACTGTCCTTGGTGCCAGGGTATAAAGTAAAAAAACAAATCTTTATGTAATGCAGCAGAGAGAACACTGGCTCCAGAATCATAGACCTGTGTTCAAATGCTGCTTTTGATGTTGACTACCTATGTTATTATTTTTTTCTTTTTCTTTTAGAGGCAATCAGGATTAAGTGACTTGCTCAGGATCACACAGCTAGCAAGTGCTAAGTGTCTGAGGCTGGATTTGAACTCAAGTCTTCCTGACTCCAGGGCCAGTACTCTATCCACTGTGCCACCTAGCTGCCTCTACCTATATAATCTTGGCCAACTCATATAACCTCCTTGGGCCTCCATTTTTTCATCTATTAAAAAAAGAGAGTTGGGCTAGATGGCCTCTGAGATTTCTTCCATATCTCAATCCATGGTTATATGATTTTTTCATTCCTACTGAAGAGATAAAACAAGTACATATATAGAATGTATATGTTGTTGCTGTTCAGTCATGTCAGTTGCCTCTGACTCTTTATGATCCCATTTCAGGTTTTCTCGGCAAAGATACTGGAGTAACTTGCCATTTTCTTCTCCAGCCCATTTTACAGTTCAAGAAACTGAGGCAAATAGGGTTAAGTGATTTGCCCAGGGTCACATAGCTAGTAAGTGTCTGAGGCCAGATTTGAACTCAGGAACAGGAGTCTTCCCATTTCAATGTCTGGCACTCTCTCCACTGCATCACCTATAAACAAAGTAATATGATATAACTTGAAGAGGGAGAAGTTATTGGGCAGCTGGGTGGCACAGTGGATAGAACACTGACCTTGGAGTCAGGAGGACCTGAGTTCAAATCCAGCCTCAGATTCTTACTAGCTTGTGACCCTGGGCAAGTCACTAAGCTCAATTTCCTCAAAAAAGAACAAAAGAAGGAGCAGAGTTACTAAGAGCTTTGTAGATCAGGAGATCTTCACACAACAAATGGCACCTGAGCAGTGCTCTAAAGGAAGCTAGGGGTTTTATGAGGCAGAGTTGACAAGACAGGCTGTTGTGATAGTCTAGGAAAGAGCTGATGAGGTTCTGAACTAGGGTAGAGGTTGTGTGAGTGGGAGAAATATGAGAAACATTATTAAGTAGAATTGAGAAGACTAAACAATGACTTAAAGGTTTGGGGACAGGATAAGGGAAGGGAAAAATAATCAAACATGATTTCAAAGTTGTGAATCTTTTCATAAATTCCCTCCTTAAAAGAAAAAAAAAGTATAAATGTTTCTTCCGGGACTAAAGCATAATCTGTCTGTGCTTTTAGCTTCTGTCAATGTCATCCTAGTACATTATCCCTTATATTATCAGAGAAAAATTACATGGGTTTTTTTTTTAAAGAGCCATTGAAATAAAAGTTTCCAAGTGCCATATGGAAAAGCCAATTTTCTTGGTTCACATTGAGGAAGTAGACAACTGATTAATACGCTAATTGTAGGCATTCTCTTTATTGGTCTGTGCTATAAAAATTCTGTAGGTATGGGCCAAAATTTTTAATTGCACGTTGAATAATGTATATAAACTCCTGGCATCATGTCAGCTTCATGAACCAAAAGTGGGTCATTCTGAAAGTAATGTGAACACACTTTACTCTGTTTACTCAGGAATATTTTATGGGATGATAAACGACATCTACAATACTGTCCTTTCCCATTCCTTGACTAGTGGGAGGGAGGGTGAGTTGGAGTTCTCATAACCAGTGCAAGTATGACAGCCCTGACTGGAGCCAGACATACGAGGAGCAGATGTGCAAATTTCCACCCAGAGATCCCGCAAAAGTATTTCACTTTTGACCGGCAATACCCTTAGAATGGGGCTTTCCTGAGTGAAGACGGCCAGCAAAGCAAAATGAATGGGAATTTTTCTCTCTTCATGTTGAGAGAAAGTAGACCATATGATGGAGTAGATGTAGAGCAACTTCCCTTATTCTTAAATTTAAAAAAAAAAAAGGATTCTTTTCCAACTGAAGTGGGATTTGAACATCTGGAAATATTTTGGGAAGTAAATTGCTTTTTGACTGAAACAGTCAATGGCAAGTCTTTGGCTAAGGGAATATTTCAGAGTGACTTAAAAACGAACTCCTGGCAGTCTCTGAACTATAATGTTCCATTATGAGCTCAGCATAAAACTGTTATATTTCTGGAGTTATTTTGCTTGAAACTATTTAAAAATCCCTGTGCATGGCAGGAAGTCCAGATCAAATACACATCCCTGCAGTTCTTCAGAACTGAATGATCAATTGGCGTTTAAGTGTAAAACTATGTGAAATCCTAAGAGGGTACAGGAACAATTAATTACACACTGGGTCAGATTCTCATCCTACATGACTCTGAGAAGTATGAGAAGGGGATCTGGTATACTTACTCCAGTAGATCCTGTGGGAATTTGTGGAGTTACATGGGTGTGGTAGCTTACTGACTATTTTCACTCACTTCGGTGGAAAAACCCTGAGTAATTTATGAAATGCTCAGTGTAGTAGAAAGTGAGCTGGAAAACTGGATTTGAATCCCAGATCCAGTATATAATTGGGCAAGACTCTTAACTTCTCTGAATCACAGCTTGCTCATCTCTAAAATGAGGATCCATCTTTTCACAGAGTTGCCCAAATGAGATTCATGATCACTCATAAGACCTTGACCTAACTCTCCACACACACAAAAATGAGTGGACAAAGAGTATCTATTTTCCAGATTATAATAAGGAGTTGGATGTATAGCCTATAGGACTTATTCATCTCTCTCTCTCTCTATTTCTCTCTCTCTCTCTCTTTGTCTCTCTCTATCTCTGTCTCTGTCTCTGTCTCTCTCTGTCTCTGTACCTTGGATACATTCTGAAAATAGACAATGAGATGGAAGCAGGATTGAATAGAAGATGAGATCAGGCTGGATTACTTTCAGGAAATGTAAAGCTCTTTTAATCACCTCAGGCTATTCCCTGAAACAAAGACCCATCTTTTTGGTATCAGGTTTATGAATGATGTTGTATGGCTGCAAGTCATGGAATACAGTAGTCACCGAAGAATAGAAGTTGAGAATTGGCAATGGAGAGGTGCCTGAGCGGGTGGGAGTTATATGGTGTAAAGGGGATTGGGGTAAAAAAAAGGCGGGCCAGTAATATAATGAGAATGAGAGATAATTGATTAGTAGTAGTCTGCATGCTCCATTAATATTCATGGTAAAGAAAATGTGAGGAAGGCTCCCAGCATGTTATACTCTCCTCCATGGCAAAATCATAGGATGACATGGAATAGCATCACACAGGATGGGCAGCCATGGATGGGTTTCAATTTGCATCACTGGAGGAAGTACCTATGTCTATAAAATTAGAGATTCAGTGGATTATTGGATTGTTATAAGGAAAGCATTTTGTAAACCTTAAAGCACCATGTACATAGGAGTTTTTCTCTGGATGAGCAATTCAGAAATACTAGTTGATTTTGGTTCAGTTCAGTTCAACATACATTTATTAAGCACTTAATGCAGTATTTGACACTTTGAGGAGGGTAGTTCATAGTTGAATAAGACATAGTCCTAGAAAGAGGGGTCAGATCTCTTCTAAATAAGCATAATTCAATGCAGTATGTGAGTAGGGATTTGAGAGGCACAGGCACCAGAAGGTCACTTATATATTGCTTAATAAAGCACTTTCCTCATAACAAAGCAATAAAGTAAGTGGTGCAAGCGTAGGAAAGGCACTGGATTCAGAACCAGAGGATCTTGGCTCTGTCATTACCAATACGATCTTATAAAAGTGACTCCCTTTTTCTAGGTTTCAGCTCCTTCATCCTAGAGCTGAAGTAGGGCATAATACAGGGTCTCTAAAGTCCTTTCCAATTGTGTGTTCTGTGATAGAATTATTCCTATTTGACAGTTGAAGGCAAGATTCAAGAGTTAAGTGACTATATCATAGCTAGTAAGTGTCCAGCCTCATACTAGACCTAGAGCAATGTCTTCTAACTAGAAGCCATTTCTACAACACTCCATTGCCATGGATACACAGAAGAAAGGTAAAATACTTTTAGAGTTGAAATCACAGAAAAGGTGATATTTTATCTGGGGCTTGAAGGATGATTAGGATTTGATTCAGGAAGACTGGGAACACTGAAAGTGGAACAAATAATACAAGCAAAGAAATGGAAGAAGGAGACAAAGCAAGTTTGAGGATGCCAACTGAGTATACCAGAAATCAGGAGAGAATTATTAGAAGGATTAGATGGAAAGCACAGAAACACCCTGCTAGCTTGGTGCAGAGTGCTCCTTCTGTGTTGTTCTGCTTTAGGCACCATTATCCTGAGAAGGAAACTTGTGCTTGGAAGAGGATAGAAACTCTACAGCACAACTTGCAAAATAAATTAAAAACCTTCCATGAAAAACCAAATATGGCTTAATTTCTCATCTCTCTTCTGAGAAAAGGATACAGACCACTCGTGAGTCACCAAGTTAGGCTGCAGAACCAGATCAACTGTTTCTGGTAAACATTTGGTAAAATAAAATAAAATAAAATAAAACAAAATAAATAGGACAACCTAAGTGAGATTGCTATGGTCTTAAAAATTTCTTAGCTCCCAGGCCACTGGATGGAGTTTGAGGGGTAGAACTCCTGAAGGTAGAAAATCTGGGAAAGGTGCTTCTGGTGACTGATAAAGTTATACAAGGGCACTTCTGTACTTTCTGTGATAAGGCAAGGGAAAGATGGAGAGCTCAGTAGCCAGTCAAATTCTCAGATGCCAATGAAGGAGTAGTCCAGTTTAGGGTGTGTTAATGGCATATGTAGTGCTGCAAGGTCAAAAGGAGACAGGGGCCAGGGTTTGGGAGCATAGCTTCACTAAAATGTAAACTTCTTGAAGGCAGCGAATGTTTTTGTTTTTTATCTCTGTATCCTCAGTGTCTTACACATAGTCAGATTGTTGAATTTTTGTTCAATGGATTGTAGGAAGTCATTGAAATTTGGCCCCTTACTTTATTCAACTCCCCTTTCATTCTCTCTCATATCCTCAAGGCATTTTCAGCACTCAAGCAACATTCTGACAACTTTTTCCCAGGTGGTGTTCTCTATTCCTTATTTAACCACTCTGGAGGCAGCTGACTTTACTGAAAGCTTGGCTATCAGCTTGGGGAACCTAGGAAGTATGAGAGAAACAGATGTGGGCGCCATATGCAAGTAGCTTCATGCACAAGATGCTTGATGCCACATAAGAACAGTACCAAGAATTTGTGTTCTAACCACAAATGAGGTTTAAAATTACAGTTGAGAAATGATGAGACTGAAATCAGGAAATCTGAGTTACCCTTCTCATTTCCACAGTTTGTCATACACTTCATGGAAACACAGTTTATTTCTTACTCTGCATGTGTTTCATCTGATTCCCTTATTGAATTCTGAAGGCTTGAAGAAACTATGAAATTGTGGTCATAAACAAGGTTTCCAACTTGAGTAAAGTTCAGGTATAACTTGAAATTAATGCAATATTTGAGGATCCAAATTCCTTTTTAAAGGCCCTCCAGGAAAAAAATGGAGGACATGGGCAATGAATCTAACTGCACTTTTTGCGTGGAATTTTGTGATGTCACATGTCAAGGAATAGTAGACAATTGCTCATTTCTCGAGTTGTATAGGCTCAGAACTCATCATCTTAGAAACAGTATGTATTGTTTTCTCTTACTTTCCCTTCCCTTTCTTACTCTTGTGTATAGCAAAGACTATCGAGATTCACTGATTCATAGAATGTTCAAAATGGAAGTTTTAATTTTTTCCCCTATCATTCTGCCATACTCTGCTATAGTCAGACTACATCTGATTTTTAGTATTCAGTTCAATATAGTGCATTTTAGGAAGTATGTAGACATACTGGAAATCCAAGTTGGCAAGTACCTAGAAAAGGGCAATCAGGGCTGGAGACCAGGTGCTATGAGTGTCAGTTAATGGAACTGGCAATATTTAGCCTGAAGAAAAGAAAAATTGGGTGGCAAGAGCTGATATGATAGCTTTCTTCTAGTATTCAAAGTGCCGTCACATGGAAGAGAAATCCAAATTCTTAAGCTTGGCTCCAGGGGGCATAATTAAGTGCAAAGGGTAGAAGTAACAGAGAAGTAGAATTTGATCAGTATAAGGAAAATATCTCAATCATCTGAAAAACGGGTGTTCAAAAGTAGAATGGGCTGCCTTGAGAGACAGCAGGTTCCTCTTCAATGGAGGTCACATGACTGCTTGTTGGCAATATTGAAGAAGAAATTGTTGGTTAGATACATGATGGACCAGTTGGCTTCTGAGGTCCCATCAGACTCTTATACTCTGTGATTCTATGGATGAAGAAGGTATGATTTTGCATCCAGCCCTCAGGCAGACCTTAGGAAGAGACATAGAAACTTTGCCAAATGGGACCATCATTTCACCAGATCAATATTCATGGCAAAAGAATAGGACAGATATCATTATGTACCCCCAATATATATATATTTTTAAAATGTTCAACAGATTCAATTCCAACACTAATTCCTAGAGGAATGCCTTAATACTTCTCTATCCATTCATTCCTATACTTTATAATTGAAGTAGTTTTTGATCAATTAAAAAATTCTTCTATTCCCATTGGATTTCAGGTTGGGTTTTCATTTGTTTGTTTTTAATTTTTTTTCTGGTATAGAACTTAGTTAAAAAAACAAACAAACCAACCCTTTACTGCTTCTCTCTGGTTCGTATGTTATTTACTCCTTCAAAGAAATCTTAGAATTAGGCAGACATGATTTTTTTGTATAGAAACTATATTGCCTCCTCCACCTCCATAAGCTATATTTACCTAGGGGGTCATTAATCCTACTCTTCACCATGGATTCTACCAATCTTTTAGGATAAAGAACTTAGATACACCCATCTAGATTTCCTACTGTGACCTCTGAAACCTTTCTTGTGGGTCTCATAGAATGAAGCTATGCATTTGCAGCAATAAATCCACAAATTTCACCTCTGAGTTTGTTCATTCATTCATCAATTCACTCATTCATTCATTTGTTCATTTCTTCCTTCCTTCTTGATGTCATATAGTTCTATAAATATATTTCTATCTAGTTGACAAGTTTGGTCTAGAATGACCTAGGTCTAGAATGAGCCCCTCTTATGAGTGAGAGTAGCCACATGGCATGAAGCTTTGCTTTGCAGAGATAATTCCACAAATTTCACCTCTGAGTTCCTTCCTTCCTTTCTTTCTTTTTCTTTCTTTCCTTCCTTTCCTCCTTCCTTCCTTCCTTCTTTCCTGATGTCATATAGTTCTAGAAATATATTTCTAAATAGTTGACAAGTTTGGTCTAGAATATCCCCTATGACTACCATCTAACTGGAATTTGCCTTCTTAGTTTTTCTTAGCAATATTACCATTGTTGATTTATGTCTCATTATGTTCTAGCTATGGGGATGAAGGGCATAGTGAGGTTAAGATGGTAGACAGTGAACTATACTAACCACATGTCCTATCACCAGCCCTCTACCAAAAAGGTGTCAGAAAAGGAGGCAGAGATGGGCCACTTGACTAGATGGAGTCAGTATCTTCCTGGTGATTATGGTACTATACAATAATGATTCAAAGCTAACTTTGTTTCTTAAAAGGAAGCTTCCTCACCCATCCTGAAATGGAATCAATGGCTATCAGATTTGACCAAGAGCTTGAAAGGGAAAAGGTACAGTTTTACCTATAAACCATACAGGAAACTAAGTAGCAAGACTATAGAATTGCCAGCAAGAAAGAAAATGGTATTTGCTAGGCTTTTACATATGACCTAAATAAATGCAAAGAAGTGGGGAGGAGAGAGAGAGAGAGAAGATGCATGCAGGACTTTGGGTCTCTTCTCTAGTGGATAGCTGCCTTGATGTTTCTCTGATTTACTCTCTCAAAGACAGACCAAGTGAGAGTATACCTGATATCATTATTCTGTTGTGCTTGGCTAACCCTCTGCCTCATTTTGTATTTCTATCTCTGTCACTCTTTATTTCTTTGACTCTAGCTGTCTTTGTCCCTGTCTCTTTCTTTCTATCTGTCTCTGTCTCTATGACATACGCACACACTCACACACAACCAACCCTTCCCCTTTTCTTCTCTTCCTCTTCTTTTCATCTTTCTGTTTGGGGTTTGAGATTGGCAGGCCAAGTAATCTTGAATCAAATAATGTCAATGGAGTCTGAGGAAAAGCACTGATTCCATCTTATTGATAGAAATGGTAATGCAGCCAAATATTTAGGATTTTTGTCTATATGACATATTCCCAAATTCTGTTTCATTTTGGGTACGGTTACTTGTTTACTTGTTTGCATTTAGCTAGATGATTTCCCAAAGTCCATCTATTTGCTAATCATTATAATAACCTTTTCAATTGCAAAGTCTGTTTTGTGGAGTAAGATTTAACCCACCACAACGCTTGATGCTCAAATGTTCAAGATCCTAGCAATTCCTAGATGACATGTGGGGATAAGATTCTTGAAGAAGAAAAATCACTACTTCCTATTAATAGTATTATTAGAGACTCCAGTGTAAGGAAATATTTTCAGCTTGGTTTTGAGTGATAGACATGAACTGGTACTAACCCGCTGTATCCAGTTAAATTACTTTTACAAGTAGAAAATATAACCTTAAAGACAGAGACATGTGCATGTCAATGAGAACTGTGGAATCACAGAGTTTCAGATTTATCAGGGACCTCAAGGGCCGTATTGTTCAACTTCGTGTTATAGTTGACAAAGCTAGTTTAAATAGCAATTAAGTGACTTGCCCAAGGTCACACAGGTAGTGAATGGTGGGGGTCAGCATTTGGGAGGCATCTATATAGAAAAAAATAACCTTTCCAGTCTTCTTGCACTTTACTCTCCCTGCCACCTCTCCCCTCCCCCTTCCGCCCCACCCTGGTGATATGATATAGGTACACTGGCCTACTTATTGCTCAGAGAACTCAATACTCCATCTCTGCACTCTGAGCCTCCTCTGCACTGGTTGTCCCTTATGCCTGGAATGCTCGTCTTCCTTGCCTTCCCTCTTTTAGTTTCTCTGGCAGCCCTCAAGTCTTAGATCAAATGCCACCTTATGCAAGAGGCCTTTTTCAATCCTGCCAGCTTCTAATGCCTTTCTGAGATTTTCTCCCATTTATTCATAGATCTCCCATTTGCACATACATCTTGTATATATCTAGTTTTTTACATGTTGAATACGAAATGTCCCTCAGATGAATGTAAGCTCCTTGAGACACTCTTTGGGACTATTTTTAGCTTTCTTTGTTTTCCCAATACTTAGCACAATTCCAGACACATAGTGAACACTTCATAAATGCTTTTTAATTGATCGAATTGATGAAAAATTATAAACTGATGAAAACCCACACAGAGGGCAAGAGATGGATGACAAGCTAGCAAGCAAACTGAAAAGAGGGTATGCAGGTAGAAGGCAAACCAGCAGAGTGCAGGGTCAGGAAAGCCCAGGAAAGAGAGAGTGTACAGGAAGAAGGAGGAGGTCAACGGGGTCAAAAGCTGCAGAAGAGTCAAGAAGAATGAACTAAGGATTCCAAAATGAAAAGATCGTTGCTAACTTGCAAGAGAACAGTTTCATTCAAATTATGGGGTCTCAAGTAAGGTGATGAGGGGATGAGAAGTGAGTGTGAGGTAAGGAAGGGCAGGCAATGAACATCGTTGGCTTTTTCAAGGAGTTTTGTTGTGAAAAGGAGGAAGTATATAGAATGATAGCTTGAAGGGATGGCAGAATCAAGTAAAGGGGCCTCTTAGAACTCCTGGTTTCACATGGGGGCGGAGCCAAGATGGCAGAGGGAAAGCAGTGACTGTCTTGAGCTCTCTCCCAAAGCCCTCCAAATACCTAAACAAATTCTAAAGCAGCAGAACCCACAAAAATACAGAGTGAAACAAATTTCCAGCCAAAGACAGCCTGAATGGTTGATCAGAAAGGTACATCACGCCGGGCAGTGAGAGGAGCGCAGTTCAGCGTGGGCGCGTAGGCCGTAGCAAACCTGGAGCAGGCCTCAGAGGACTGAATCGCGGGCAGCTGTGGCAGTTTCCAGACTTCTCAACCCCTGAACACCAAAGACAACTTAGAAGGTCAGTGGGAAAAATCTGTGACTGTGGTGAGGGAGGAGCTAGGTCTCAGCCGCAAGTCACGAGCACGGCCCAGGGCCGTGGCTTTTTCCTGAGCTTCTGACCCACAGACTGAGGGGGAATCGAGTGACTGATCAGAGAGGGATTGCAGGGATCTCTTTGTCAGTGCTGAGGTAGGAATCTCTTGCTTTACTTTTGCTTGGATCTGGGTCACAGTTCTGAGGGGCGGTCCTGGGGCAAGGAGGAGCACCGGTGTGGTGGAGCTTGTTGTGGTGGCAGAGAGGAAACACCTCACCCCTTATCATACCACGTTGGAAGAACTGAAAATTTACAGGTCCTTCAAGTACCTCTGAAAACAGCTGTACAAACCCTCAAAGCTTGGGACAGTACACTCTTCACATTGGAAGAAGGCTTTTACCTTAACAAAGAGTTTAAAACTCAAGTAATTGGCCGGGATCATGAGTAAGCAGTGCAAAAGAGTCAGATTACATTATCTTACTTTGGTGACAAAGAAGATCAAAACATACAACCAGAAGAAGACAACAAAGCCAAAGCTCCTACATCCAAAGCCTCCAAGAAAAATATGAATCAGTCGCAGGCCTTGGAAGAGCTCAAAAGGGATTTCAAGAAGCAAGTAAGAGAAGTAGAGGAAAAACTGAGAGTGCTGCAAGAAAATCATAAAAAACAAGTCAACAGCTTGCTAAAGGAGACCCAGAAAAATACTGAAGAAAATAACACCTTCAAAAATAGCCTAACCCAAATGGCAAAAGAGGTCCAACAAGCCAATGAGGAGAAGAATGCCCTTAAAAGCAAAATTGGCCAAATGGAAAAGGAAGTCCAAAAGCTTACTGAAGAAAATACTTCCTTAAAAATTAGAATAGAGCAATTGGAAACTAGTGACTTTATGAGAAATCAAGACACTGTAAAACAAATCCAAAAGAATGAAAAATTAGAAAACAATGTGAAATATCTCATTGGAAAAACAACTGACCTAGAAAATAGATCCAGGAGAGAGAATTTAAAAATTATTGGACTATCTGAAAACCATGATCAAAAAAAGAGCCTAGACATCATCTTTCAAGAAATTATCAAGGAAAACTGCCCTGATATTTTAGAACCAGAGGGCAAAATAGAAATTGAAAGAATCCACTAATCACCTCCTGAAGGAGATCCCCCAAGGAAAACTCCTAGGAATATTGTAGCCAAATTCCAGAGTTCCCAGGTTAAGGAGAAAATATTACAAGCAGCCAGAAAGAAACAATTCAAGTATTGTGGAAACACAATCAGGATAACACAAGATTTAGCTGCTTCGACATTAAGGGACCGCAGGGCATGGAATATAATATTCTGGAGAGCAAAGGAAATAGGATTACAACCAAGAATCACCTACCCAGCAAAACTGAGTACAATCCTGCAGGGGAAAAAATGGTCATTCAGTGAAATAGAGGACTTTCAAGCATTCTTGATGAAAAGACCAGAGTTGAGTAGAAAATTTGATTTTCAAATATAAGATTCAAGTGGAACATGAAGAGGTAAACAGGAAAGAGAAAATCATAAGAGACTTATTAAGGTTGAGCTGTTTACATTCCTGCATGGAAAGATGATGTTTGTAACCCATGAGACCTTTGTCAGTATTAGGGTAGTTGGAGGGGAAAAAATTATATGTACATATATATTGATATAGATAGATAGATAGAGGGCACAGGGTGAGTTGAAAATAAAGGGATCATAACTGGAGAATAAAATTAAGGGGTGAGAGAGGAATATACTAGGAGAAGGAGAAAGGGAGAGGTAGAACGGGGTAAATTATCCCACAAAAAAAAAAAAAACCAGAAAAGAAAAGGCTCTTACAGTGGAGGGGAAATGGGGGAAGATGAGAGGGAATGAGTGAATCTTATTCTCATAGGATTTGACTTAACGAGGGAATAACATACACACTCAATTGGGTGTGGAAATCTGTCTTACCCTACAGGAAAATAGGGGGGGGAAGGGGACAAGAGAGTAGGGGAATGATAGAGAGGAGGGCAGATTGGAAAAGGGAGTAAGCAGAAGCAAATACTTCTGAGGAGGGACAGGGTCAAAAGAAAGAATAGAATAAATGGGTGGGCAGGATAGGATTAAGGGAAATAGAGTTAATTTTTCACAGCATGTCTACTATGGAAGTGTTTTGCATAACTGCACATATATAACCTATATTTAGTTGCTTGCCTTATCAATGAGGGTGGGTGGGGAGGGAGGAAGGGAGAAAATTTGGAACCCAAAGTTTTAAACACACGTTTAAAAAAATGTTTTCACATGCAACTGGGATATAAGAAATACAGGAAATGGGGTACAGAAATCCATCCTGCCCTACAAAAAAATTGGAGGGGAAGGGGATAAGAGAAGGGGACAAGAGATAGAAGGGAAGGCAGACTAGGGGAACGGGTATTTAGAATGCATGCCATCTTGGAGTGGGGGGAGGGGTGAGATGGTGTGAAAATTTGGAACTCAAAATCTTGTGGAAGTAAATGTTGAAAACAAAAAAATAAATAAAAATTACCATTTAAAAACAAAAGAAAACAAAAACAAAAAATTACAAAACAAAACAAAAAAAAGAAAGTAAGCCCCTTAAGGAAGTTTCCTTTTTCCTTTTGTATCCCAGGCCCTGAAATAGAGTGCATGGCCCAGAGTGGATACTTTGCCAAGACTTGTTAAACTGAATGGAATGCCTCTAGAAAATGTTTGAAAAAAGATTTAGGATCTTATAGGCATTTTCATGTCTCTGTTTGTCTTTGTCTACAAATATTTCAGAGGGGAGGAGGAGATTAAGCCTTAAGGAAATGTAAAGTTGAAAAATTACATGTGAGTTTGGCTATGAAATGTGATCCTATTCAATAAATGATTAACTTTTCCTTTAAAAAAAAAGAATCAAGTAAAGGATTTTTTTTTAAACATGGGGAAAACCTAGGTATGTCATTGAACTGCAAGGAAGTTACTAGTAGTTAAGGGGATATTGAAGATGGGGAGGAAGAGAGATGATTCTAGGGAGAGGATCCTAGAGGTAATAGAAAAGGAGATCAAACACACTATCCCTCATTGTTGGTGGGAATAACATCCAAAAGAGAATTAAGTTTTTGTTAAGTCATTTTTCAGTAGTGTCTGACTCTCTGTGACCCCACTTGGGGTTTTCTTGGCAAAGATATTGGAGTGTTCTGCCATTTCCTTCTCCAGCTCATTTTACAGATGAGGAAACTGAGGCAAATAAGATTAAGTTACTTACCCAAGGTCAGTGTCTAAGGCCAGATTTAAACTCTTGAAGAGGAGTCTTCCTGTCTCCAGGTCAGGAACTCTATCCACTATGCCACCTAGTTACCCCCCCCACCCCTGAAATAGAATTATCCTAATTGGAAACCCTATCTTTTTTTTTCAAGTTTATAGTTTTTTTTTTCAAATGATGTTCAGAATGGACAAATTGCACCAATCCTTAGTAATATTTTAAAAATAATATTTGTTTCCCCTCCCCTTACCTGTGAAACCTCATCTTTTGAAGGACCAAATTGTAATTTAGGCAAGCTGAGACATTATTAGTTGTTTTGCTCTTGTCTTGGAGATGTGCAGGCAAAGAGAGCAGGGCCTTGAATCTTTCCCCTTCTTGCATGAATGGTTCCACCTTTGAACTCCTCCATTTTGGTACAAATTGAACAGTTCTGTTTTTCCACTCTGTGTTTATGGTTTTACTCCTTCCTCAATTCTTCCACAATGCTAGCCATTGAGCAAACCAAAGTTGCCTTGCCCTGTTCTCCCCTGAAGCCAGTGGTCAATTTGTAAGCCTTAGCTTTGCTTCCAAGAGTTGGGCTGACTGCTCTTCATTTTTTTTTTCTTCCTAGAATGTTGTTTGTTATTTAGAGAGTTTACCTGGCCAACTGAGGAAAGTTATCAATCAACTGATGTTTCCCTGTCATGGTTTGTGATAACAATAAAGCTTTTCCAACTGATCTGTATCCCAACTTGGGGAACTGTGGTCCTTTTACCATGGCAGTTTATTTAAAGAGTGATGAATTGGAATCCTTAAGAGCAAAATAGCTAAAATATGTGCTAGGGATGGACTTCAGGTGCTTTTCTTACTTCTTTCTGAGCATCACAGGGAACAATGGTGAACAGAAAGGTTGGCCTGATACCATATGAAGTTCTCATGCCATGACTTATGAGAATGCCAGCTAGATCTCCAGTCTCCCCATATCAGACAGATCTTCAATTAACAGGGGAGACTGCACTACAAAGGGACTCAACCTCACTGGGATCCAGATATCTCTGCATCTTTCCCTGCTCGCAGTGTTTCACTGGAACCAAGGGCCCAAGAATGAACACACAGACCTGCTCCAGCACCATATGGATCCTCAAAACCAGTAGTTTGTGTAGCAATGGGAGACTCAAGCCAAACCCTGCTTCCTGGATCCTTGACTTAGGAATCTCATCCTGGATACCCAACTTTATCCAAATGTTCATTCCTAAATCCACTGCCTTTTTAGTTTTTCCTTTTCCTACAGTTCTTCAAGTGAGTGACCAAGTTCCTCTGTCACTCCAAGGCTACTGACATCGTCTAGACACTCCCCCTTATTCTTGCTCTGAGGGCTCTGAGTGCTGACTTTGTATTTTCAGAGCTATTGGTGATAGATTATCATTGAGAAATGCTATTAATGGGGCACCTGGGTGACACAATGGTTAGAGGGATGAGATTGGAGTCAGGAATACTCATCTTCCTGAATTCAAATCTGGCCTCAGACACTTACTAGCTGTGTGACACTGGGAAAGTCATTTAACCTTGCTCGTCTCATTTGTAAAAAAGGAAAAATAAATTTTAAAAAAAGAACTGGGAAAGGAAATGGCAGACTACTCCAATATCTTTGCCAAGAAAACCCAAATAGGGTCAGAAAAAGTCTGACAAGCCTGAAATGACTGAATAACAATGTTATGAAAGCTTCCAAAGGTCAGTAGCTACTGACGTGAATGACTTTTTTTTTTTTTGGCAAGGCAATTGAGGTTAAGTGACTTGCCTAGGGTCCACAGCTAGTAAGCATCAAGTGTCTGAGGCCAGATTTGAACTCAGGTCCTTCTGACTCTAGGGCCGGTGCTCTATCCACTGTGCCACCTAGCTGCCCTGACTAATTTTCTTTTAAACTAGCTTCCATATCTGTAAATTGAGGAGTCATATTTCCTTTGTAATGTTTCAGTGTTTGCTCTTCCCATGATGCTGTGCTATGCATATCTGTATATTACATATATATGTGTAAATAAAATTGAAAAATAGCACATCACTTATGTTTTAAAAATTATACTAACATGAGGAAATCTGGAGGAGGGACACAGTGAAGGAGAATGTTTGGGTGAGAATCAATGAAGGTAGAAAAGAAGTGCTATTGTCACTGGAACACATAAGAAACCACCTGGGGAGGAAGAGTATTTCATGATGCAGATCCAAGCCTGGCACCAAGGTATATCATGGTAGTCATTATCCAGATATCTGCTAGAACTTCTGTAACAATGATAATAATAATAATAATAATAATAATCACTTGCACTTACGCAGTGCTTTAAGCTTTCCATAGCTTACAAAGTACTTTATATAAGTTAACTCATTTGAAACTCACAACACACACACACACACACACACACACACACAGGGAGATTGTTTTTATTCAAGGATTATCATAATTGACAAAGGAAAATGTCTATATCCCACATTTGTGAATTGTGATTCCTTTACCAGGGCCGTTGGGCAACACAAAAGATAGAAGACTAGGCTTAGAATCAGGATGACCTGAGCTCAAATCCAATCTTAGATACATACTACCTGTGTGTCCTTGAGCAAGTTACTTAACCTCTATCAGCTTCAGCTTTCTCATCTGTAAAATAGGGATAGCAATAACCTCTACCTCACAAGGGTATTGTGAACATCAAGTGAGTTGATATATAAAGTGCTTTTCAAACCTTAAAATGCTATGTAAATGCAAGTTAATGTTGTTTTTATTATCATGATGAAGGATTCTATCAGATGTCTGGATAATCATCACTATAATACATTACCGTATCAGTCTTGTGATCTGTACTTGAATTTCCCTTTTTCTCTAGGTGGTCCATTGCAGTGTTCTATGACACAATGGGGTGTATGGGGTGTTCAAAGAGGACTAGTATCTTTGGTGTGAGGGCTTGCTGAGACATTTTCAGGATTGCTCATTCACCTTTTGTCCACCTGTTGCACTCAACTGTCACCTGTGACTCCAAAAGCTGTAGCATGTGCAATGGCCACATGTGGTTAAAACCATCTCAGCAGACAAACTAAACCAGGTTGAGGGTAACTGACAGGCTTAAAACCCTTCGGTGAATTAGGGGAATATCTACCCCAAGCAAGGGAAGACTTCCCCAGGAGAATAGGTGGATGTGTTTCATTTGTTCCAATGACCACGAAGATGGCTGAAACAGATGTTATGGAGCACTTAGAGCTTGGTCAGACATCAAAGATGTCAAGGTCATCCACTATAATCATGGGCCATACCCTGTCATCCTGACTTTTGTCTTGTCTCTGGTCAATGACTCTGAAAGAGAGAGTGAGGCTGATGACTTTGTGCAACTCTTAACTCACTTAAATCCAATTCAAACACATCATCCCATGATGTCATTGGTCCTCTTTGAAAACGAAGGACAAACAACAACCACAACTCCAATGACAGTACTAATTCCTTTTCTCCCTCCACTGGTTTTCACCCAAATGCTCTCTACCATTGTTTCCCTCCTCTCAATTTCCTCATATTAATATATCTTTTAAAATATACAATGCTTCTCTATTGCCCTGATAATTTTACTCACCCTGCTCCTTTTGAATAAGCACACTTTCCAGAGTCATATTACAGTAATGGATTCCACCCCACAAAGTCTCAGTGCTATCTGTGAAGTCAAATTTGGTCCTGGCATTAGGAGCGCTAGTTCATTTTGCTTGTTACCTGTACTTGGGCATTTGTGTGTAAACTTCTGAGACTATGTATTTTTACTAGTTGCTTCTATCTTGGATTTGGTCTCCTATGAATTTCTAGATGCCCCACTCCTGTCACTTTTCTTCTTATATTGTGACTACACTCCATAGAATACTATGTAGCTTAATAGATATAGTTAAGTAGTTATTTTCCCACCATCTTCATTTTCAGTTTAAAGTCTTTTTGGTTAGAACTGAAGACTGATGACAAATATTTCTACCAGCCTTTACTGGATATGTTTCATCCTTTGCCAAGATTTCATAATTCCTGTATTTTAATCTAGAATAGAAAAATCCAAATCCTATTCTCATACCAAAGCTTCTTAAATCAATGCTCACTCCTCAAATCTACCATTCTTTTCTGAAAGCACCACCTTCAATTATCAGCAAAGATGGAAAAAATCAATTGTGTCAGTAAGGTCTTCAGTTTCTCATCCATAGTCTTTCTGACAGTATCATTTATTCCCACGTGAATCACCTGAAGTTGGTCAAAGTCATGCTTTGATAAGACTTCAAAGGTTTGCCATCAGATCCTGGATATATATGCTGAGAAAACAGCGGACCTTCCTTTAATAACTATTCAGTCAAGAAATTGCTGCCTCAATAACCCTCACCAGGGAATTACCAACCACCAGTGCTTGTCTCTTCTTCTTCTGACCCTTCCTGTAAGGTCTCTGCTTATCGAACCTACAATGCCATGTCATTATTCCTCAAAAGATAAGTAGTCACTCCCTCCTTAGAGGGTTCATCTCCCTCTTCTTCAGGAAGACTAATTTTATCTAACAATAGGAATAGTAATATTGATATTTAGTGATTGGATGGCACTTTAAGGTTTACAGAACACTTTACTTGTGATTTTATCCTCCTGACAGCCCTGGGAGGTAGGTGCTATGTCTGTGGCTTGGTTTCACATTTTCAGTGGCTCTTTTTTCCTTTCCTTTCTGTGTCACATTCTTCTACCCTCCAATTTCCTGATACAAATCCAGATTATCTTTTGCATTTTCAGGTCCTGAAACCCTTCTTCCATTTTGAAAAAGAACATTCACTGTCACTGATAACCTGGAGAATGGAGAAGGCCATTCCTTGGGCCCCTTTACTTTCTCTTCTAGGAGGAAAACTGGCCTACATTTTGTGCATAGATAACAATGATTTATTTTGGCTAGAAACACAAATATCTTTCACTCTATGGAATTCATTGCAAGATTGTTCCCATTCTCCATATTTGCTTGAAGTGAGATCCCAAGTCTTCTGTCATTCTTGCTAGTACTTCTCCTTCCAAATTGTTCCATGTGGCTTAATATCACTAGTATAGAAATTCATTATCAAATTCAATGCAAAGATTTTGTAGAACACAGACTAGAGAGTTTAGGGGTGTGCTGGTAAATGTTTAACAACTGTATCCCTGGGGGGAAAGTACACAGGACACACTTTTAAGTTTAATCTGAATTCTTAACATTTTTGCTACCAGTTCAAGGTTAGATAATCAGCAAAATAACAAATCATGTCCCCATTTTTAATATTTTTCCAATTTCTGAGATGTAAAGGTTTACCTTGGAAATTTAACAATCAGCTCTCATGAGTGGGTATGAGCTGACTTCAGCACATATCTGTTAAATTTCTTATCAGCTTTAAAATTATGGGATTATAATGAAAAAGCCTTCTAGTTATCAGAGCAGTAGCATGGTAAAATGGAAAGAGCATTGGTCTTAGTTCTAGAATTTAGTAGCCATGCAACCTTATGCAAGTTATTTAGCCTCTCTATGTTACAATTTTCTTATCTGTATAATGGGCATAGACATACTTACATTGTAGCACTGTTGTGTGGAAAGTACTTTGTAAATTCTCAAATGCTACACAAATGTGAGTTATTATTCTTTATGTCTGAATATGACCTACACCAATTTTTCAGCATTCCTAGTCTCATTTACCTTTTCAAGCTCATGATCAGTATACTGTTATAAGGTCCATGAAATATTCCTGTGATCATACTTCCATCAGTAGAGACTTTAGCTATGGAATTCAACTCAATTGCTTTCTTATGACATAAAGTACTTATTTTGACCCCTGCATGGGGCAAATTCAACTACTTACTACAATTACTAGAATTGCTTTAAAATCAATCAGGGCTAATTCTACCCTCTCCATCCCAGAAATCAGTAATTCCTGAAACGTTATGCATTTGGATCAAAGATCATTGTGCATGCTAAATTTTATTCAATAAAATAGAACTTTCCTCAAAGACAGTCTGGGGGTATTTAATGAAGAAAATTTCTAGTATAATGCAAACATGTAAATCTATTAAAATTGTTTTCTATAAATTGAGAATTTTGTCACTTAAAACGCTAAACACAGGGTTTATCCCAATTTGTACTTCTCCTCAGTCTCATTTGACACGAAATCTCATGCTTACCAGCTCTCAACAGTGGCCATAGGAAGTGGAGAAGAGAAGTAAGAGAGAGATCAAGATGTGGTTGGGTTTCTGGCCTGGCAGAAAGAACAAGAGGGAGAAATGTAGCCACAAATCATTGGTCTGGAAGGAAAATATAGAGATTTAGTTGCTACCACTGGCCTAGCAGAAAGCCACAGTTAGTCCTGAGAGAGAGGCAACCACAGCCTTGGCAGAGAGAGACAGAAACAGAGACAAAGAGAGAGATAGAGACAGAGACAAAAACAGAGAGACAGAAGGAAATTGGTCTGGAAGGGGAGAGAGAAATGGGGAGAGGAGAGAGGGGGAGGAAAGGGAGGATGAAGAGAGAGAGAGGGAGAGAGAGAGAGAGAGAGAGAGAGAGAGAGAATGAGAATGTCTCACTATGTCTCACTTCTCACTATTTCCAGCTTAGCTTAGTTAGATCATGTGCTGAGAATATAAGCAAGGTTACCTTGCTTGTTCTCTTTCTTTCCTTCATGATCTGCTTCTCCTTTGCCCTAGGAAGAAAGGCAATATAACTCTCGCTGTATGACCACCTCTATGCCAGATGTGATTGTCTCATGTTTCCTTTTATGGTTTCTGCCCTCTTTTAAGAGTCAGGCCATTTTCTAATCAACAAGGTCCTGCCTTGTTAGCAACAGAAAGTCATCTCCTTAATCATGTCCCATTGTTTCCCCTTCTCATCTAGACCAATTGTTCTAGCCTTGGGTTTGGGACTGGGGAGGGGTCACATTATTTGCTCTATTCCAAATTGAAAGTATTAAGACACTGATCGAAATCATAACATGAGAATCATAGGGTTCAGGGTAGGAAGGAACCTTAGAGATCATCTACTATAACCCCTTTATTTTATAGGTGAAGAAACTGAGGCTCAGAGAGCTAGTAAGTAGGAGAGGTATGACTTGAAGCTATTCCTCTGACTCCAGATTGAGTATTCTCACTACATCAGTCTACTTTGACCTTTTGCTGTGTTGGCTTGTGAATGCTAGGACAAGAATTTAAGAATACCTGAAATACAGAACTGGGCAGCTAGGTGGTACAGTGGATAGAGTGCCAGGCCTGAAGTCAAAAAGATGCATCTTCCTGTGTTAAAATCTGGCCTCAGACACTTCCTAGCTGTGTGACCATGGGCAAATCCCTTAACCCTGTTTGCCTCAGTTTTCTCATCTTTAAAATGAGCTGGAGAAGGAAATGATGGACCACTCCAATATCTTTGCCAAGAAAACCCCAAATAGGGTCACAAAGAGTAGGACATGACTGAAAAATGACTGAACAGCAATTTGTACATACTAGAGGTAATAGCGTGAAAAATTTACTTCATAGTAAAATTGTATCTGCTAGTAGTTATGTGTGCTTAGAGTACATTTGTACAGACAGGAGAAATTATAGTAAGTTATAGTAAAACTGTTAAAATTACTTTAAAATTCTTCTTTCAATTGAAGCAGTTGACACACCTGGTCCTTCTACTGTGAAGCTCAAGTAAGAATATACTGCTTAGAATGAAGTCTAATGATCTCTCCCTCCCCTTCATTCAGAGCATTTTCTATTGACACCACTCATTGGTCAATTAATCATGTACACATGACTTCATCACACTTCTGGTGTTACTGTGTTAATTAATGTTTCACATATTTATGCATTTTCTTTCAAACTAGATGTAGGGTGAAGTTTTCTGATATTAATAAAGAACCTCTAGATCGCAAACTTTCCCATCCCTTAAGAAATTAAAAATACCTCTGTTATGATCTCTGTGTGATTTTGGATAAATTACAGCATTTTGGACGGCCCTTTTTTGTTTATCTATATATAATGTAACTGTTTCCAAGGACTTTTGCCCCATGTCATCTGGAAGGCTTTGAGGAAAGATATACTTGAGCCTTACAGTGAAATTTCTAAGGTCTCATGTGAGATGATATAAGGATGTGACTAAGAGTCAATTTCTGAAGGTGATGGTTAGAGGCTGGAAGACATGGAGCAAGAGAAAATTTGCTCCCAGGAGTACAACCTATTCCCCAGAGGAGGTGAAGTACAACAAAGTAATTGCTTTTATAGCTGCAGTGGTAGGTGAAAGTGAGCTAATGTCAAAGTATGGCAAGAGAGTTCCTTTCTAGTTAAACCAATGAACAAGTAGCCTGGAGAACCAGCAGGTACACAATCAAGCTTTTCTGAAGCTATGTGATCTAAGGGGAGGAATTCTAGCTCCCAGTAAGTGCTGACTACAATAAGTACCTGAACCACTTCTCCCTGTGCCTATTGGGAGTGAAGAGAAGTGGGAAAATCATTAAGGATGGGAACTGCTGTTTCTTTCACCCTGCTGGAGAGAGCAAAGTTCTGTCTGACCCCTGAGATCTAGTGGGGTTTTTCTTAAAGTATGTTCTCCATTTGTAGAAGTCATTTTAAATAAGTTTACATGTTTGTATTGAGTCAGAAGTTTTCTGGAAAATCCTTGAGCTTACTAAACCTTGTCTCCCTTGAGGAAAGGCCAGTCTATTTCCTTGAGATTCAGCATTCCAGTGCTCCACTGGCCAAATGCAAAAGACCCTGGGATTTACTGACTGGGAAGAGAAGTGGAATTGACCCCTGGATTCCTTGACAGAACTCTGTTTGTAAGTTACTTGCCAAAGTCTTATTTGTGGGAAAAAGGAAAGATGGATGGCAAAACAGGAACTGCAAAAACAG
Organism: Vombatus ursinus; assembly: GCF_900497805.2. Lineage (NCBI taxonomy): Eukaryota > Metazoa > Chordata > Mammalia > Diprotodontia > Vombatidae > Vombatus > Vombatus ursinus. The sequence continues at coordinate 5,223,454 of NW_020954598.1, forward strand.
TAACATATTGATGAATGAAAGAGAGAGCCCATAATTAAGTAAAGCAAAGGACCAGTGGAAGCTGGTGGGAACTGCATTTTGCTTTATTAGCAATCTTTTTCTAGCTGAGCTCAGGATTATCCTATATCTGAAAATGTATGCTTGTGGTTTCTTTTCAAATGTAAGCTTAGTCAGAAACCAGTATTCACGTCTTCCTGTCTGGGTAGAGCACTTCATCAATGAGTCATTTTATTGCTTGTGTAGCCTGGTTTAACAATGGTAGGAAATCAATTAGGATTACTAAGTGTTCAGTCCAGTAAATAGCAGCACCACAGAAATTTGGGGAAACTTAAAAATATCCTGAAGGCCTGTGTCACTGGCTGGAGTAATCATCTCTTGGCAGGATCATCCTACTAAGATAAGAACCATTAGTCCAGTGTTGATGAGCAGGTGGGAGGGGATAGTTTCACAATATCTTTTGGGCCTGGAGAAATTCCACACTATCTAAAGAATGAAGGCAGCCCGACTTCTCTGACAGAGAACATCGTGCAGATGTAGTTCTGCCTCAGAAATGGTACAAGATGACTTCATGCTTTAAGCACTGGTACATTCTCAAGAATGTCTTAAATATGAAATTCAGATGATAATGTAAAAATGGGACTGTCATTTCCTCTCTTCCAGTTGGAATGTATAAACAAGCTCATCTACAGATGGAGGGAAAGGAGGCCAAATAAATTTTGCTTATCTGTATTTCCACAAGGGTTTCACAAAACGAAGGCTTTTGTTTGTCTGTTTGTTTGTTTTACTCCAAGGACTTTTATTTCATTTATTTATTTATTTATTTTGCTTTTTGGTGGGGCAATTGGGGTTAAGTGACCTGCCCAGGGTCACATGGCTAGTAAGTGTCAAGTGTCTGAGGTCAGATTTGAACTCAGGTCTTCCTGACTCCAAGACCAGAGCTCTATGCACTCCGCCATCTAGCTGCTCCTAACAAGGACTTTTAAAAAAATGTCCTGTGTTTAAAATAAAAATAATACTCTACACAAGTGGTTTTTTTTCATTAAAAGTTCATATTTCTTTACCTAAATCAACCTCTTCTTAGCAAATCTGTAAGATGATACAATGATCACAGGATTGTAGATTTGGAACTAGAAAATATCTTAGATGCATCTATTCCAACTTCCTTATTTTACAGATGAGGAAACTGAGGCATAGACAGGTTAAGTGGTTTACCCAAGGCCACATAGCTAATAAGCATCTGAGGCAGGATTGGAACCCAAATGTTTATAACTTGTTAGAATGCATTTTTCTGTTGGTTTGCTTGTTCCATAACTAGAAAAGGGCAGAGCCATAACTACCATTTTTTTATATCTGAAGTGAACATTGGAATGGAAAAGAGGAGATATACTCACCTGGGGGACAAATAACAAGGGAAGGAAGAACACTCCAGGATGCCACAAGGTTTCCACATTTCCAAAGAGGGTACACTACCAGAAGAACGGTTGCAGGAGTAAGGTTATGACAGAGATAAGAAGCACGTCCTTAATGAAGTCACTACTGTGAGGGGTTTGCCCAGATACGGGAGGACCTGAGTTTGGGAAAAGGCTGGAAAATACTGTCCTCTGGCAACTATAATGATGAATAAAGAAGGAGATAGAGTTGAGGGTGGAAAAATATGTCCAAGAATGTGCCTATAATGTTACCTACATTTCCTACCTTGAAACAGAGCCCAGATAGCTATGCCTTTGTTATGGTTCTGCTGAAGGAATTAACTGTTTTAGAACAAATTTGATCATCCCTAAAGACCAATCTGGAGGTTAGTTTCTCATCTTGAAACAAAATAGCAACAAGTAAATGTTTTCAAAGGGGGACATAACATATTATATAATGTTATAATATGTAACAGATTGGAAAGCAATTTGGTACAGAGGTAGAAATTACAGAGACATACTTGCATATAGAGAAGTGTATGGCTCACATAACTATTAGTGATAGTTTCATGGACATCAAGTTCTAGTAGGAAACTTAGAGATCATACAGTTCAGTAACGTGCTCAGCTTTCCCTTCCCCCCCAACACACCTTTTGGACAATGAGAAAATGGAGGCTTGTGGAGGTCAAGGGACTTTCTAAGGTCACATAGCTAATTAGTAGAAATAAAACCTCTTCTATTGTTCCTTCCATAAAACTGCTGTTGCCTTGTGAGTAGACAAGGTGAAGGGAATTTGCAATCCTACTTTAGGTCTTACTTTTCTTGTTCAGTTATTTCAGTCATATCTGATTCTTTGTGACCCCATTTGGGTTTGTTTTGCTTTTTTTTTTTGGCAAAGATACTGGAGTGGTTTACCATTTCCTTCTCCAGCTCATTTTACAAATGAGGAAACTGAGGCAAACGGGATTAAGTGACTTTCCCAGGGTCACACAGCTAGTAAGTGTCTGAGGCCAAATTTGAACTCAGGAAGGTGAATCTCCAAGACTCTAGGCCAGGCTCTCTATCCATTGCACCGCCTATCTGCTCTAGGTCTTGTAGCTCATGGTAAAAGCTTTATCTTTGGGTTGTGAAGAACATGGACTTCGGATAAAAGTTCATTCCATTTCCAGATGATGATTGTGAATCAAGGCAAATGCATTCTGAATTTTTTCAACATTCTCTTTCGCCCTGACTATGATTGACTACTAAGGAACATTCCTGAAAGTGGCAAGAACACCGGATTTGGACTCAGAGTACCCAGGTTCCAATATCTATTTTGCCTCTGTGATCCCACCTGTATGACTTTAGGTGTGCCACTTAACCTCTCACGTTCCACATCCGTGTGTAAGGTTGGGAAGCAAAGCCCAACTAAGAATTTGCCCAGTCTCACAGCATAGCAACCTTGAGTTACCTATTCACAGATTTTAAAGGAAGTCTCTAAAAGTTATTTACATTGCTTTGCTTCTTTTGGAGATGGAAAGAAGTTTGCAGAGAGGAGTTATGGCACTGGTCAATGCATCAAAGCAACTACTACTATAAAGGGAATGCCTCTTTATTGGCTTAATGGATCAATAATCCAGTATAGGCCTTAGGCCTATATATATATAAAATCAAGCTAACTAGTCTTGAATGCACTGAGAGTCAGACCTAGCAGTTGGGAACTGAGCCACAAACAACAGCAAGCCCACCTGAGTCACCTTCACAGGAGAGACTGTGCATTGAGAGGGAGCAGCACGAGAATATCACATGGAGAGAAAGGACATTAGGAGCATAAAACAACAGAGGCATGAACTACCTTGGCCACACGTGTTTCTTACAAGTGTACTCTATGTATGTGTCCATTCTTCCCTCAATACTGTGCATATTTATGATAGCGTATACCCTACTTTACAGGGGATATATTTGATTACTATTGTTCATTCCACACCTTTTCAGTAAATGTCTTTGCTCTGAGCTAATTGTGTCAATGGACTGAATATTAAAGGGAAGTGTACATTGAACGTGGGTTGGTCATCCATCCAGGAATCCAACTCATGAACCCAAGTTTGGGAGATAACCCAGAGAAGGCAGCGTATGTGAAGTGGAAAGCTGAACCAAATGACCTCTAACACCTTTTCAGCTCAAAATCCATGATCCCATCACCCTACAATTCCTCTCATTTGGTACTGCAGGAATGGAAATAGAAAAGATGATGATGTTATAACTGATATATCTATATCTATACCCATATATATGTATATATATATATACTTATAAGTGATATATCTATATCTATACCCATATATATGTGTATATGTGCTCATAACTGATATATCTATACCTATTTCCATACATTCATATATTGGTATACTTATATGATATATCTATGCCCATATATATGGATATATGTATATGCCCTTATAACTGATATATCTGTATCTATAACCATATATACATATATGTATATATGTGTATATGTACTTATAACCAATCTATCTATATCTATACCCATATGTATGTATATGTATATATGTATATGTATTTATAACTTATCTATCTATATCTACATCCATATATATGCACACATATATGTATATATGTATATGTAGTGGGCAGCCAGGTGGTACAGTAGATAGAGTGCTGGCCCTGGCATCAGGAAGACCTGATTTCAAATCCAACTTCAGATACTTACAAGCTGTGTGACCTTGGGCAAGTCACTTAACGTGTTTGCCTCAGTTTCCTCATCTATAAAATGAACTGGAGGAGGAAACGGCAAACCATTTCAGTATCTTTGCCTATCCAAGACCTTAAATGGGATCATGGAGAGTTGGACATGACTAAAACAACTCAACAACAACAATGTATATGTGTGTGTTTATACATATATATCCATTAGTCTGAAATTACACAGAAGGTAAAAGTGCCCTTCATCATCAGAGATTTTGTCCAAAAAAAGAATGTGAACTAAAGGGATTTTGACAGAAATGAAGTCATAAATTTTCCGCATTTGAGCTTAGGTGAACTCCCCAAGTTCAAACATTCAACAAAACTAGCAGCAAGTCTTCCTGCCAGAATCTTTGAGTCATCTGATAAGTCATTAAAATATTGTAACAAAGATGTTAAGGTTTGTAAGCAAACATCCTGTTTTACCAATAACTCTTCTTTACTGACGAGTCATTTGTCCAGAACAGAGACTGTGAATTTGCTCTGGTGGTTGAAATGCAGGCCTGTCTGTGGGTCAACAGAGGTGCCTCAGGCCATGTCTAGATGACTGAACCAGGTCACCTCAGTAGGTACACCCACCTGCAGCCATGCTCACAATCCAGAAGTCATTTGGCTAAAGGTACAGTGGAAAGAATATTGGATTTGGAGTCAAAACACCTGAGTTTGAATGACAGCACTGCCTTTCTCTACCTGTGTGACTTTGGGCAAGTCGCTTAACATATCTAGGCCTCTATTTCCCCATCTTTAAAATGAGAGGTTTGGATATCTAAGATCCCTACCAGCTTTAGACCTATGTCCACCCATCAACATAAAGCCAACTAAATGGAATGGCATCTTAAAGGATTTTTTGTTCAGGTGCAAAGTCCCTTTGGAGCAGTTGGCAAGGAAGTTTTCTCAGTAGAAACAAATTTCTTTGCCTTCAATTTACCCTTCAAATAAGAATAGCAATATAACATTGTAAAGTACCAAGGAAACTTAGAGATCATTCAGTATAAAATCTTAATTTTCAGAAATGAGGAAACTGTGGTCCATAGAGGTTAATTGACTTGTTTAAGGTCACACAACTAGCAATTAGCAGATGTAATTCCAGCATCTAGGTCTACTGCCCCCCAGTTAAGTGATCCTTGGATCACTTCCTGGAAGAGAGGTGAGTCTCTCTGTATTCCCTCAGGGATATTCTAAAGAGAGGGGCTTCAGACCAGAGAATCATCCCTTTGTCAGATCATCAGCTTTCCTGAGTGTTCCGTGACCAGGAATCACACGTCCTATGAAGAAGTTGTCTATGAACAGAAAAAAAAAATGATGCAAGGGGATTTCAAAGGACTGGTGGAGAAACATGACTTAACTAGTCTAGTAGAGAATTCTCTAGTTCCTCTCCTCCCCATGAGAAGCTCTGGCTCCTTCTGTGGTTTTAGGACTCATGGGATTTAAGACCACAAGTGGTTTAGCAGAAGTGGGACTATGCAAATTACAATACACTTCAAGGAATAAAATAACTAAGCCACAAATTCTTTGATGAATCTATGATGTTAGGGGCCTAGATATAGCACTGTGAATGGAATGCTGGGTCTGGAGTCAGAAAGATTTAAATTCAAAATCAGGCTTAGGTACTTAATGGTTGTATGACCATGGCCAAGTCACTTAACCTCTGTCTGCATCAGTTTCTTTGACTTCAAAATGGGGATAATAATAGCACCTTCCCCCAGGGTTGTTGAGAGTATCCAATCAGATAATATTTGTGAAGTGCTCAGCATAGTGCCTGGTACATAATATATAAATGCATATTTATATATATTATATATATATAGTTATATATAAATGCTATGTAAATGCTAGCTATTATTATTATTACTTAGTAAATATTTTTTTTCTTACCTAGAGGAGGGAGAGGCAGGGGACATAATCTCCTGTGGGCCTGTGTGATCAGTGCCTGTTTTTCCTGTAAAGACTCACCTCAAAGATTTAGAGCTAGAAGGAGCCTTAGATGCCCTCAAGGCCAACCCCCTCATTTTACAGATGAAGAAGTTGAAACACAGCAATGTTGCCCAGGGTCACACAGCTGTATGGAATTTTAGGATGCATCTTCCTGATTCCAAGTTCTGTGCCCTATCCACTACACCATACTGCCTCTCTCCAAGGTTCTAGGCAAGGCATCAGAAGCTTTCTTCTTTTCTTCTAGTAGGTTGAGCATACCAATTCATTATTCATGCTGCCCTTCAGCTGTCATTCATTGTCACCAAAAGATGAGCACTCCTTCTTTTTTTGTTGTTAAAAGTCTTCTACTTTTCCTCCTGTGAGCAAGACATCATTAATTATGTGCTGCACCATCCTTCCATTGCCCATGGAAAAACTTTTCACCTTAATCTTTTCAGCTTATGCTGCCCTATAATTTGTAATCATACGTCCTCAGCAGGAGAATCCTGGTATTAAAGAAATGGACTTCCCACGCAGATCTTTGAGGGCACAATGCAATTTTCCAGATGTCACTAAGTCCAATCTCTTCTACCTAGTCAATTTCAAGCCTGACTCTATATCCATCTGCAGTGCTCATCCAAAATACATGTTGATGGGTTAATATCATCATCCATTATATTAATAACAATAGTTGACATTTATACAGTACTTTAAGATTTAATTCAAGTGAGTGTCATCATTTGTTTTTATTCATCTCAAGAAATGATTTGACTAAGAACAAAGCAAAGTCTTCAAGGCTCTCATCCGTACACAAAAGTCATGCAAGATTCCATTATGGATAGGATATAACTACAGACCTCACATGGCTCAATAATATGGAAGAGATAGCATCCAATAGGGTGTTTAGAATGAAGATAACATGTTCCCCAATGGCATTAATAGGCATTGCTGGCATTGTACAAACAAAAGAAGACATTGCAATCCATAGAGTAGTTTTTCCAATGTTCCTTTTTGTAGATTGTACTAAGTACATCAGTATTACATCAGTATTTCACCTTAATGAAAGCCACGGTAATGTAGGGGATTGACTTATCCAATCAACTATTAGGACATACCACCAAAATAACCAGCTGTTTTACAGAAATCACCATTTTAATCTTAACTACTTTGCATAGTCAAGAACTATAGCAAGAATTATGTTAATAATTATAGTAACTACAATAACTGAAGTTTTATGGTGCTTTAAGATTTGCCAAACACATCGAATTTATTATCTCATCTGATCCTAACAATGAGCCGTAAAAATTATAGTGATTTGACCTAAGAGTCAGGAAGACTTAGTTTCAAGTCCTGCCTCTAACAAATATTGGATCTATTCCCCTTGGTCAAGTCATTTAACTTCTCAGGGCTTCAGAAAAGCCTCTAAGTTTGTAAGTTACAGAAGAGTTGTCAGTCTGCATACATGGAGTGAGTTACCTTACTGGCAGTTCTGTCCACTGATGAAGTCACTGAAAACAAAATAACCCAAGCCCTCTACAAGAATGTTATGAAGTACTTTAGGTACTGTTGTCCCCATTTTCCAAGACAGGAAACTAGAGCTTGGACATGTAAAGTGAATTGCTCACAGTCACAAAGCTAGTTCTGTATGTGGGATTCAAACCCAGATTTCACCTTTCTGATTTAAATATAAAACAAATTTTATCATCATTCACAAATGCAATTTCAGATGACAAATAAAACTAGTGTCTAGAGAAATGTGATAAAAGTCAATGTTTCATGAACTCCTGGTGATATTTTGACCCCTAATGAATCTCTGATGTCACTTATATAGGCACTCCTTCTAATGATGCAGAGTTTGACCTAATTATCTGTGCAGGAGAAACCAAGTTAACAAATAATGCCTCTAGACTGGTAGTTTCAAAAACTTTTCTGGTCTCTCCTATTAAGAAAGTGTTTGTCCTCTCCCTTCCAACCTTGGTAAATATATTGGTGAGATGTGGTGAGAAAGGGAAAGGTTTAGGTCATGAACCATCTTACTGATGTGTTTATTGATAAGCTTAGCATTAAAAACTTAATGATTTATATTAAAATTGTATTAGATACACCTCTGGTTCTTTGGAGGCTATCATTCTGTACTTTGGAGCCATACTGATCTCACTTAAAGGATAATGTTAAAAAGACAGGCCTTTCAAGGAAATCTTTGGGATTATAAAAAGGACAATCTGGGCATAATACTGAAGAGGAGGAGAGTAGGCTAAATTATCTTTAGGTAATTGATGAAGAGTAGATGTGCTTGTATTAAAGACAACTTAGGGAGGGTGAAAGGCAATCTATCTTCCTACCCTCTAACTAGTTGATCATACACAAACTTGAGATCAAGCCATAGTCTCCTTAAAGTTAAGGGAGGGAGATGGAGGCTTGCCTCATTTTGGAAACAGCTACCGTAGCCTACAATGTGCATTTGTATGGACAATCCAAAGAGTGAATCCATTAGTCATCCGTAGGGCTTGTCCAAGATGGCTGTATTAATGAACCACATTTATTAAGAATCTACTACACATCAGTCCCTGTGCTAGGTAACAAATAAATATAAAACTAATAGTAATGACTATGATATATATATATATACCAATAATTCTCCAAATTGAAACTCATCAGAAGTTGTCACAGTTGCAAAAATTATTTTATACAATATATATTAAATTGTCTTTATTCCTCCTCCTCTCTCTTCCTTCTTTTATTTTTTTCTTTCTTCTCTTCTTCCTTTCCTCCTTTCCTTCTTCTCTTCTTTCCATCCTTCCACTGAAGAAAAATCACCAATATATCACTACATATGTGGCATAGAATTTCATGCCCAATAGGAAAAAGACTTGACATTTGTAGATGACATTGATGCCTGTGATTGTATTTTTTCCCACTATTAATCTAAGTTTTGGAAAAGAAATTTTCCAGTGTTATTTCAAACCAAGAGACAGAAAGGAAAATGTAAAATTATATCAACAGCGATCTTTAAGGTCAGAAAAATGAAGCAAGCTGTGCATTTTCTACTCAAATACCTCTCTTCATTCCCTTCATTCTTTGCTTAAACCTGTGGTAACTGAAAAAGGACATACTTCTGCAGTTATAGTTTCTTCAGTCCCCAAAGATTAATGGTATAGAAGATTTAAATGATGTTTGAGATTCCTCATCTTTTCATGTTTTTCAGTCTTGAAAACTAGAGGATACAATATAAATTAGCATCATCTTAGATTTTTATTTGGGTGATACATTTTATTGGGAATGTATTAAAGCCACCAAAAGTATATAATAGAAATAAAGAAATGTGCTTTTATTGTTAATTGGAAACTAGTGATATTGTTATTATTTATTTAATACATTTTTTTTTTTTTGGCAATTGGGGTTAAGTGACTTGCCTGGGGTCACACAGCTAATAAGTGTCAAGTGTTTGGTCTGAGGCCAGATTTGAACTCAGGTCCTCCTAACTTCAGGGCCGGTGCTCACCTAGCTGCCCCATATTCAATACATATTATAGTTTAAATATTTGGCTTTTCATTGGCTTTTCAATTTCTTTTCAAAACCAAAACTACATCTTAGTGTTCTTTTTCATTCGTTTTATGCCAGCCATCATTTTTTGTGTGTGTGTGCGCAGAAGAGCATAGTGAAAAGGACACTGGATCTGAAGTCAGAGGACCTGGCTCTGCTACTTGCTAGTCATGTTGCATAATGAGATTTAGAACCAATGGATCACCAACCAATGGACAGCCCAGGGCTTCATTGGTATTGTCACAATTTGAAGCGAATATAAGATAGGGCTCTAGAAGGCTGGGTGAACTCCCTGTGAAGAATTTAGAAAAGGACATGGATAAGCATCATACAGGATGGGTAGGAATTGATTAGCTGTGACCTATATTATTAGAAGGAAACCTAGATCAGTGGTGTCATAGATCTTTTGGAATTTTGGAGTAAAAATATACAACAGATTGTTGTATTAAATATGATACAATGAAGATAACGGAAATATTGTGCTATTCTTGCAAAAGCTACATTTTGTGCTTTTCATGTTTGTTATATCCTATTAGTGTCAATTTTAATTTTTGCTTCCTATTATGTTGTAAACTATCCAGTCTGTTCTACCTTCACACTTGCCCTACCAATGATGACCCTCCTATGATATCTCTTCAGTGAGTTGCAGTTCCCTGCCTGGAACCACCTTGTCATGGAAAGCTGACTTCTTTCCTACCTCAACCTTTTTCAACTCTTGTTTATGGGTCATCTTACCATAATAATAATAATAATAATAATAATAAACAATAACAACAACAATAATGATATCTAGCATTTATGTAGCACTTATCTGTCAGGCATTGTACTGAATGTTATATAAATATCACGTAGGTATAGTAGCCTTTTCTAGTCTGCCAGGTTAGGTTGTTTAACAGTGTTATGTGCCAAGTTCTTCTTACTAAAATCATTATAGCTAAAGACTGTAATCCCTGAAGACTCAACCTATGTATATAATAAAAAAAAATGTACTCAGATGCAGGCTCTCCATGGAAGAGGTGCTGGAATCATATAAATGGGGGACTACTTGTTCCATTCATCTGTATCAAGGTTATTATGGAAGATAGTTCACAGACTATTTTAATCCCTGAACTGAAAGAAAGGGTTAGCACCGTTTTGAATATGATAAGGTCAATACTGTGCCATATACAATATAATTTGGCTTTATCATCTATGCATGTTTATTATTACTCATTGATGCATAGTGAACTTACTTGTGATTTTCACCAAAGGATTTTAAGTGAAAATGGAACATCTGGCTTTGGGGCAACTATACCTTTTGTTGGAATCTGTCTTTGCACCTAGGTTGAGTCATTTTGCCTTCACTCAGGGGATGAAAGTCTTCACATTCTCTTAGCATGTGATTTGGGAGACTTTAAACACATGTCTTCTCAGCATCCTAGAGATCCTTTGACTCTGGTCCTCTATCATTTATGATTTTCCAGTTCTCATCATCCATTATCTCCAGTCTTTCACAAAGGAAGCAATATAGAGTTGGAAAAAGGTTCTGGAAATAAGCCAAATAAACTCAATGACAACTATTTATCACAGAATCACAGAACTAGAAGGGGCCTCAAAGTCATCTAGTTCAACTTGTACCTAAATAAAAAACCTGCCTGAGGGATGGTCATTCAGCTTTTGATTCATGACCTCTAGTGAGAAAGAACCCACTACCTCCTGGGGGCAGCCAATTCCATTTTCAGAAATCTCTGATTCTTAGGAAAATTTTCCTCACATCAAGTCTAGATCTACTCGGTAATGTCCACTCATTTTTCACTGTTCTGCCCTGCATTTCCAAGCAGAATAAGTCTCCTCTTCCTTTCCCATGACAACTCTTCTAATACTTAGAGATAATTATCAGGTCTTTTTAAAATCTTCTCTTCCCTTATCCCTTCATATTTTAGGGCCTTCTTCTCTAGATCTGGTCTTGTATTCATCTCACGTATTTTGGCATGTACCTTAAATGCCATGCTAAGGTGACTATATGTTATCTCAAAAACAATAGCGATATTCTGAAGTTTGTTGAGGAGGAGACTGACATGGTGAGGTCCATGAAATATGAAGATTACCCTAGCGATGTTGTAAAGGACAGATTGGGGAGGCAGGGAGAGACTAGAGGCAGAGAAACTGGTTCAGAGGCTATTACAATAATTCAAATGGTTGGTAATGAGGGCCTCACCTGGGTGGATATTGTGAATGGAGGGGAGGAAATAGATGCAAAGTATGTTATGATGGTAGATTAACAGGAACTGACAATTGATTGGGTGTGGTGGAGGAGGGAGAGATAAGTGTCAAAAAAAATGGTGACATATTGAGTCTGGATGACTGAGAAGATGATGTCTCCTTCAATAGAAGTAGGAAAGTTGGAAAGAGAAAACAAAGAATATGATGGATTCTGTTTAGGAAGTGCTATATTTGAGGGGCTAATGAGTGTGATTTAAGAGGACATAGGTCATAGGGTCATGGGATCACAGGATCATTGATTTAGAACCAGAAGGGACCATAGTAACCAACTCATCCAACCCTTCATTTTATAGTTAAGGAACTGAGGCATGGAGAGGTCTTGTGAACTTGTCTGATGTCACACAAGTGCTAAGTGGCAGAGCTATGTGTTTAGTCTTCTGTTTCCAGAGTCAGTACTCTTTTTGATGTGTTGTGTAAATCACATGATGCAAGAGATATCATGCAGATAGATTTGAGGAAAAAATTGGCACCTAATTTGATATTGATGGAAGAGAAGGAAGAGCCCAGGTGGAGATGTTCATTGGGTGGTTAGAAATGGGAACTTAGAACTCAAAAAAAAAGGAATGTTGGATATGGATGTAACAGTCCTGGCAAGGCTTGAACTTGCTGCATTGTGAGAAGGCCCCATATCACTGAAGATCTTGGGAGTTGTATTTCTTCCTACATTGGGAAGATAAGAAGCTAAGGTGACTGGAGAGTGTGGTCTTTTCCCCTCTAGCAGGAGTATAAAGGTTTTCTCTCTAGAGAGAGGAAGGCAACCAACCAAAATGAAAAGATGATAGATTTGGAGTTGTCTGCTTTAGGGTAATAACTGGAGCCATAGGATGAATGAGGTTGTTAAGGGAAAGTAATTGAACAGAAGGAAGCAAGAACTTCGATTCCTCATGGGAGATTTTATTCTACTCTTCACCAATAATGAGTTAGGTGGAATGCAGTTCATGCTTTCACATCCTAAACTGTTAGACATTATAGGGGCAATGGATGGGAAAGAAATAAGAAGGCTTTGCCAGTGAAAAGGAGAGCAAAGAGAATGTTGCAACTCTTCCTCATCCCAAATCATCTCAACAGATTGTATTTTCCTGTGGAATTATAATGGGGTTTTGCAGATCAAAAATAGAAGAAAAAAAGGAAAAAGGAAAAGAATTTTGTGCAGATCAAAAATAGAAGAAAAAAGGAAAAAGAAAACAGGAAAAGAAAAAAAGGAGAAAGCTCAGATTGTTGTTTGTTATTCAACAATATTTCAAGTAATAGTCAATTCGAATGATATGATTTTGTGAGAAAGCATAGAACAGTTTACATGAGAATTTTTTAGTTGTTTGCTCCATTTGGTTCACATAGGCATTTCAAAAAAGTAAACCTTTTTTTTTTCCTTCCTTATCTGGGATGGGACGCTAGGGGTAGGTGTAGGTACAACCATCTCCATGGGCTGACTAAATCTTCTCAGGCATCAAATGATTGGCAAAACAATATTTCTATGAGATAAATGCCAGTAAATCTGAAACATATGAATTAAATTCCCCTTGAAACCTGTGTGGATTTAAGGGAAGGAGTGATTGAAATACATTAAAAAAGCACATTTGGAGATTTAATAAGACTTGGAAGGATTGGGTAAAAGGTATACCAAATGCTGGCAAATTTGCCCAGAACTACTTTTATGAAGTTGATTCCTCCTGTGCTAAAGAATTTCCAATATTCTGCATTAGATTACAATCGATTTTTTTATAAGGCTGAGGCTTGAACCAGTGTGATGGATGTTAGAGCTCTGATAAGCAGCATTGTAATTCAGCTCCTAGAGTAAGGTGTTGAATTCAGGTAAATCACATTTTCATCCATTTTGGCAAGTCCCTTCCTACCAAGCAGAGCTCTCTGTGCTTCACTCCAACCAAGGTGGGAAAAGTGAACCTTTGAATAGACCAAAAGAACATTATTACACAAAACTCTGGAATACTCTTCATCTGAGAGACATCTTCCCCTTCATGTGTCCCTGACTGAAATGTGTATCAGAAATAGGAACTGAAATGAAGGAGGGAGGTGAACAATTATTTCTCTTCTTTTTTTCCCAGCCTGTAGGTAAATTGGCTACACCTCCTGAGTATATGAAGTGGTACAGTGTCTCTGTTTTGCATCTCCTCTGGAGGAAGTAATGGACGTCTTTCAGGCAATAAAAATGAGTCCATGTGTTAGTATAGCCATATAAGAAGGTCCCTTCTTTCCTCAACTAACTCTTTTCCTACTAATGGGGTGCTTGTGCCCTAGGGAAAAAGCAGGAAGACAGAACCTTTCAATTATGAGACCAGTCAGAAAATGTAGCATGCCCAGGCAGATTAAAAATGCTTAAGACTTATGATTTGGAGATGAAAGATTAATAGTTCAAAAAGAAGATATTAATGCAGGCTAGTGAAAAACAGGATGCTTAGGTCCTTCAAAATAGGAGCTCTTCTAATAGGGACTGGAAAGATCTTTTTTTATGGCTGGATCTCTTTGTCCATCACACAGAAGAATTCACATGAACAGAACCTCAGTCAGAATCAGAGGAGTAGTGAGAATACAACAAAACAAATGGGAAATGCCAATTCAATAAGCAATTATTAAACATCTACTATGTGCCACGCACTGTGCTATGTGGTGAGTATACAAAGACAAAAATGAGATCATCTATGCCCCCCATAGAGGTTACATTCTCTTAGAGAAAACAATATGTGTCTAATATATGGGCAAAATAAAAACCCAGTAATTTAAAGAAGAATCACTAAGAACTGAGGGGATCAGGAAAGACTTCCTATAAGAGGTGGTACTAAAGCTCAGCCTAAAGGGAGTGAAGGTTCTAAGGGCTTGATATGAGAAAGGAGAATATTTCAAAAATGAGGATAGATTATGAAAAGGCATGGAGACAGGAGGTGGAATATCATTATAAAGAAGAACAAATAACAACAGATAATCAGACTGGAAAGGTAGTTTGGAGCCAGACTATGACGGGTTTTAAGTATCAAGCAGAAGAATTGGAGTTTTATCTTAAAGGTGATTAGAAACTACTGAAATTTCTTTAATGACCCTGAAGAAGAGAAAGGAAGGAAGGAAGAAAACAAGCCTTTGTATAGCACCTACTATGTGCCAGGCATTGTGCTAGGTGTTTTACAAATATGTCTCATTTGGTCTTTGCAACAACTCTGGGAGGTAGGTGCTCTTATTATTCCCATTTTACAGTTGAGGAAACTGAGGCAGACTGCCAAGTGATTTGCCCAGGATCATACATACAGCTAGTAAATACTGAAGCTAGATTTGAACTCCAAGTCCAATACGGTATCCACTATGCCACTTAGCACAGAAAAGTCAGACTTGCTCTAGGAATATCAATCTTGGCAGCTGTGTAGAGGATGTACTGGAGAAGAGAAAGACTGAGTGGCAGAAAACCAAATAGGAAACTATTGTAATGGTAAGAAACAATGAAGGATAAGAGTCAGAGTTGGTGTGGTTTGGTGAGACATAAGTGAAAGGGATGGGGACAAGAGATGTTTGTAGGCAGAAGTGAGAACACTTAGCAACTTACTGGATATGGGAGTTGGGAGGGGGGAGTTTAAAGTGAAGAGTAGAAAATGATGCCTACATTGCAAATGTGGGTGATTTGAAAACTGGTGATTTCCTTAACAGAAATATGGAAGTTGAACATAAATATTGGTACATTTGGTGAAAATCAGGTTGGCCCAAATAACACAGTATTTCATCTGTAGCGATAGCAAGGGGTATAATATGTGACAGTAGAGTAACCCTCCATTAGAATTTTAAAGATCATAGGATCATAGTTTTAGAGATGGTAGAGACCTTATAGGCTGAGTTCAACCTCCTTGTTTTACATATGAGGAAACTGAAGCTGAAAAAGGTGAAGTCTAAGATCATGTAACTAGTAAGTATTTGAGACATGATTTGAACTCAAGTCTTTCTGACTCCAAATCAGGCACTCTATCCACCTCGTTGTTCAGTCCCCCAAAAGTAAAGGTTGTATCATTTATGTATCGCAATTTACTTTAATTACTGAACTTTGCTGTATGAAAGATGAAGTTTGAAAAAAATATGTTTCAGAAAAGTGGAAGATTCCTAAGTCTACTTATCATCAATCAGTTTGTACATAAAACCATAGAATATCGTGTAGCCAATAGGTATCCATCCCCCTTTAAGGACCCAAATTGACTCAGGTTTGAACTGTGGGACCTTTTAATAGTAACATCTTAATCTACGGCTCATGGTGCTAATGGGATCCTCCTGGGAACATCTGACTTTGGCTCATGTCTAGCTTTTATCTGAGTGTCTTCACTTGCCATATTGACATCAAGGTAACAAAGGTTTAGAACATGAAATGAATTTTTTGTATATACAAAAATAAATAAATAAACAAATGCTCATAATCACGCCCATAGACGGACAAGAAAATATTTCCCTTCTTCCCTTGGGCCACATTTATAGCACCACTCTCAGACTGAGGGCCACCTGACAAGAAAAAGAACTCAGGATTGCAACAAAATTAAGAATCTATGTCTTAGTATGTGTTCATCTTTCCCAGGAAACTACAGAATAACTACAGAGTAACTCCAGACTTATAATACTATCTTAGTGTTGAACTCAGACCCTCCTCCAAGAGGGTGAAGAACTTGGGTGTGCTGAAGTGTTTAGCAAGACTTCTCTATGATAGATCCAACATCTATTTGAGACCTACACAGGCTACAAGATTCACTGCACCAATGAAAAACAAAGTCTGGGTTTGTTCCTCCATCTCATGATTGTAGGTCTCACTGCTCTGTCCCCCACAACTCTTTTGTATGGTTCAGAAACTCCCTCACCACTCCAGCCAGCATTTGTTGCTCCCAAGCCTTGGAAACTCTACTCATCTGTGCTCCAATCTCTGTCACTGCCATTTGCTTCCATCCTTTATTGGAAAGACCCATGTCTCCATTATAACTGGAACTAGAGGACAAATTTTCAAAGTTGAAAAAAGGTAAATTCAGTATTAACACAGAAAATAACAAAATTTTGGAGTCCATTACCCTTCTCCCTGCCAAAAAAAAAGAGGTATAGTTTTGGAAATATACATATACCAGTATCAAAAAAAGTTAAGGAAATCCATAAACTATGTCACAATTGATAATATCCTCACAAAGGAGCTGAGGACAATTTCATTAATTTCCCATGTCCTAAAATATTTTGCAACATCAGCTCTCTTTTTCCTTAATAAATCTAGTCAGTCTTTTTTTTTTTTAAGCATCTCCAGCCTTAAATTCCTTGTCTGTAAACTGTATCTGGAGTGAGGATAGGAGGGAGGAGTTAGACTAGATGATCACTAAGATACCTTTCAGTTTCCACATTTTATTATTTTATGATCCTATAATTTCAGTAACTTTCCTCTAATGAATTTAAAATGTTTACTCTTTGATTCTTTTTTTTTTCAAATCCTTTTTTTTCCTTTTTTTGATGAGACAGTTGGGGTTAAGAGACTTGCCCAGAGTCACACAGCTAGTAAGTGTTATGTGTCTGAGGCCGTTTTTGCACTCAGGTCCTCCTGAATCCAGGGCCAGTGCTCTATCCACTGCACCACCTAGCTGCCCCAACTACTCTTTGATTCTTAAAACAAAACAAAACAAAACAAAACAAAAAAATCCCACCTAATCCAGGTCTGCATAATCAGCATAAAGTCAGCCTACAACTCTCTGAGTTTACTGGACAATTAGTCAACCTCTCCCTTTATTTTGGCTGTCTAGAATATATTTAATATGCAAAGGGAAATTATTACTCCACATAGGCATTTTATATATATATAATATATATAATATGTGTACACACACATATATGTGTACATATGTGTGTGTATATTGCCTATATATATTAGGCCTGCATGCCTAATAAAACTACTGTGAAAGTTCTCATTAATCTGTAACCTCAGGGTCTGCCCAGAGGTCATGAGTCATTAAATGGTTAACTCTCTCTCTCAATCTCTCTGTCTCTCTGTCTCTGTCTCTCGATCTCTCTGTTTTTGTCTGTCTCTGTCTCTCTCAATATGGGTAGGGCAGAACCTGGCGGCTCTGGTCCTGAAAGCATTCAAATTCACAGAATAGTTTCAGGTCATAAACCAAAAGGACAATCTAAGTTTCTTGTCTTCCAGTCCAACATAATGTTTTAAAGGCACATTATTAAAGACAGAATCATTCCTAGATGTGTTATTCTTTACCAAGTCATTTTTTAGGAATGGCTTATATACTTTAGACACTTTAGACTACACCGTGAAATAGCAAATCATTTATTCTTAACTTTTGAATTTCTTTTGTTTTTCTATTTTTTTTTCACGAAGTACAGTTCTTTTAATAAATTATAATAAAAAAGCTGGTGACAAGATTCAAAGGAAAGCATATACAGGGTGATCTCTCCCCCCCAATTTATGTATATAAATACCTCTATATATAGATGTACATATATCTATATGTGCGTGTTCACATATATACACACCTATACATAAACAAATATGTGTGAATATATATGTGTGCATATATGTGTTCATATATATTTTTTGTTGTTCAGTAGTTTCAATTTTGTTAAGTCATTTCAGCTCAGTTTCAGTTCGTGACCCAATTTGGGGTTTTCTAGGTAAAGATATTGGAGTGATTTGCCATTTTCTTCTTCACACACACACACACACACACACACACAGAGTCATTAATAGTATTTTACAAGAATTAACAATCCTTCAAAGCTTAATTAAATAAGCTATGAGAGTAACTAAAGGAGCATGAAAAAGATTTTTTTTAACTGTTCACAATACTTAAGCACTAGAAAAAAATGGTGCTTTGAAAAAAATTAGGTGTAACTAAATATTTTCTCCGTCCATTCTTGAAAGACTATCATTGAAGCTATGCAAGTCCCAGGAGAATTAAGAAAATAGGAAGTAACTGATTTTCACTGGATCATTTTTCAGTACATTAAAGTACTCAAATGGCTCTGTGATCCCATTGATAAGTGATGGAGACTGTAACCATCTGGGCCTTCTCATCTTGTCTGTGTCTTGTCCATTTCCTACCAAAAGTTTGCCACAGAATATCCCCCCCAAATAGCAAGAGTCTCCCTTGTTTTCTTGAGGATACCAATGGAACAAGTGGGCTATCCTTTGGTTATCACTCACTGTCCATCCTCTTTTTCTCACATATATTTCTTTGATGATGTCCTTTACTATCCTCCTTTCTAATTCCTTGCTTTAAATGTGCTGCAACCTGGATACATACACCACAAACCTTTCCATTGCTTTTGTGAGATTCTCAATGTCAATTCTTTAGAAACTAAGTTAGTCCACTCTCACTGGAAGAATACTGATTTTAAAAAAGATAAGCTTTTGTTTCATGAAGAGATTTGAGTTCATTAAAAGAACATTGCTATTTCCCAGAGGTATTTTAGACCATTCTTCTCCTATTTAGTTCTGGATCCAATTGATTGACCATTTCTAGCATCCATCCAAAATATTTGTATTGAGTTCTATAACGCATAGGCTGTCCACTTCACTGCATTTCATAATCTGAACAATAAGCAATCTTTATCTACTTGCTTTTTCCTGCATAGATGGGTCAAATTCTTAAGAGTGAATTACATAACACGACAGTGTTTAAGGGTCAAATGAAACCACACAAGGTGACAAACAATGAAAGTACGCAGGGAAAATAGAAACATAGGGTTCAAGAGAGGCTCAACAGAGGTGACCAGTACTTCTGGTGTTTTCCTTCTCTTTGTCTTTCCTGCGAGGATGCTTTTGGATGTCTCTGTGGGTCCAGAATCATGCACTTGTGTCAGTGCCTAGATACATTGTGTGCCACAATAAGGGGAACTGTGTTCCTACTTCAGTTAATAGGTGTCTATCTGATCATACCAATTGAACTCACTTCTCCCACATTTCTTGTTCAGTGTGAACAAGAAGAGAACTGCCACTGATCTCGTTTTCTGGTTGGAAAACCTGAAGTATAACTCAGGAATTTTCCCAAGGTTGCACAGATGTTGATGCAGGGATGAAAAAAGGCTAGGCTTGCCTTGTTTTCTAATTTAATGTTCTGAATTTCATTAAACTCTGTGTATCTCCCACCTCCACCCCATGCCCTCTGGTGAGGACATTAGCTAGACATATGGGATATAAATGGGGCTTCAGTCATAGACCTGATATTTAGATCATGTGCTGAGCTTTCAATATATTAAATACACTAACTTTGTTAGGCAATGGGAAGTAGTTCAGCCCATGGTCTCAGAGTTCTTTAAAAAGATTCCTGATCTACCTATCACCTCAAGTAAAAGTGACTTCTTCCTCAGATTTTTTCATGTCACGGTTTGGATAGACCTCTCTTCTTTGTCCTTATCTTACTTTCTTTTATTTAAAACTAAATTATTTCTGCACTTGCCTTTCTCCCCATTATCCTGTAAATTGCTTGAGAGCAGGACCTGCTACACACACACACACTTACACACACGTGTGTGTGTGTATGTATATATATGTATATATCAGATTATATCTTTATATACCTTCCTTTTGTAATTCTGGCAAAATACACATATATGTATAAATATATGTGTTTGTACACACACTCCACATGTAGGCATATATACATGTATGAATATATGTATAAGCAAATGAATGTGTGAAATACATATATTTGTATAGCCAGTATTATAAAGAGAAAGTGTTAAGTATTTTTTATCTTTTGAGAAGAGACTTTTGAGCGTTATTAGAGATGTATCAGTACTTCAAAGATCTGGAGTTTCATTCATATGGGAAATCCTTATGGGGATCAAATTATATCTCCTCTACACTTTCGTATGCAGTCTTTGAAAGTTGATCTGGTCAAAAAACAATCATTGTCAGTCTATTAATCTGTTGACAAAGCCCCTCCAAATGTAACTAGGCTTGTCCTTATAGGTCATTGTTGGACCTTACTCAGGGCTTTTCTAGCTTGGTAAAACGTGCCGGAGTTTTCATACCACTAACATGGCCTTTGAAAACACAGGGTTACATCTACACCCTAGTCCTTAGAGTTGGCTTTGCATGGGGATGGCCCTAGGTTCTTAAAATGAAAAAAGGAAAAGATGGGCTTCAGTTACAGGGTTGAACATACAGTCTGTCTTTAATGTGAATGTTAAAAGTTTTAATATCTAAGATAATGATCTAAAGTTGTTTCCCATTTTCTAAGACTCAGATTTTCTTTATAATCGAAGGACATTGCTTATATGCACTTTTATACATATACATACATACATATATACATACATACTATATGTGTGTGTGTGTATATATATATATATATATATATATATATATATATATATCTCCACATGTTTGTATTGGGATATTAGGTGTGTACAGCTATGAAGAATATCCTCTTTCCAACATAAGCACACATGCTAAGTAAGCTAGCTATAATATATGCAAATACACAACATTGTGTACCCACCAAAGCCACAATAAAAATCTGTAAAGCTACTGTTAGCATTACGCTGAACTAAAAGCAATTAACAAAAATACAAAATGTAGACAAGCTCCATAGGGTCGTTTCCTAAATAAGAAAGAGGCTTTATAGCCCCTCACAACTGAGAGAATATAAAAGTTGGTAAGAACTTTTTTCAAGAGAGGCTCAACAGAGGTGACCAGTACTTCTGGTGTTTTCCTTCTCTTTGTCTTTCCTGCGAGGATGCTTTTGGATATCTCTGTGGGTCCAGAATCATGCACTTGTGTCAGTGCCTAGATACATTGTGTGCCACAATAAGGGGAAATGTGTTCCTACTTAAGTTAATAGGTGTCTATCTGATCATACCAATTGAACTCACTTCTCCCACATTTCTTGTTCAGTGTGAACAGGAAGAGAACTGCCACTGGTCTCATTTTCTGGCTGGAAAACCTGAAGTATAACTCAGGAATTTTCCCAAGGTTTTGGATGTCTGTGTGAGTTTGTCTATTTCAAGCTCTGCCTGAATCATGAATATTCTCTACAACATTCCTGTTAAGTGGTCATCCAGCCTTTGTGTGATGACCTACGGTGAAAGGGAACAAATTACCTCCCAGGATGGCCTAATCTACTTTTAGATAGTTATAGCAGGAAACTTTTCCTCATGTTATCATTATCATATATTTTTTAATTTTTATTACTAAAAATTAAGTTTACAATAAGAAAAGAAAAAGAAACATATAAACAAATATAAAATAGGAAAAGAAGAAAAAACATGTCATGTACACAGCAGAACATAAGACAGGATTCAAAATATATAGCAATAAATTTCCATTGCAAGAAAGTCTATATAATAAATACTATGCATTATGTTGAGAGCTGTCCATCTTTTCTTTGCTTCCTTGTAAGTTTTCTTTTGTTCTCTGCTGTGTACTTTTTACTTTGTTTTTTTCCCCACTTCCTCCTCCACAGAAGGCTACAATTAAGCACAGATATATTTATATATAGATATATATTCATATGCATATACATACATACATGTACATACATACACACATGCATGCATGCATACATACATAGACATATACTTTCCCTAACAAATTTTACTTCCAGTCTTTGTTTTTATATTTGTTTCCTATCCCTCCTAACTCTTCTACTGTATTTCTACCAACTACCTTGCCCTCCATTACTTAACCTATCCTCCCTCCAAGGAACCCTCCCTTACCCTCCCATTCCCATTAATCTAAATACCCTTCTATACCCCACTCCTTAACTTATTACTCACCCTCCACTTTAGAGATCCCTCCCTTATCCCTGGTCTACCCCCATGGCATTTTATTTCTTTCTGAATTTCTAAGACTTTTATACTCTTCTAGTTGTATATGCATTGTTCCCTCTTGAACCCATTCCTGATGAAAGTAGGTTTCCAGAACTAACAGCTCTCCTCCCCCATCTAATTCCTCTGTCAGTTCTTCCTCTCGCACTTCATTTGTATAAGATAATTAGTCTTTTTAGCTGTTCCTAAGTGGTTTTACTTTTTAAAGTCATATCATACTCAGGTCTACCCCAATCTTTCTTACGAACTACCCAATCACTACAATCTTAGACAAACGTTTTACATCTTACATGCATAAAAGGTAAGCGGTCTGTCCTTATTGAGTCCCTTGTAATTAGTCTTTGGTATGTACCTTATATTTCTCTTGGCTCTTATATGTCAAATCTTCTATTAAGTTCAATTTTTTAACAAAGTCCTGAAAGTCTGACAGTTTATTAAATGTCCATTTTTTTTCATTCAGGATTATACTTAGCTTTGCTGGGTGGAATATTTTCAGCTATAACTCCAGTTCTTTTGATCTTTGATATATAGTGTTCCAAGACCTGCGATCTTTTAGTGTTGCCACTGCTAGGTCTTACGTGATTCTAATTGTGGTATCAACACATTTAAATTGTATTTTTTTGTTGTTGCTCATATTTTATCCTTGAGCTGGGTTTTTTGGAATTCGACTATAATATTCCTGTGAGTTTTCCTCAGTGAGACTCAAAATTACCACCCTCAGACTATCTGACTCTTTCATTCTTTTAGTAGTTGGGCAGTAAATTATTATTCTCCCAATTACAAGGCTGACCCCTTTCAGTTCCATGGCCATCATACCCTTCTACCTTCTCCTTACACAAGATATTCCTCCTAACTCTGTTCACTTTTACTGGCTGTTTGTCTATAGCTGAAACTTTATCCTCATTTTCATCTTGTGAATTCCCTGGCTGCTTTCAGGTCCCAGCCAATTTCCCATCTTCTATGAAAAAATAAAGTCTTTCCTGATGTTCCTTCATGCTAATATCTTCTCTCTGTGATTATCTCCAATCTAGCACATATATATCTTATTTGTATCTTACAGTTGTTTGCACATGTTATCCCCATGTGTGCTTCTTGAGAGTAGGGACTGTTTTTGCCTTTCTTTGTGTCCCCAACACTTAGCACAATGCTTGGCATACAATTGGCACTTAATAAATGCTTGTTTACTTGACTTGATTCCCAGAGCTCACAGTGGGAGAGAGTATTCACAATTTGACACCTGGCTTGTGGACCTTCACTACATAGAGTATTCAGGATCAGCAAAAGAATCACTAGCAAAGCCAATATTTACTATCCACCTTGACTCCATAGTCAAACTTAGCTCTAGCCCTCTCCAACCTTTATTGTCTTCTGACTTGTCTTTTTCATTGTGCCTTCTGAAAACCTTCTCCACTATAAATAAACTCTTTATGCTAGATCTCTTCCTCTCACATTCCTTCCACTTGTTGTTGCTCATTGAAAGCTAGCTTTTTTTTTCTTCCTGAAGATCAAGGCTTTTGGCATCCACTTCAATTCTGGATGCCTCTCCACTCACATGTTCAGAGACAAGAAAAGAAAGGAAAAAAAAAAGATTTGGCATCTTCTTTGCCGACCATTACCACTTTTAGAACTTCCTTCTTCCACCACCATCAACTGATGGTGTTGGGATCTGGGACCCAGAAAAGAAAAACCCTGTACTTTCCAACATGGCCAAATCTCTGGGTTCCCCTGAGGCTATAATCCCATCAACTGGCCTTTCATTGTGGCTACATCCAATCTTCCCTCCATTGTCTGACCTCCCTATGGCCCCCAGCCATTTCCCACCCTTAATCCTAGCTAGGTTCCATTCTCCCTTGGCCACGAGGTCCAGGTCCCAGAGTTCTGTTCACCCCAGTTTACTGACCACTCCTAGGTTCCTTCCACAGTCTTTCTGTATATAAGGTCCACCTTGTCTCCATTAAGATGCTTAGACTCTTATAATCTAACCATAGCTCAGATTCCTAAAATCTAGCCACTGCTCAGATTCTTATAATCTAGCCAATAAGCCAACAACTCTTACTCATGTTCAGATTCCTTAAGAGTCCGCCCAATATGATGGATTTTCTAATAAACCTTGTCTTTGGCTGAAAGAAGGCTTGGGTCAAATTCTTTCAGGCAGGACCTGCGTGTTGTGATTTTGGGGTCCCAGGACCCCTGAACCCCTACACCGCATCATAACCAACCACTTCTATAATGTTAATTCTATTGTGTTCAGATGTTTATTGGTTTCTGTCTACTTTCATTTTTGTTTGTATGTTTTTGTGAGGCAATTAGGGTTAAGTGACTTGCCTAGGGTCACACAGCTGGTAAGTCTCATGTGTCTGAGGTAGGATTTGATCTCAGGTCCTCCTGACTCCAGAGCCAGTGTTCTATCTACTACTCCATCTAGCTGCCCCTCCATCTGCTTTCCACTGATCTTCAAGTCACTCTTCTTTCCCTACAAAAGCTGGTACCTAGCTCACAGGATGTTTCTCCACCCTTATCCTCACTCCATTCAAGTACCCTGCCCTCCCAGTTCATCTGCCCCTTAACAAGTACATTGACTCAAGCCTTCTTTCAGCCAAAGACAAGGTTTATTAGAACATCCATCATATTGGGCAGACTCTTAAGGAATCTGAACATGAGTAGGAGTTGTTGGCTTATTGGCTAGATTATAAGAATCTGAGCAGTGGCTAGATTTTAGGAATCTGAGCCATGGTTAGATTATAAGAATCCAAGCAGTGGCTAGATTTTAGGAATCTGAGTCATGGCTAGATTATAAGAATCTAAGCATCTTAATGGAGACAAGGTGGACCTTTCACACCTTAGACACCACACTCACCTACATCCACACACCTACACATATTCAACTGATATGCCCCAGTTGCTGGAATTCCTGGTTGGAGCTTTATTTTGAGGTGGGAGAAAAGGAGGCCCCCAGAGAGTGAAAAGGTGCGTAAAAGGGAGGTTGAAGGCACAGGAAGAGGAAGAGACAGGGAACAAGAAAAAAGAAGAAAACAGAGGAGAATAGGAAAGGGAAAGAGAAGGGAAAATAGAATGGTAAAAAGTAAAGATAAAGTCAAACCTTGAGGTCACAGATAAAATTCTACCCCCACCCACACATATACACACACATTAACTTTATTCTTATATACCCCATTATTTCTGGGACCCCATTTGTATCCACAGGCAAAATGAAAGCTATCATTTACTCCTTTTTCCTATGCCAAATATGGGCTCATTTTCTATTAGTTGATTTTAAAAAATCCTTTAAAAAAATAGCAACTGAAAGGAAACAGATCTGAGCTCTTGAGATATCTTTAATTTGTCTGAAGCTTTTTCACAAAAGATCCTTTAAATATGATTATCCTTTCTAGTTCCTAATATGAATTACATTTGAAAGTCAGTTGGCATGAGATTGATAATGTTCTTTCTTATATTGAAGAGTGTGGGGAAGACCCTATGTTGAGAATAAGAGAACAGCTTCACATCTTTGTAAGGATTTGCCTTCTGTTCTCTCATAGGCTCTACTATAGAATGACTTCTATTAAGAGAAGAAATAGGGACAGTTGTCTAAGTGGAATTTGCCCCCTGCCTCATCTACAGCTGAACCTTTTCTGCCCAATTGAATGAGAAGATAGTACTGCACCAGTCAAAGGGGTGGGAACAAATTTAAAGGAGAGAGGGAAGGAAAAAGAAGGAAGAGAAAAGGAGGAATGAAAGAGCTCTAGGAAAAGAGTCTGTGGTTCCTTAATCTATAATAACCATAAAAAGGATTAAAGAACAAAGTCATCTTTCTAGAAAAAAGATGAGAAGGGAATAATGGGGGCAAACTGAGGAGGACATTATGCTTTCATGTTTGTATTGGATAGTGAATAGATAATGCAAGGATCAGAGATGCTATCTAGTTTCTCTGCCACACCTTTGGTATGGAAACTCCCTCCACAGACATAAATCAACAACAAAGTAGAAGCTTATAATAACTTTTAAGCAGATGGCTGAAAGGGCCACTGAAACTATGCTGGGATAGGGTTGGAAGGAGAGTTAGAAATAGATATGTACATGTACGTGTATATGTATATGCATCTGTACATGTATGTTTATTCATATACATGTATATGAACTTTAAGCAAAGGTATGATTAAAATATCCTATTTTATCAGTCATTCAGAGTGCTGTGCTCAAATTTGGAATGAATTGCAATCAGAGGACCTGGGTTCAAATCTTGTCTGAATTTAGGCAAGATAGTTCACTTCCCTGGTCCTTAATTTTATCATCTATAAAATGGATTAGATAAATTCCAAGGTTCCTTTCAGGTTAGAATCCTATGAAATTCTAGGCAGATATCACAGGATGCATCTTTGTATCAAAGCTTATTTGCTTCCTGAAGAAATAATGTAAAGAATGAAAATGAATGAGTGTGCCCAACTTAGGAATAATGTTGAAATTTATGAAGCTTGTCATCACTCTTTTCCACCCTTATGAATGGAAAAGAGGAAGGGGTATGGGAAGGTTGGGGGGGGGACAGGAGTCCCCTGACTTTCTCACCTCCCAGGGAGTTTGCTTTATCTTTCTTCCTCACCCCACCCCCAAAAAAACCTGCTTGTAAATCTTTCATTTATACTAAGGTGTAAATGATTAACAATCAAATATTCCACCTCCAGGGATATTTTCATTTTAGTACAGATAAATAACTGAGACTGAAAGGATTGAGCCTCTTCCCCCCCCACCCCATAACAGGCCTCAATCAGCTGGTGAGAAAAGAATTTAGGAGGAAGAGAAGCCTGAGAAGGACCTCAAATTATTCTGCACAAGTCACCACTTCCCACCTTTTCTACATATGGGCAGCCTTGCAGAGGTTGATAACCCACCTAAACATTTTTAGTGCCTGGGTTTGGCACACTTGGTACATCCAAACCTCACCCCCATGAGAAGAATTCATTCTCATTCTGGTTGTGCAGTCCAGCCCAATTTTCAGACCTTAGATCTGTATGGGGGTCTTTTCCCCTGCTCCCTCCCTCCCTCCCTCCTCCCTCTTTCCCGCCTTCCCTGGCTCTCCACATCTGCTCTCTTGTGCTTAGCTGTACAGGTGCTCATTCTTTCACTCTGGTTATTGCTTTCTGCCTTCTTTCACTCTCACAGGCTTAGCTCGAGTGCCAGCTGAACTTTCCTCCGCAACCAGACAGACCTTGTCAATGATCATTTCCGATTTTCTTTTCCATTCTGGTGACAGACAGACCCCGGGGCATCAGAATGTTCAGATCTGCCAAGGGCACATAAACTAAAGCTAGCAGACTGCCTCTCTAAGCCAGTGACAAGAATATGAATGGGTTCGGTTAGAAGGGGACTGCCCAACCTTTCACTCTCCCCTTTCATTGTTGGAGGCCTCTTTTCTTCTCCCTCTTGGAGGCTGTCACTTGTACTATTCCGGTCTATTCTTTGGACCCTTCTCCCATCCTTCTCTCACCCTTTCTGGATCATGGGTGCCAATTCTTGTTGCTGGGGTAGCCAGATGGTGGCAAGGATGAAGAACTTCACCAAAACTAGATACTCTGAGGAACTGATATATGAAAGACATCTTTCCAAGTCCACCTTGCCACATCAGACAGATATGAAGCTTGCACCACCGTTTTCCTGGTTAGATAGAGAACTCTGAGATCACAGGATCATATGATCATAGATTTAGAGGTAGAAGGGACCTCAATGACCATGTAGAAACAACCCCTACTTTTTGGAGAAGAGGAAACTCAGGGCCAGACATATGCAGTGACCTTCCCAAGGTCACACAGGTAGGAAATAGCAGAGATGGAATTTGAACCCGTTTGAATACAAAATGAGACTTCTTTCCCCTATTCAAGGGTCTTAAGAGCACTTGCAGAATGACCTGGGCTTAGCCTCAGGCTACTCCTTCCTTACCTACCCCTCCAATGATACCATTTGTCTTCTTTTCTAATGACGTGTCAACAGAGTAAAAATTGCACCAAATGATAATCAGTCAGAAAATGATCCCAGGAAAATCTCTTCTTAACGCCAGAGACCCAAAACTTTGGAAGCAAAAATCAGAAAGGAAAGAAGTAGTTTTGACTTTATCACGTGTCTGTATTTGTTTGGGAAGGTTTTTGTTTGTTTGTTTGTTTGTTTTTTTGGGGGGGGGGGGTCACTGGATACCTGTAGCTGAACAGTGACACGTCATGTCCTGGGAAAATAAAGGGTTCCCAGCTACTACCTCAGCATTTTTTGTTCCAGGAAGATTTATTAGCAATATTTCTTCTCTTTCCTCTCATATCATGTCTCTATTCCTAACTTGGGAAATTTTTGACAGAGTTGACGTATGACTGAGGAACTTGTTAGAGCCTGTTTCATAACTTTTTTCCCATAATTACTGTTCTTTTCTCCCAGGTTATCATTCCTCCCCTCCAACCAGTAAGTTACACATTAAATAAACAACCAGAGAGTGAGTGATCCCTTCTTTCCCTGCCAAGGAGAGAGAGAGAGAGACAGAGAGGGAGTGAATGAGTATCTGAGAAAAAGTTAGCGGGTGTTGAACGTGGAAGAATTTCATTAAAAAAGCAAAACAAGAGAAAGCCTTCTGGCCCTTTATACTATATTATCTTCTAGAAAGTCAGGCCTCATCATGTTATATGAGATAGGATGACACAAGTCCTGGTCTACCTGCCCCAACCCTTTCTATATTAGAAATTCAAACAAGAAGCCTCTTTGAGATCAGATAATTCTCTTTCACCTAGGTTTTCAAATCCAAGTCCAGCAAAAGTTCAGAACAATGGACATGATAGAAGATGATGAAGGAACTCCAAATCCATGAGTGAGTAACTGAGGCATTCTTGGTTCTTAAGCTTTTGGATGATCTTGGGATTTCAGAAGCAGGGTAGAAAGTTGCTGTCCACTCTCCTTTTAGGGTTTCTCACAGAGATATAAATTCTAGTCTGTACTGGGGAAACTATGTGTTAATGGTGGGAATTTTAGCTAGAGTAGGAAAGGGTCACAGAAATGCCTAACTTTCAAATCTCTCACCACTACATTCTACCAATTAGAAATTCTTTCGCAATAACCCACTTGAGAATCCTCTTTTCAAATAAGAATCCTCTATATCCTTCAGTCCCACAGCGTCAGAGCCTACTAGTAATTCATACTTTAGAGTCGGAGCAGATCCGTAGACTGCTTTCTTCCTGGCAAGTTTCCTGAACTGAAGCATTAGAAGTTTTGATGGTGGGGGAGAGGGGAGGAGATAGAGACAATTTCAGAGCACGGGGAACTTCAGGGAAAACAGAAATAGGTGAGCACAATGGGGAGAGGTTTTGGAAGGTGAGTGGCAACATGAGAGTGTTAGGCATTTGAAAGACAGAAGAATAGGGATTCCAGTAGCTGGAAGAGGGATGTGGAAAGTGGGAAGGGACCCAAGAGACCAAGCCCACTTATTTTATGGATGAGGAAACTGAGGTCCAAGGAAATAAAGTGGCTTTTTCAGGGTCACAAAGATAGTAGGAAAGCAAAGATTTGAACTCAGGTTCTTTGATTATAAATCTAGTGGTTGTTTTTGTTTTTGTTTTGTTTTGTTTTCCTGTACCAGCCTGTTTTTGAAGATGGAAAGGCACCAAAGTTGACTTCACCTCATCTGAAATTTTGCCAGCAACCTCTGCACACACAGGTGGGTAAAACAAGTGATTGATAGGGCTGTCATCTTTTCCTTAACCCCATCTATGTGCCCAACAAAAATGGAAATATCAGTCTTAAGGACTGCCAATTCTTTCGCTTTAGTGTCTTGGACCAGTTATAAATGAAGTTCTTGCCTTAGTTTCCATGCCCTACCCCCTGAACCAACTATGGATTAGTGTGCCAATATGTAGCAGCCATAACTATCCCCTGACATACTTCGGGATCAAGAACCTGAAGGTGTCAGTAACTCTAGGCTACCTAATCCTGTTTGCTGCCTACTGAGAAGCAAATATGGTAGAGTAGGAGAACTACTAAACTTAGAATTCAGGATTCAAACCTAGGTTTGAATCCCCTCTCTGACACTTCTTAGCTATATGACCATGGAGTGGTTGCTTAAATTTTCAGAACCTCAGTTTCCTCATCTGTCAAGTAAGGGATAATACTTGTAGAACCCGTCTCACAAGACTGCTGCAAGGCTCAGTGCCTTGTAAACCTTAAAATGCAGGCTATTACTATCATCATGCCCAATTCCTCAGTCCTGTGTTTTGATTCTAATAGCTAGCTATAGTAATAATAGCCAGCATTTATATATCACTTTAAGGTTTGCAAAGCATTTTATATACATGATGTCATTCTCACGAGCAACCCTGTTTGGCATATGCCATTATTATTCCCATTTCACAGATAAAAAAATTGAGGTTGAAAGAGGGCCCTAACTGGCCCAGCATCACATGACTAGTAAGTGTCTAAGGCAGGCTTTGAATTTGGTTCTTCCTGGCTCCAAATCAGAGGAATTATCTACTCCACCATTTAGATAGAGGTCCATTCTAGTGTAGTAATTGGTGATTAAGTACATGAGCCCAGTCTAGACTCTTTCCTTCACTCTTTAGTTTATTCAGAATTGTCCCTCATTGTACTCCAGATACAGATAGGGACAATTTTATTTCACTGAACACACTCTGGCTTCTTATCTATTGGCTCAGCGCTAATCTGATCACTATAAGGGATACAAAAGAAAACCATATTTTATAAGGTGTACAAGGCACAGTTCCTGCTCTTGAGGAGCTAGTAATAAGAGACAGCATATCATAGTTGAAAGTAGACTGGGCTTGGAATTAGGAGAGGCTTAGGTTCAAATTCTGCTTTTGACACATCCTAGTTGTATGAACATGGATAAGTCATTTACTTTCTGTCTCAGTCTTCTCACCTGTAAAATGGGATAATAATACCTACAGAAGGGCAGCACAGAATAGTGATTCGAGAGATGGACTCAGAATCAGGAAGATCTGAATTCTAGTCTTGCCTCTGACATTTCTGGCCCTGTGACCCTGGAAAAGTCTCTCAGGACATCATGCAATGCTTATCTTACTGAGTTATAGGACAGCTCTGATCTGCATAGGCAGAAGGAGTTTACTTACCAGGAGTTTGCTACACCAATGAAGTTAGAGTTTTGGACTCTAAAAAAGTGCTTATCCAACAGGATTACCTTATTTCACCACATAATCGTCACCACCACATAATCAGTCATACCCTGGTTTTTTTTTTCAGCCCAAAAATTGGTTGATAACCTTTCATTGCATATATGTCACATGGTATAATTCTGTTCATCATACAGCTTAAAAGGTAAACAGAGTAGCAATGTATTCACCAGAGACACATGGATACCATTTATCTCTTGTGCATTGAGAGCCCGCGAGCCTAGAATTTTCAGCGCACATGCGTTGTTAGTATTCAGTTTTAATGTATACTCATGAGTATTCCATGTATTCCAATCTTGCACCAAAGACAGTTTAGTAGTAAATGATTTTTAAGTAATACTGGCACAATTTTTTAAAGCTTCACATAATGATCACACCCCACTTTATTGCAAAAAAAAAATTTTGGCATAAAATCTGCAATGATTATGCAGCGAAATACGGTAATATGAAGATCAACTAAGAAAATGAACACACAATGCTATCACAGCACTGCTGTTAATTGCATTGGGAAACTTTGGCTTCCATCTTGGTGGGCTCTTAGGTCAAAGGATTTAGAGTTGGAAGGGACCCTAAAAACCATTCAGTTTAGCCCCCTCATTTTAGAAATAAAGAAACTAAAGAAAGGGAGAGTGACTTGCCCAAGGTCATACTGTAGGAAATAACAGAGGCAGGTTTTGAATCTAGGCTTTTTGATTCTAGAGCTGGTGCTTTCTTTATGAAAAGTTGACCCAGGAGAGGGATAATGATGAGAAACCAATGATGAAGTGCCAACACAAAAGCTATTGGAGATTGGAGATGTGATCGTTGTGAGCTGACGCGGTTAAAAACAGCTGGTGGGTGGGATTTGGATTGCCACAATAGGAAGGAAGAATAGGAGAATGAAAGCCAAAAGAGTGAGGGAGAGTGCTGTGTCTCTGAGATGACTGAGAGCCTGACCTGCTTGAAGTGGATGGAAGCTTCCTTTAGGGGAATAGTGGGATCTGAAGTTGCCTGAGTAAGTTGGACTAGATTGAGATATACCCGCAAAGTCCAAAAAAGAAAATACTCTATGTAATATACTCTCTACTCTACTAAAAGGCATTTAAGGTTTCTGATTAGGCAAAGTACGTGGTAAAAGTGTATTCAGAGAGATTAATGTGGTGATGATATACAATACAGACTGGAGAGGGGAAGAGACTGGCACAAGGAGATCAATAAAGAGACTGGAATGTGATTCAGTCGTAAGATCATGGGGACCTGAATTGGGGATGGTGGCAAAGGGAAGGATATTACTATTGCCTTAGCCAAGCATCAGAAACAGATTTTAAAGAGCGAGTGGAGGTTACTGGAGCTTGACAAATAGTGAAAGCTGTTCAAGGCTTAGAGGAGAACAAGTAGGGACTTCACCTGCATCTAGGCCAGAGGAAGACAATTAAAGGGTGGAATGTGTAATATTGAAATCATATTAATGACTCCATGTTGCTTTTATACACCATTTTGTAAAGTTAAATCTCAAAGTCACCTGAGTTTGGAAAAATCACAAGATGACTTTCTCCTCTCCAAAAAATAAATCACCCTACATAAAGAATGTCATAAAACTGCCCCTTTTCCTTCTCTCCTTAGTGTCTCCTGATTTGTCTTCCAATGCCCTCCAGCCAACCCTCATTCTCACCTTTTTGTCTCCAGATCTGCTCCTCCAATTAGAAACCACATGTCTTAACACTTTCATCCTGTTTTTCATTCCCTCCAAACTGTATATTAACCGGGTAAAAACCAAAGTTCAGGATTCTTGGCTATGGAGAGCCCTGAACCCAGTTTGCTTTGCCGCTGCATGCACTGCTAACTAAATCGTTTTTCTGAATGATAACTTGGTTTTTATTATGCAACTGTAACAAATGTGGATTAAAGAATCAGGCAGACTTTGTACATAAAGGAATTATTAACAGAAAAGAAAAATAATGCAGAGGAAATAGCATAGGACATGAAAGCAAAAGGTTTGGGTTCTAATCCCTACCTTAGTATTTATTAGTGGTGTGACTTCAAGAAAGTTTCCTAACTTTTTCTCCTTATCTAAAAAAGTGGGACAGTCATGTTTGCACCATCTATGATCACAAGGCTATTGTAAAGATATAGTAAACCTTAAATTGCCACAGAAGTATAAATTATTACTTTCCTTTCTCTCCAAGACATAAACATGATGGAAATTCCTATACAGGAGAGAATGCAGCTTGAAATTTCCTAATTGGTTTCCATAATGAATTATACCATTAAGTGAATTTTGATATTCTTATAAATCCAATAATGGTGAGTATCATCATTATAAAAATGCTCCCAGTTATTGAATTTTGATGCTGAAATGGATTCCCAGAGGACCCAGTGTCACATCAGCACAGGAGACAGGTGGCCAGTATAATTAGTGATCATTATGCCCCCACTGCCACACTATAAATATTTCAAGGACTCTTCTGAGAGCTGATATTTTGAGGCCCTTGGAGAGCTCCCTGCCTCATAAATAAACTGTCTCTAATTTAAATTGTTTGATGATGAGTACATTTTTCCCAAAGGAATCTGTCTTTTCTCTTTGGGGGGAGGGGCATGCAATATGGTACAATGAAATGAAGGCTAGATTTGGAGTCAGAGGGCATGAGCCCAAATCTTGGCCTTGTCATTTACTACCTGTATAACCTTCTTTAACTCATTTAATCTCTCTAATCCTCAGTTTCCTCCTCTGTAAAATAAGGGGGTTGTACTAAATGACCTCTAACGTGTCTTCCAGCTTTCAAGCTATGATTCTGGGGGGCAGAGCCAAGATGGTGGAATAAAGCAGGGATTTGCTTGAGCTCTACCCCAAAGCCCTCCAAATACCTGTAAAATAGCTCTAAATAAATTCTACAGCAACAGAACCCACAAAATGACAGAGTGAAACAAATTTCCAGCCCAAGACAATTTGGTAAGTTGACAGGAAAAGTCCATTGCACCAGTCTGAGAGAGGAGCACAGTCTAGCGCAAAACATGCCAGCACAGACCAAGCCCCAGCAAATCCAGAGCAGGCCTCAGGGGCCTGAATCATTGGAATCATTGGCACCTGTGGTGGTTTCCAGACTTCTCAACCCACAAACACCAAAGACAACTTTGAAAGTCAGTAGGAAAGGTCTGTTGGACCTGGGTGAAAGAGAAGCACTGTCTGGGCCCCAGCTCCGGGGTGGTAGCAGTGGCAGTGGAGTCAGCAGTGGTGGCTGCTTCCAGAGCACTCAGCCCACATAAAGTGGGGGAATTGAGTGGCTTATCAGAGCGAGATTGCAGGAATCCCTTTGCTGGCACTAAGGCAGGATTCTCTTGCTTTGCCTGAGCTTGGATCTGGGTCACAATCCTAGGTGGTGGTCGGGGGCAAGGAGAAGTGCTGGTGAGGTGGAGCTTGTGGTGGCAACGGAGAGGGAATCCTCCTCACAGTTCCAAGGCAGAAAAGAGTGCTCACAGAGCAGAGTACAGGTCAGGAAAGGAGTAAACACCTCTCCTTTGATCACACTAGCTTGGAAGAACTGAAAATTAACAGGTCCCTAGAACTATCTCAGAAAACAGATGCACAAAGCCCCTGAAGCTTGAGACAGTACACCTCCCACACTAGAAGCAGAGGCCTACCTTAACAAAGAGTTTAAAAGTCAAATAATTGGCTGGGGAAATGAGCAAACAGGGGAAAGATACTCAGACTAGAGAATCTTACTTTGGTGACAAAGAAGATCAAAACATACAACCAGAAGAAGACAACAAAGTCAAAGCTCCTACATCCAAAGCCTCCAAGAAAAATAGGAATTGATCTCAGGCCATGAAAGAGCTCAAAAAGGATTTTGAAAAACAAGTAAGAGAAGTAGTGGAAAAATTGGGAAGAGAAATGAAAGTAGTGCAAGAAAATCATGAAAAATGAATCAACAGCTTGCTAAAGGAGACTAAAAAAAAAATACTGAGGAAAATAACAGCTTAAAAAATAGCCTAACCCAAATGGCAAAAGAGGTCCAAAAAGTCAATGAGAAGAAGAATGCCTTAAAAAACAGAATTGGCCGAATGGAAAAGGAGGTCCAAAAGCTCACTGAAGAAAATAATTCCTTAAAAATTAGAATGGAGCAAATGGAAGCTAATATATCTATGAGAAATCAAGAAATAATAAAACAAAACCAAAAGAATGAAAAAAAAAAGAAGACAACATGAAATATCTCATTGGAAAAACTATTGACCTGGAAAATAGATCCAGGAGAGATAATTTAAAAATTATTGGACTACCTGAAAGCCATGATAAAAAAAAAATAGCCTAGACATCAATCTTTCAAGAAATTATCAAGAAAAACTGCCCTGGTATTCTAGAACCAGAGGATAAAATAAAAATTGAAAGAATCCACTGATTACCTTCTGAAAGAGATCCCAAAAGGAAAACTCCTAGGAATATTATAGCCAAATTCCAGAGTTCCCAGGTCAAGGAGAAAACATTGCAAGCAGCCAGAAAGAAACAATTCAAATTTTGTGGAAACACAATCAGGATAACACAAGATTTAGCAGCTTCTACATTAAGGGACTAGAGGGCTTGGAATATGATATTCCAGGGGTCAGAGGAGCTAAGAGTAAAACCAAGAATCACCTACCCAGCAAAACTGAGTATAATCCTTTGGGGGGAAAATGACATTCACTGAAATAGAGGACTTTCATGAATTCTTGATGAAAAGACCAGAGCTAAACAGAAAATTTGATTTTAAAATACAAGACTCAAGAGAAGCATGAAAAGGTAAACAAGAAAGAGAAATCATAAGGGACTTATTAAAGTTGAACTGTTTATATTCCTACATGGAAAGATAATGTTTGTATCTCATGAGGCCTTTCTCAGTATTAGGGTACTTGGAGGGAATATATATATATATATATAGACAGAGGGCACAGGATGAGTTGAATATGAAGGGGTGATATCTGGAGAATAAAATTAAGGGTTGAGAGAAGAATGTACTGGGAGAAGGAGAAATGGAGAGGTAGGACGGGGTAAATTATCTCATAAAAGAAGCAAGAAAAAGCTTTTACCATGGAGGGAAAGAAGAGGGAGGTGAGAGAGAATGAGTGAACCTTACTCTCATCAAATTTGGCTTAAAGAGGTAATAACATACACACTCAATTGGATATGGAAATCTATCTTACCCTACAGAAAAGTAGGGGGGAAAAGGATAAGAGAGGAGGGATGATAGAAAAGAGGGCAGATTGGGTAGGTGGGGTATTCAGAAGCAAACACTTCTGAGGAACAACAGAGTCAAAGGAGAAAACAGAATAAACGAGGGGCAGGATAGGATGGAGGGAAATATAGTTAGCCTTTCACAACATGACTATTGTGGAGGTATTTCGCATGACTACACATGTATAACCTGTATCAAGTTACTTGCCATATCAGTGAGGGTGGGTGAGGAGGGAGGAAAGGAGAGAATTTGGAACCCAAAGCTTTAAAAACAAATGTTAAAAATTGTTTTTACATGCAACTAGGAAATAAGATATACAGGCAATGGGCTATAGAAATCTATCCTGCCCTACAGGAGAATAGAAGTGGAAGGTGACAAGAGAATGGGGGGTGATAGAAGAGAGGGCAGATTGGGGGAAGGGGTAATCAGAATGCATGCTGTCTTGGGGTGGGGGAGGGGAGAGATGGGGAGAAAATTTGGAACTCAAAATCTTGTGGAAGTGAATGTTGAAAACTAAAAATTCATTCATTCATTCATTAAAATATTTTATTAAACAAAACTATGATTCAGTGAATCTTGGGGTCATGAGTCATCCTTTGATACCTCAAATAATTGAAAGCACAATTAACATAGCCAAAGTTGTTCTCATTTTTCTGGTTAGATGGAAGGGATGTCATCAGAGTTGGCAGAGAATTCTTTCTTATGGAAATTGTTGGAACCTCATAATAAAAAACAATTGGCATTTATTTGGTGTTTTAAAGTTTGCACAGTACTTTGCCTACATTAGCTGATTTGATTCTTAGAGGATACATCATGTACAAAGATAAGTGCATGTAGGATATTTTAAATAGGAGGCAATGAGCGTCAACCCCTAAGGAGATAAGAAAAACCTCATGGAAGAGATAGCACGAGAGCTGAGCCCTAAAGGGAGGTAGGGAATGCTGAGCAGTAGAACCGAAGAGAAAGTGTATTTCAAGCATGGGGCAGCCTTTGTAAAGCCACGGAGGCCAGAAGTAGAGTGCTGAGCTCAGGAAACAGCAATTAAGCTAAGTTGGCCCCCCCAAAAGATAGTGATATACCATGAAGTAGCCTACTGACAATGTAGGGGCCTTGTATTGCTTTTCTCCTTCCTGGGGCTTAGCAAAGTACATTTAGGGGACTTGGTAGGAAAAAAATAGTGAAAATTAAATTGAGTGGAGTTCTCTGATTCAGCCCCAGAGAAGCAATAGATTCAGTGCTCACTAACAGGTACTCAGCTCAGTTAATGGGAGTTGGGACAAGTGACTTTGTCATTTTGTTATGAATGAAAAACCCCAAGAGATAGGGTTTCTGGGTAATTAGTAATCAATTTATTAATTAGGCAAGCCAGCAATCAAGAAATTAATGGTCAGCGGTTTCTCTAACTATCAAAAGACAAAGACATGGAGATGCTGAAAGCTTTCAATACTTTTTGAAAGGGAATGCTTCTGACAGGTGAAAACCAGCCTTGATTGAAGAGGTAGACTAGAAGTCTTCAGCTCCTCCTGCTGAGAATGTGGCTTCACCATGAGACTCAGCCACTTCTAGCTATCTGAACAGGGGAACCCATCTACATCCAGACCACTCTAGTTGATTTTCTCCTTCATGAGCTGGGTCACCCTAAACTCTAATGGAGGTGTACAAGAATATATAACATAATTACATATATAATATTCTATATTATATACACATACATATATATATATACACACACATAGATATCGATATAGAGCTCAGTTCACAATCATGTATTATATTATGTAGAACCATGGGAACAGAGATTTTGGGATGTAACAGACCTTAGAGCCTCTAACCACTTAATTTTATACATGAGGAAACTTAGCCTGAGAAAGATTAAAAGATTTGCCCAGAGTCACACAGTTGGTTAACATCTGAAGCAGGATTTGAAATCAGATTTTCCTGACTCAAAGTTCAGCACTCTATCCACTTTACCACTCAGCTACCTTAAATACATGAAGGCTTTAGTACACTAAATAGGGCTCAAAAGAGAATTCATTAGAACAGATGCCCGTGTCAACTTGCATCTTACTAATAAGGAAAAGTTAGTTGCACATTGAAAAAGTCACTTAAGAAACACAGAATGCTTGATCACAAGATTGAATTCAAAGTTAAATGAAAGAGAGAAGTTAAAATGATCAAGAAGAAAAATCCAACCTTTTAACAATGCCAGTTTCAGGGCACAGACTGGAATGACTCCTTTTAAGGCAAAAAACAAAACAAAACAAAACAAAAGAACAAAAAAAAACCCTCAAGCAAACTAGCCCTACTCAAAAAGATGGTTCAGTCTTTTCAGGGACATGTGATAGTGGTAGAGAATTAATGTGTTATGGCAGAAAGAGCACTGAATCCGTCCTGGGTTCAAATGCTAGTGCTAAAATTTACTATCCATGTAACCTTGGGGAAGTCATATTACCCCTTGGATCCACAGCTTCTACATCTGTAAATTAAGAAGACTGGGGTAGATAACTTCTTAGGTTATTTAGATTTCTAAATCCATACTCCTAGTTCATAAGAAAGAATAAGAGAGCCAGATGTTTTAAATCAATTTGGAGTTCAGAACATTGTTCACTTTGATAATCTGTGCAGGATGTTAGCCACATTGCTATTCTGTGCTGGAGATGCTAACCACATTGCTCCAAGAAGGGATTTGGGGCATGACTGGTCCACATGCACTCAACTTCCCATTACATAGTT
This sequence comes from Vombatus ursinus, assembly GCF_900497805.2. Taxonomy (NCBI): domain Eukaryota; kingdom Metazoa; phylum Chordata; class Mammalia; order Diprotodontia; family Vombatidae; genus Vombatus; species Vombatus ursinus. Next base: position 5,263,195 of record NW_020954598.1, read on the forward strand.
CTCAAGGTCTCAAGGTCATTAAGCAGGGGCCATAGGGGATGAGGCTAGCTAAACCCAAAAGGAGAGAGAGAGAGAGAGAGAGAGAGAGAGAGAGAGAGAGAGAGAGAGATTTCATGGGGAGCTACAAGCCTCTAAACTCATGGAAAATCTTTGTCTCCATATTACCATGAAGTAATTTAGTGTGTACTTCAAGAAATACCCTATAACATCAATGTGTCTGGGTATTCCCTTCAACATTACACATGCCACTCATCCACCAATTTTAATTCTGCATGAATCTTGTCCATGGTCTCCCATACATCATACTCAGAAGATTTATCCAGTGTTCTGGAAGCCTTCTTTCAGGTTGTGCTTGATTTTGGTTTTCTACCTTCCATGCGTATCAGTGTACCACTTGGGCTCTATGGTGCTCCACCCTTTCAAAAGGTTCAATGGCTCCCTATTCATTCTTGGATTAAACAAAATTTTCTCTATTTGGCATTTAAAGCCCTTCACATTTGGTCTCCAACTTACCTTTCCAATTGGTTTCCTATTATTCACATTATGATGTATACTTACTGTTCCCCGTACACCCATGTGTCTTACCCTCTTAGTTGTTAGCTTCTCCTCTCTCCTCCTCCTTCCAGAATTACTTTCTATTTATCGTGCATATATTTCATGTTTACTTACATGTATGCTTGTAGTTTCCTGCAGTAGAATGTAAGTTCTTCACGAACAAAGATTGTTTTCATTTTTGTCCTTGTGTACCTAGCAACTAACACAGTGTCCAGCATGTAGCACTTAAGTGTTTTCCTTTGCAATCCTCCACTTTCAGAAATAAGCTTTTATTGATATCTTTGTTCCTTACATCATTATAGTTATCCCAAAAACATCTCCTCCTCCTCCTCCCCCTCCCAAAGAGCTACTCCATATAACAAATAGTAATTTTAGAGAGGGAAAAAAATTCAGTACAACTTATCAATTTATTGATAAAGTCTGAAAACATGTACAATTAGTAATATCTGTGGATGTCTCACCTCCATGAAGGGGTAAATTAGGGAAGGGGGAATTCCTCTTATATCTCTTCAAATGAGTCCTGTTTGATCTTTGTAATTTTGTTACATTCACTTTTGATTTTTTGTTTGTTTGTTTTTTAATTTACATTGTTGTAATTACTGTATATATTATTTTCTTGACTCTGCTTTATTTTACTCTGCATCAGCTCACACAATAGATCTTTCCATGCTTCACTGTATTCATCACACACATCACTTCTTGTGGTACAGTAATATTCCATTATATTCAGTAACACAATTTATTTAGCCATTCCGTAACTAATCAGTATCGACTTTGTTTCTAATTCTTAGTGATCTCTCATTCTTGCTACAAAAGTAGCCCACCTCTCCTTCAGAGCCCACATTTCCATGATGGTACTCTTTATGCTGCTTCCTGCATACAAATTATTGTTGCTGCAGCCTGCATATACTCACCACATATCTCTCCTTGGCTTTTTAGTTCCCCCTCAATTTTGATCCTTCAAAGATTCTCTTATTCCATGACTCATAGTCATACAGAATCACTAGGAGAATATTGTTGTTGTTCTGTTTGTTTTTTTCCAAGGAACAATTCAGGATCTGGAAGCTCCCGGCAATTCTCTCAATGTAATCCTGTCTGTTCTTTTCTTATTCTAGGGAGGAAAAATCATTGTCCATTTGCAGAATCTATTCAGGATGTAAGTGTATCAATTGTCTGACTCAATAGACCATCAATCCAATTTTATGTCATTATCTGGGAAAAAAGAAGTTTCAACCCGTTTGGTGTTTTCTAGGGGATAGATTGCAATTTGCATCATTAGAAACATGGAACATCCCTATATGGATGAGATCACATATACATTTGCATATTACAGAATATTCCATTATATTATAAAAACTCAATTTGTTTAGCCACTCCCCAGTAATTGCTCATGCCAGTTGTTTCCAGTTTGGGGTGGGGTTTTTTGTTGATTGGTTGGTTGATTTTTGCTTTTACAAGTAAAAGATTTTGTACAGATAGCCTTTCTCAATTTAATAATATCTTTGGGATGCTATTAAAATTTATCTTCTATTTTTTTTGATATATATGTATTCATTGTATTTTTGGGGGGGGGTGTGAGGCAATTGGGGTTAAGTGACTTGCCCAGAGTCACACAGTTAGTGAGTATTATATATCTGAGGCTGGATTTGAACTCAGGTCCTCCTGACTCCAGGGCCAGTGCTCTATCCACTGTACCACCTAGCTGCCCTACTGGTACATATGTATTCATGTAAATGCTGTTTCTTTGATAGAATATAAGTTCCCTAAGGACTGAGACAATTTTGTTTTTGTCTTTATATCCTCAGATGCCTAGAACAGTGCCTGACACATTCTATGTCATAGTAGGCATTTAATAAACGCTACTTTGGGGGCAGTTAGGTGGCACAGTGAAGAGAGCTCCAACCTTGGAATCAGGAGGGCCTGAGTTCAAATCCGGCTTCAGACACTTGACAACTTACTACCTGTGTGACCCTGGGCAAGTCACTTAACTCTGATTGCCTCAAAAACAAACAAACAAACAAACAAACAAAATAAATGCTGCTTTGTAGATTTGTTGATTCCTGAGTATATTCATTATTAGGCCAATAGCTTAAATGTGTGTAGAGCTCATTGAGCTCAATCTGGGGCTTCATGAAATCAGTGCAATGTCACAAGCAGTCAAAAACACCAGGAGGATTGTAAGTGATCCTTCCCCTTGTACTCTAACTGCCAAATCATCCACACCAGCAGTAAAGGCCTTTAGTACCGTCTTTGGTAAACCTGCCACCCTGTTTTATACCTTATTTGATATTAGTGATTGAAAGGGACATTAAATGAAGTGATCTTTGTTGCTGCATCTTCCAAGGAACTTTTATGCTCTTTTCATGTATATGAAAGCAATGTTTTTGGAGGAGCACTTTTAAAGTAGCATTTTGCTTTATTCGTTTAGGAAAGCACGTTAGAATCAACACTATTTTTATAATCAACTAAGCAATAAGCACAAGAGAAGTTTGTATCCTTTGTACCATTCAGGTGATTTTTAAGGTTCCTTTTCATTCATATTTGTATTATTTAAAGTTTCTCTTAGTTTTTTCATCACTTCTTTCAAAAGGAACTAACAATATCTCAGTGAATAAAAACTAAATGTACTTCCACTTCCTTCTTCTTGCTGGTATTATTGTCATCCTGGGAGGGCCATCCTCTCTCATTAGGAACTTTCTTTTTTTTTAAAATTTTTTATTTTGTTAGGCAATTAGGGTTAAGTGACTTGCCCAGGGTCACACAGCTAGTAAGTGTCAAGTGCTTGGTCTGAGGCTGGGTTTGAACTCATGTGTCCTGACTTCAGGGCCAGTACTCTATCTACTGCACCACCTAGCTGCCCCCATTAGGGACTTCTTTACCAGGACCCCTTTTTAGAATGAACTGGGGCCATAATTCTCTTCCCTGTCACCTCGACTCTCTATGGATTCTACTTGCTCCAAGTCTATCACATTACTCCCATCTGGTTCCCTTCCTTATCCACTCTCACTTTGTAGTTCATTTTATGTGTTGTTTCTCCCCATTAGGATATAAGCTGCTCAAGGGCAGGACTGTCTTACTTGCTTATATTTGTGTCTTTGGCACTTCACACAGTGCCTGGCACATTTTAAGCGTTTAACAAATCTCTCTCTCTTTCTCTCTCTGTTTGTCTGTCTGCCTGTCTTTCTCCCTCTTTCTCCCCCTATTTTTTAATGATATAATTGAAATGATCTAATTTTGACTCTTCAAAAGGTAATCTTTTGAAATTAAAAACAATGGCAACATATATATAAAATCACATAGGAAAAGTATTTATTTATAACATAGGTAGTTTATAGGCCTGTATGGTTTGTCCTTCATTCTTGAAGAGGACCATGACATGAAAAAGATGATGACATGATTAGCAATTGACTTTGATTTGAGTGAAGGAGGGTTGTGCAGAGTCACCAGCCTCACTTTCTCCTCCACAGCCATCTGAGTCTGGTGGCCAGATATTGATCAGGATGACTGGAGATGGCTCAGGATGCAGTGGGAGACCCTGGCTCTTTTAAGCTAAGGTCTTTTCAAGTTCTCACTTTGAGTGAGGCAACACCCATTCAGTGAATAGGCCTCTTTAAGAAGTGAGTCAAAGAATGGTCCCTTTAATAATAATTAAAAAAATCAAACTGGGAAGGGAAGACCTTCAGGGTTGCTGGCCAAAAGAGAAACATTTACTACTTCACTCTGAGCCAGGAGGGCCTCCAAAATAACCATGAAGTGGTACTTGGGCAGGGCCCTATTATTGTCCAATCCATGAGATCCAGAGTGAATTGGGTTTAAGGCTTGATCTTTGAGACCTAGCCTTCATTTTCCCTTCCTTTGGGCAGAACACTCTCAGGTTGAGAGGAGGGGAGGGGAGGGGAGAGAAAATGCTGGTATTGCACAGTATATAGGTTTGAGAGAACACAGACCACCCACACCAACACCACTGCTTTTCTTACATGGCTTTTTTTCTTGTTGGTACCTTAGGTCTTCATTCCTCTGCCCTCCATTCCAAATTTATGCTTTGACTCATGACTGTACAAATTCTTATATTTCTAGGTTTCTGTGGGTCTGGAAAGGATGTTGCTAGAGGTAGAAGAGTCAGAGAAGGATCACCTTCTAATGGCCATTCTACTATTCTCCAACCCCCATCCAAGTAAATTTTCCATATATATTGCTGGTAATCTAGTTTTTCTCTATCCAGCAATCTGTTCATGCCCTGACCATACCCGCAGGTCATCTGTTATAACCTTTTGTAATATTCTTAATTCTGGCTTGTTAGTCAATTAAAAGCCTTTTCTTCACTGTTCACTAAGCAGACAGGAAGCAGCCACAGAATATCTATTCATGCACAGAATCAGGGGCAGGGCCCTCCATTACATGTTATCACACACTCCTAGAAGTGGGCTTATTGAGTTCCCATACCCCAGCTCATAAATGTTGACAGCCTACATAGTCCCCCATGCATGGTCTGATGGCTAGACCCCAATTGGATAGTCAGTTCCCTGTTACGTTTCATTTTCTTGGCCATGCTTATCTCATTCTAACCTTTGGTACTTTTAACAGTATTTCATAGAACCATGCCATGCTTTTGTATTAATCTTTTCTTACTTAAATTTGATTCTACCCTTTGTAATACATTTTTAAAACCCCAAGTTTATTTGTGAGTGCCCTGTGCATCCACATCAATTTCTTCAGACAACTTCCATTTGACTTCCTCAGCAGGATTATTTTTTCCCCTTTATTATTTATTTATTTTAGTTTTCAACATTTATTTCCACAGGATTTTGAGTTCCAAATTTTCTCCCCATCTCACCCCTCCCCCCACCCCAAGATGGGGTGCATTTTAAATATTCCTTCCCTAATCTGCCCTCCCTTCTATCACCCCCCCTTCTCTTATCCTCTTCCTCTACTATTTTCCTTTAGGACAGCTTAGATTTCTATACCCCATTGTCTGTATATCTTATTTCCCAGTTACATGTGAAAACAATTTTTAACATTTGTTTTTAAAGCTTTGGTTTCCAAATTCTCTCTCTTCCTCCCTCCTCACCCACCCTCATTGATACGGCAAGTAACTTGATACAGGTTATACATGTGCAGTCATGCAAAATACTTCCACAGTAGTCATGTGAAAAACTAAATATATTTCCCTTTATCCTATCCCACTCCCCATTTATTCTATTCTCTTTTGACCCTGTCCCTCCTCAGAAGTGTTTGCTTCTGATTACCCCCTCCCCCAAACAGCCTTCCCTTCTATCATCCCCCCACTCTTATCCCCTTCCCCCCTATTTTCCTGTAGGGTAAGATAGATTTCCATACACAATTGAGCGTGTATGTTAGTCCCTCCTTAAGCCAAATCCAATGAAAATAAGATTCCCTCATTCCCTCTCACCTTCCCCCCCCTTCCCCTCCGCTGTAAAAACCTTTTCTTGTCAGTTTTATGTGAGATAATTTACCCCATTCTACCTCTCCATTTCTCCTTCTTTCAGTATAATCTTCTCTCATCCCTTAATTTTATTCTTTAGATATTACCTCTTCATCTTCAACTCACCCTGTGCCATTTATCTATCTATCTATCTATCTATCTATCTATCTATCTATCTATCTATCTATC
>NW_020954598.1:5269391-5501891 GCF_900497805.2 Vombatus ursinus
ATCTATCTATCTATCTATCTATCTATCTATCTATCTATCTATCTATCCATCTATCTATTCATATTTTCCCCCCCAACTACCCCTAATACTGACAAAGGTCTCATGAACTACAAATATCATCTTTCCATGTAGGAAGGTAAACAGTTCAACTTTAATAAGTCCCTTAAGATTTCTCTTTCCTGTTTACCTTCTCATGTTTCTCTTGAGTCTCATATTTGAAAGTCAAATTTTCTACTCAGCTTTGGTCTTTTCATCAAAAATGCTTGAAAGTCCTCTATTTCACTGAATGTCCATTTTTTCCCCTGAAGGATTATACTCAGTTTTTCTGAGTAGGTGATTCTTGATTGTAATCCTACCTCCTTTGCCTTCCAGAATATCATATTCCAAGACCTCTGGTCCCTTAGTGTAGAAGCAGCTAAATCTTGTGTTACCCTAATTGTGTTTCCACAAGATTTGAATTGTTTCTTTCTGGATGCTTGCAATATTTTCTCCTTGATGTGGGAACTCTGGAAGTTGGCTATAATATTCCTAGGGGTTTTCCTCTAGGGATCTCTTTCAGGAGATGATTGGTGAATTCTTTCCATTTCTATTTTACCCTCTGGTTCTAGGATATTAGGGCGGTTTTCCTTGGTAATTTCTGGAAAGATGATGTCTTTCAAGACATCAAGATGTCACATGGCTTTCAGGTAGCCCAATAATTTTTAAATTATCTCTCCTGGGCCTATTTTCCAGGTCAGTTGTTTTTCCAATGAGATATCTCACATGGTCTTCTATTTTTTCATTCTTTTGGTTTTGTTTTGCAATTTCTTGATTTCTCATAAAGTCACTAGCTTCCATTGCTCTATTCTAATTTTTAAGGAATTATTTTCTTCAACAAATTTTTGGACTTCCTTTTCCATTTGGCCAATTCTGCTTTTTAAGAAATTCTTTTCCTCATTGGCTTTTTGGACCTCTTTTGCCATTTGGGTTAGGCTATTTTTTAAGGTGTCATTTTCCTCAGTATTTTTGGGGGATCTCCTTTTGCAAGCTGTTGACTTGTTTTTCATGATTTTCTTGCATCACTCTCATTTCTCTTCCCAGTTTTTCCTCTGCTTTTCTTACTTGCTTCTCAAAATTCTTTTTGAGCTTTTCCAAGGCCTGGGACTGATTCATATTTTTCTTGAAGGCTTTGGATGTAGAAGCTTTGACTTTGTTATCTTCTTCTGGTTGTATGTTTTGATCTTCTTTGTTACCAAAAAAAGATTCTATGGTCTGACACTTCTTGCAAGGTTTGCTCATGGTCCCAGCCAATTACTTGAGTTATAAACTCTTTATTATGGTAGAGGTCTGCTTCCATTGTGGAGAATGTACTGTCCCAAGCTTCCTACTTCTAGGGACCTGTAAATTTTCAGTTCTTCCAAGGTGCTATGATAAGGGGTGAGGTGTTTTCTCTCCACTGCCACTGCAAGCCATCACGCCACACTCCTCCTCACCGCAGGACTGCCCCTCAGAACTGTGACCCAGATCCAAGCACAGGCAAAGCAAGAGATTCCTGCCTCAGCACTGGCAAAGAGATCCCTGCAATCCTCCTCTGATCAGCCACTCGATCCCCCCTTCATCTGTGGGCTGCAAGCTCAGGAGGCAGCCACCGCCCCAGGGCCATGCTCAGGACCTAGCTTCTCTCTCATGGTAGAAACAGACTTTTCCCACTGACATTCTAAGTTGTCTTTGGTGTTTGTGGGTTGAGAAGTCTGGATACCGCTACAGCTGCCCACAATTCAGTCCCCTGAGGCCTGCTCCAGGTTCGCTGTGGCCTGCGCACCCATGTTGAACTGTGCTTCTCTCTCCACCCAGCACAATATACCTTTCATATCAATCATCTAGGCTGTCTTGGGCTGGAAATTTATTTCACTCTGTCTTTTTGTGGGTTCTGCTGCTTTAGAATTTGTTTAGAGCCATTTTTTATAGGTATTTGGAGGGGTTTGGGGGAGAGCTCAAGCAAGTCACTGCTTTCACTCTGCCATCTAGGCTCCCTGGGTCTCCCTATCTTGCCCAGACTGAAAGGGTGGTAGCCACTCCCAGCTCTTATCCTACTGCTGATCAACATGGAAGCTTTGACCTGCTCTGTGTCTGACTTGGGCCAATTTCCCCCTCTTTGTGGTCCCTTGCTCCTGAGAGTTGACCATAGTGGTTCTAGATTTAGTGTGAATATCTGATTAGTTTTAGCTTGACCACAGCTTAGAATTCCCATACTCAAGTAATCCACCAGCTTCTCCCTTCTCCCAGTAGCAGGGATTATAAGCGTGTGTCACCATGCCCTGGGTCACACTTTGGAGTAATCAGTTCCAGGCCCATTGTGAGAAGTCAGTATGTTGCCTTAGTTTGGAAGTATCTACTGAAGACAATCTCTGCTCCTTAAAGATTACAAATCTATCTTGTCCTGGTTCATGGTATTGCCAGGGTGAAGGCACGGATCTTCCTCCCTCCTTTTATGGATGCTGTGGGAAGTAATTCTTTAGTAATTTTTAACAATCCACTAGGTTACTCATGGAGAACTGAAGGGTACCGAGACCCAGTTGGGAAGAGAGTGGGTTGCTTCCTACAGGGAAGAGTGGCAAGATGAGAGTCATATCACTGTGACAATGGGGGAGAGAAGATGCAAACTATGCAAGTCCTGGTGAGGTGACATAGAATTAGAGATATTCCTTTTTTTAAGGTACAAGAGAAGATGATTATAAACTCCTCAAGGGACCTCTTCCATGGGAAGCCTGGGGCTATGGAAATTACCATTTAAAAAAAAGCCTTGAGAAAATGGAGACACTCCAAAAATGGAGGTTCTCTCAAGGTGAGTTCTAAGCTACAAAACCCTCAGTTGAGACAGAGACTCCTGAGTGTACTTCATTTTATGGAGTATGTCAAAAAGCCAGTCCCCTGAGGAAAGGAATATGCATAATCTACAGGAGTATAAAGAGAATTGCATGTAGAGAAACAGAAAAGTTGTAATGCAAAGGAAGGATGGGGAAGTTGTTATTCAGTTACATCCTATTCTTTGTCACCCCCATATGGGGTTTTCTTGGGGTCTTCTTGGCAAAGACTTTGAAGTGATTTGCCATTTCCTTCTCTAGTGAATTAAGGCAAACAGAGGGTAAGGGACTTGCCAGTGAATGTTTGAGGCCAGATTTGAGCTCAAGTCTCCTAGCTGCTTGATGGGGAAGCAGACTAAGATAAATGTCTGCCACTTGCTAGGAGCTGAGGAGAGATCCCAGTTGTATACCTGTTGTGCAACACAGGAAACTGAGAGGAATCATGGGGAAGCAGAATTCTCAATGCCCTGGCTAAAGTTTTTTCTTTGAAAACTAGAAGTAACAAAGACTAAGGGAGCAGGGTGATTGGCTAGCGTCATATAACAACAATAACAACAACTACAAATATTGAAGTGGAAACTTAGTTACTTTGGCCACATAAGAGAAGATCTGACTCATTGGAAAAGACCCTAATGTTGGGAAACATTGAAGGCAAAAGGAAAAGGGGATTGCAGAGGATGACATGGATAAATTTAGCTCCCTCCCATCTGTTTACCATAACTTATAAATAACCTATTCATGTTTTGCATAAATTAGGAAGCTTGCAAGCTTATGTGACTGTATAGAGGGGGAGGTGTCAGGTGGTAAAGTTCCTAGGTCATTTAGACAGGAGCAATGACCCAGAGAAGTTATAAGTCAATCTTATAAAGTAGGGTGTCTCTGTATTAAATTACTTATTTTTCTGGGAAATTACTCCGTCTTAAATATATGTCCATACCAAAGTAATATTTCTGGAATAAGTTTTTCACCTTTCCCATAATATAAACAGAGAGGTCAATTTGGGATGGCCTATTTTTCTTTCTTCCAATTATTTTGGCACAACTGGACAAAAAAAAAATGGAGAATGAAAGGATAGAAGGATGTTTAAATATAGCAACGTATGGCAACCCTGTAACATTTTAACAGATACCAGAAGGATAAAATTCAGAAGGCAGGAACTCTGTATAATGTTTTATTTGAATGCAAGAACTAATTAAACAGATGAAATTATGTGCATGATTTAGGTTTATTATTGTTTCTATGTACTTTACTTATACAGAGAGTGTGTCAGATATAAATTATGATATTAAATAAAGACTGGCACTAGCATTGACTTTCTTTACTTGAGGAGCCAGATTAAAGTTTATACTGTTTTCTCCCAAAGCCAAGAAAAATGTAGGTTGTGCCAAAAATTTCCTCCATGAATTCAGTATATTGGATCTGAACTGAGCTAATGGAGGCTGAGAATCTCCCAGAGGCATTGTTCTCAAACCTGCAGAATGATTATCTTTTGCACGGGCATGCTTCAGCAGCAATGAGACCCTGAGAAAGACCAGAGTAAGAGGAAGGAGATCTAGAAGGATGGACTGGGTCTCTGACTTCTCCAAGATACTCTATTAATTAGGCACTTCTAAAAGGGGCAGATTTTGACGGGAATAGGACGGAAGGAAAGGAGACTGGGGTCCAGTTCCTGCTCTTAAATTATCTGCCTGTGTGATCTTAGGGTAGATACCACCTCTCAGCCTTGTCTTCTTCATCTGTAAAATGAGAGGGTCAAGGGGATACGGGGGGTGGACTAGATTATATCCAAAATACCTTCTACATCTATTTTTCTCAATTAAATGTTAACAAAAACTTTTAACATATTTTTTAAAATTTTGAGTTCCAAATTCTCTCCCTTCCTTCCCAGCTCCTTCCTTGAGAAGGCAAATAAGTTGAAATAGATTATACACGTGCAGTCATGTAAAACATTTCCATATCAGCCATGTTGCAAAAGAAAACATAGACAAAAAAATAAAACCAAGAATAAAAAAAAAGTAAAAAAAAAAAGTATGGTTCAATGTGCAGTCAGACTCCAACAGTTCTTTTTCTGGAGATGGATGACTTTTTTTTATATGTCCTTCAGAATTGTCTTATATACTCTGCGTCTTAAGAAAAAAATCATGAGACAGTGGTACTTTAATGCCTTTAATGAGTGCAGACATGTTCCTCACGAGGAGACAGAGAAAGGGAAAGTAAGACAAAATTGTTATTAAGTTAAATTCAGCAGACATTTATTAAGTACTTACTCTGTGGGGCAAATATGTTCTTGCCCTCAAGGAGCTTACAATCTAGTAGAGAGACAACACACATGATAATATCTAGACTAAAACAATACAGAAGAAGAAATGTGGTATAGTGTACAGAGTTCTGGATTTGAAGTTAGAGAACCTAGGTCCAAATCCTAGCTGTGCTCCTTTAACATTCATTGGCACACTCTCCTTTTGACACATAGTCAGTCCTTAAGGAGAATGGGCATAAACTTAGGGAAAAAGATATAAAAATACACATGCAGCAAACACACAGGGACAAGGGATGCATTGTAACTCCTGACCTTGAAAGTCCTTTTCTCCCTCCTTCCTCCCCCACTATCTCCCCAGCTCTTGCATACTCGGCCGACAAGTTTAGTTCTGGGTGTGGCATTGTTGATCCAAGTCAATCCCTTGCTTTCCTGGGTCAGTTCCTTGAAGAATGTGGTGTTTTGGTTGTATAGCGAATGCCCTGCTGTGCTGGGGCAAGCACTCAGACCTGCACGAATTCCTTAGCAAATTTGGCTACTGCTACCATCGGGGAGCTCTGCTCCTGACTCCATTTGTTGGACCTCTGAAGGCTATTCTGACCTTTTGAAGTTCACAGGGTTGTAACCTGGTTCATTATGTCTCTGAATACCCACTCACCTAAGAGCAGGAAAGAATAAATATGAAGGAGTGGGGGTGGAGGATCCCCAAACTTATAGCTCCCCCATTTGGCAACTTGAGGCAGTTGTCTCTAGAATTTTGTCAGAAAAGAGAGCAAGACGTTGTTGCCTGGAATCTTTCACATGCACACTCAGTTTCCCTTCAGCCTATATCTAGTCATTAGTCCTTCCAAAACTTCAGCCACCCAGAAGTCACATCATCATAAAGTCACTTATGGGCCCTCAGTCACACATGGCTAGAAACTGGCTCCCCAAACTTCTGAGTGTTTCATTGGCAGTAGACAGAGAATTTTCAGCATGCTTTCTATGACCCTCCAGGAATGGCTAATTCCCCATATCCTCTAAGAAGTAGGCTAGCCCCCCACCCTCTACTATTGACTTCCTTGGGGACAATGGGCAAGATAAAGAATATCTTTGGTCCTGAATTTCTTCATCTGTAATATTTCAGGGTCAGTGTAGTTCAGGAATTTTACTTGGGGTTTGTGAATTTGTTTTTAATAATATTTTGAAAACTATATTTCAATATAACTGCTTACCTTTATAAGCCTATGCATTTTATGTTATGTATTTAAAGACATTATTCTAAGAAGGGGTCCATGGGCTTCACCAGACTCCCCTAGGAGTCTATGGGCCAAAAAAAGTTAAGAATTCCTGGATTAGATGAACTCTTAGGGCTCTTCCATCTTTTAATCTATGATTCTAAGTGTTAAGCAGGAATATGAAGTCACTAGAAAGATCTGAAGAGGGAGGGATAAAAAATGCAATCATAAACAATTAGAAGATATCCCAAAGACCTGGAGTCTCTGAAAGAGGTGAAGGCGTGCATCATAAAGTTGAGTCCCTAAGCAACTTGCGCCCAGAAAATAACCCAGGAGCCCTGCTGAGGAGTCTTAACCATTGTTCTCTGGCTACCATCCAACTTCAGTAATTATCTTTTGGCATGCCCCAGTCTGTCAAATGGAGAGGCGACGCCCTTGGCCTGCTGGCATACTGGGTGTAGGGCGGCTTGTACACAATGGCTACTGCCTGGCCTGGCCTCGCCTGCCTTCCAGGGAAAGAGCAGGGCTGCAGCAGACTCTAGCTTCCCTTGGTCAAGCACTACTAAGGGAATATAGCTGGTCAGCCAGTGCCAAAAAGCTAAGGGAGAATTGAGCGCCAGAAGGTAGGAGGGTAGAGGCAACTGACCAGAGATCCAAGCCCCTGAGCACTGGCAAAAACTGATACTGGCTTTCTCACATGCAAGGTTTTAGGTTGTACCATATAAGATTGTGTGTGTGTGTGTGTGTGTGTGTGTGTGTGTGTGTGTGTGTACCATGTGTACAGTTCCCTTGACTGTGAGGATATTTGCCAAGTAGGCCCAGGGCAGCTCATGGGAATAAGAGTTTGGCTGCTGGATTCTTTCACAAGCCTTTCCCTTTCTCACCCTTCGGGGTCTGCATAAGCAGGACCATTTACCAGTATCCTGAATTTAATATGTTTCTATTCCCTAGTAACCTTTCTGCTCCTGGGCCTTGCCCATATCCTGGCCTATTTTGCATTGCTTAGACAACTCAGCATTTCTTCCCTCAGGCTTGTAAGCATGAACTCTTATGGTGATGGGGCATTGGGGAGGGAAGGACAAAGATGAGTGAGCTCATCAAGCTTCTTGGATTCTTATTGGTCATTGCTGAAGTCAATCAATTAATCAATCCACAAGCATTTGTTAAGTTCTTAGTATGTTCCAAGCACCAAGGATACAAAGACATCCCTAAAACAGTCCCTGCCTTCCAGGAATTTACCCTGTAACAGAGAGGATGGCATGTATGTAAATAAGTACATACATAATATATACATAATGCAGTAAGTAAATGAGAAAACAAGGTATTTTGGAAAGGAGAGTACTAATAGCTGGGGGTGGAGAATCAGAAGGCTTCACCTAGAAGGAAGCTACTTCTAGGTCTTAAAGGAAACTTGGAATTCCAAAAGACTGAGGGGGAAACATATCACTATCAATCATTGTTTCAATAAGTATTTATTGTGTATATTTATAATAAGTATGTACATGTTTATATTTAAAATAAATACCAAATAAAGTATGAGACAATTTTGGTGAGAAGGCATCAGTAGGAAATAGGCTTTGGGCTGAAATTAGAAATCTAGGAGGCAGAGTTGGGAAGAGAGTTTATTGAAGGTTTGGAGCTGTGCAAAGTCACAGAGGTGGGAGATGACATGAATCTACTGTGAAGAACACAAGATCAAAACCAGGCAGCAATAAAAAGCAAAGTTTCCCAAGGATGCACACCTTGGTTGAGAATTTTTTTCTGGCTATACCACATGGCAGAGGTTCCATGATGTAAATTAAGAACAATAATAATGTTGGAAAATTCAGTTCTGTTTCTGTCCTGGGACTGGGCTTTTTTAGTTATATTCTAATAGAACAGAGGGGAATTTCTTTGTCTCTTCCATCGAACTCTCTCAGATACATGTTGACATTGGATGTTTGACCTCATATAGATGCAATGTTTTCTATACTTTGTTTTTCACACATGAACTAACTCTTTATATTGGTCACCAAGGCTAACAAATTTATAATATAGTACCCAATTGATTTATTTGTGATGAGCTGTTGCCAACTTACTGTGACTGGTCCCAGTTCAAGGCTCTGTCCAACTTGAAACCTTTCTAGCTTCACTAATGACTTCAAGGTCATTAGAGTTTTTCATTTCCAAGGATGATTGCCATGAAATAAATTGTCAATCATCTGTGTTTGTTTTAATTTAGGTGAGATTCTCCATAATTTCCTCATTGCAAGTGTTACCATGGACAGCCCTATATTCTTCAAAACAAGTGCTATAAGCAAGGTCAGTAAATTATCTCCCTTGATATAGTTGGTAAACTTCACTGACTTTCTGAAGATTAGAACAAGGTGTAAAAAAAGATTTCTATACTGCCCTTGTAAACAAAGAGAAGTAGGCTGCATAAGAACCCAGGCTATAAAAGTTGTTGGGTTAGTTTTGTGGGTTAAACTCAGTGAACCATTTCCTTATCAACCTAATTCCCAAACCATATCAAAAGATACTTTGTTACTCACAAGAAGTAGGATTGCTAATTCAGACTCAGATACACGAAATTAGTAGCATATGTCTCTCCTGTGTTACCCCTCCCAATAATTTCTTGGTATTTTTCTTTTTGGTTCTTATATTGGTGGATGTTATCTCTTAAAGATATCAAGAGCCTCTTCTTCTTCTCTTCCTCCCTCCTTCCCCTTCCTTTTCTTCAATTGCCCTTCATCTATTCCCTGTTTCCCTTAGTAACCACCTTTCTCTGCAAAACACTTTGTTTTGTAATTCTAATGCAACAGACATTTAATAAATGTTTATTGTATTGCCTTGCACTGCTCAAAAGAAACAAAAGATGCACAAATTTAGAGACATCTCTAACCCGAATGTTCATGTGGACTATTGTTGTCGACCTGTGGTGGAGCCTTCCAAGCTCATACTGGCCTTATCAGCCACAGTAGGACACACTGTACTGTGACCCTGACATAGTGATGCCATTTTGGTTCCCTCTGAGCAAGAAGGACAAAAACCAACCAAACAATGTTCTCTATTGTATTCCTCTTTTCTCCTTTGATAATAGTCTTTTGCTTTAGTATATAGGGTAGTAGAATGGATTGAGCACTGGCCTTGGAGTCAGGAAGGCCTGGATTCAAATTCCTCCTCAAATGCTACTGACTGTGTGACTATGAGCAAGTTACTTAACTTCTCTGAGTCTCTGTTTACTTACCTGTAAGATGGAGACAATAATACCATCTACCTCAGATAGTTGTTTTGAGAATCAAGTAAGATAATATATGTAAAATGCTTTGCAAATCCTAGAAAGGCAGAGTCCCACAGTGGTTAGGGAATTGGACTAGGAGTTGTGAAGGCCACAGTTCAATTCCTGGGCAGCTAGGTGGCGCCCTAGTGGACAGAGAGCTCTGCCTGGAGTCAGGAAGACTCATCTTTTTGAGTTCAAATCTGGCCTCAGACACTTACTAGCTGTGTGAAAAGTTGGCAAGTCACTTAACCCTGTTTGCTTCAGTTTCCTTATCTGTAAAATGAGCTGGAGATGGAAATGGTAAACCACTCCAGTATCTTTGCCAAGAAAGCCCCAAATAGAGTCCAACTTGACTGAAAGGACTGAACAAGAAGTACAAATCCTTCCTCAGATACTTATTAGCTGTGTGACCCTTAGCAAGTCACTCATCCTCTCTGGCTTTTAGTTTACTCATCTATAAAATGAGGGGCTTGGACCAAATCACCTCCAAGATATCTTGCCACTCTCAATATATGATCCTAGGTGCTCTATGAAGTAAGTTATGTTCATTAAAATCAATTAAAGCATACAATTAAAATTACAACCAAACAGTGGGAAGGAATTGCAGAGTATGATCATCAGTTTAGGTGAATTAGAAATAAATGGCATTTATCTAGTGCTTTCAGATTTGCAAAGCACTTTTATCCCCATTAGCTCATTTGAGCTTCATGGTGAATCTGTGAAGTAGGTGCTACAATCATTTCCATTTAAAAAATGATGAACCCACAGATCAGAGAGTTTAAGGGATTTGCCCATGGTTATATAGCTAGTAAGTATTGCAGGCAGAATTTGAGCCCAAGTTTTCCTGACTCTAAATCTGGTACTCTACTCTTCCCGTGGTACTGCCTCACACTTATATTGATTATCCTAAGGTATTCAGCCTGCCATAAGCTCACAGTCTTAGGCAATCCCTTTTAGGCCCTCTACATCACTGGTTTGTTTGGGGTTTTTTTGTCCATAGACTCTTCAGTCCCTTGTTCACTCTCTTTCCACTCGCCAGCCATGGAATGAACTGCTACCATACTTTGAGAATCCAAAGGAGCAAGATGATGTCCTTGGGTCCCAGGTTCATCCTTCTTAATCTTCTCTTGGAAGCTCCTTGCTCTGCAGTCATCCAGCTTACCAGCGCTGCCAGTGGTTCCTGGCTCCTACCCCTAGGAGACCTATTTTGTCTCTCCAACTTTTTCACAGCCGGCAAAGAGGCTGTTTGAGTAACTCTCTGAACTTTGGCTTCACCACATCATGAATACTCTGTATCTTGTCTTTTCCCTGGTTTGGCTGCTTGGTATTGCTCTGCCTAACTCTGCCCCCTAGTGTCACGAGGACACTAAGATTCAGTTCACCTTACCTTTGATAGGAAATCCATATATAAGGATGCATAAACTAGTTATGCACATTAATCATCATTCATTCATTTGCTCACTTATTCATTTAATAAGAATGTATTAAGACCAGGGAAATTATTAGTCTTAATTTACACACTTAAATCACACGTGACCCTACCTTTCTACTTTAGCACTGAAATATCTCATCCTTTGTATGGGGATCATCCCTTAATTCACAATACTATACTCATATAGTATTTTTGGCTCCTGATGACACATATTTCTTTTCACAATTTCATTGTTAGGATATTCAGCCATTTTTTTTATTATTCATGTGTGATCTGGACAAATTATTCTCCCTAGGACTCACTTTCCTTCTCTGTGAAATATGACAGTTGGCCTTTCCACCTCTGAATATATGACACTATGACATGTTTTCCCTGAAACAGAGACAGAAAAGTCCAAGGTAGCAGAAGAGGACCAAGGTCATCAGAAGAAGACTTGGGTTCTAATTCTAACTCTATCACTTATGAGTTGTGTGGCCTTGGAATACTCACATAGCATAAGTCTCACTTTCCTTATGTGCAAAATGTGGATATTAATAATTGCACTACCCATCTCTCAGGGTTGTTGTGGGTCATGTGTAAGATGTACAGCACTAACTTTGTAGTCATGTAGGGTCATTGATAGGGGAATGACCGAACAAGTTATGGTACATGACTGTAATGGAATATTATTGTGCTATATATAGTGACAAATATGATGCATTCAGAAAAACATGGGAACATTTATAGTAAATGATACAGTGTAAAGAGAGTTGAACCAAGAGAACAATGTACATGATGGCTACAATAATGTAAACAAAAACAACACTAAAGGGTAGCTTAATTTATATTAATTTCAGTGAGCAATCCTATATATATATCTTTCCTATCAGTGGAAAGGTGGGGCACTATGAGTGTGGAATGCACTATACTCTGTCAGACCTGATTGTTTTGTCAATCAGTTTTGCTTCACTGGCATTTTTTGTTTATGAGGGACTACTCAATGTCAAGGGAAGTATATCAGAAATTTAATGTGATTTTTAAAAAAATTTAAAGTTGTCAAACATCAGATAAAGGGGGACAGCATGATATGATGGAAAAAGATGGATTTGGAATAGGAGCACATGTCCTGGTTTTGCCACCAGTGTAACCATGGGCGATTAGTCATTTAGTCTCTGGAGGCCTTAGTTTCCCCATCTGTAAAAATGAGTGACCTCCAAACTATCTCACAGCTCTTAATCTACATTCTAAATGTAATGTATCTTCATTATTAAATTTAGTGAGTTTTACAATGTTGTTAAGCTTCCATGGGGGTAAATGGTTGTGATATAGTGGAAAGTGCCCTGAGACCTGACCTCGAATCTCTGGGAGATCATAGGAGCATTATTTCTTCTATCTCATCCTTAGTTCCTTCATGTATAAGATGAAGAGGATCAACTAAATGATCCAAAGTCCCTTCCTCTTCTAAATCCTAGGACTTTAAGAACGTTAACGTCAACAAACTTTTATTAACCTTTAACTATGTACTTCTACACTCCACAAGGTACTGGGGCATACTGCAAAGAGCTTTAGTCAAGTAGGGAAATAGGATATACATGTCTGGCCTCAGATAAAACTTTTTGTATTATCAATATATATATATATATACACACACAAATAATACAAAAAGTTTTATCCTAAGGGGAATAGGGATATGCAAACAAGGACCCATGTGAGGTTCAAGAAAGGAGAATTATTTACTGACCAGGGCGTATTGAGGGAGGCTTTATGGATCAATTGGTCAATCAACAAGTATTTCTTAAGTGAGTACTATATGCCAGGCACTGATTATACAAGGATAAACAATGAACCAATTTCTACTTGCATTGAGCTTATGAGATTGCGTTTGTTTTGGGACTTAAAGATAGGTAGATTTTCAACATACAGAGACATGAGAAAAGTACAGAGTATGTCCAGTTAGACTTCAATGTAGTTCAAGTGGAGGGGTGAGATAAGGTTGTGGCATCAGATTGCAGAGGACCCTGTATATTGTTCTGAAATAGTTTGAATTTTTTAAGCAAGAAATTGGTACCTATTCAAGAATTTTGAACAGAGAAGTGAAAGGATCCAAAATCATTTAACCTAGTCACTTGATGTATGAATGAACTGAAGCCCTGAAAACTGAAATTACTTTACACAGCTATACAATGGCAGAGGCAGGCACTAGAACCCTATTTTTAGAGCCCAAGCTCTAAAAAAAAATAATGAAATAAATATAGTGCAGAGAGATCATAAACATCATCGGAGGATGAAAGAACACAAATATGATACTATGGTACTGACTTAGAGATACTTGGAGTTATATGCCCTAAGAGCCATATTTGCAATCCCCATTTACCAAAAGAGACAACCAATGACTCTTTGGCCTTAGAGTCTCCCATAATATATAATATCTTAATACAAAAATCAAGCATCTGGAAGGTTACATGTGAAAGTACCACATGAGGCTGAAAGCTGTGATCCAAGTACTCTTTCAGTAGATACCATGATATATTCTCTTTAACTTTTTTTCTTTTATATAGGCAACAATCAATTGCCTAACTTACTTTGGCCTACCAAACTCCCTGCAAGGACTCTAAATTATCCATTTAACAGTTGTGTATAGTGATCAATAGTACTTTCATATTCTTCACCATAAAGAAAATGAGACAGAGCAGCTAGGTGGTGCAGTGGATAGAGCACTGGCCTTGGATTCAGGAGGACCTGAGTTCAAATCCAACCTCAGACACATAACACTTACTAGCTGTGTGACCCTGGGCAAGTCACTTAACCCCACTGCCTAGCCAAAAAAAAAAACAAGAACAAACAAACAAAAAAAACCAAAATGAGATACCATATATGGTGGATGCTTTTTACTAAAAAGATTGTGGGAAAATCACACATAGAATAACAATACAATAATGATGATGGTAGCTCACAGTTATATAATGCTTTAAGGTTTGCAAATATCTCATTTATGCTTATAACAAACTTGGGAGGTCGGTGCTATTATTAACATCCCCATTGTACTGATGAGGAAATTGAAGTAGATAAAAGTTAAATGACCTTCTGAGGGTCATATAGCTAGTAAGTATCTGAGGCCAGATTTGTTTAATCTAGTGAAGTGTGGTGTATATGGCATTATGAATGGTGCTATTAACCTTATATGAACTGAATCTACCTTGGATCACTTGTTTGTCACTGACTAATATTCGTTACCTGTACTTAGGTTATCTGACATTTGGTTGATCCTGAAGGTTAGATTCTTATTTCTTCATACAAACATTTCAGAGTATGCCTCTGTGTGTGTGTGTCTGTATGTGTGTAATTTCTTGTAATTACGAAAGCTCCAGATGAGCAGGAAATGATGTGAATGTTTCCAGGGAAGGACCAACAAATCTCTAGGGTATGACTGAGCTGCTATTATTTGTAACAAATTTTAATAACACTAATGTAGGGGGTCTAGAATTGTATAGCAGTTTTTTTTTTCATTCACTTGATCTAAAGCATGTTGGGTATCACAATGTGTTTTAAAATCATTTTTGCATACTTTCAAAGAAAATCTGAATAATTACTTTCCTATTCTTATCTTCAATTTCCACAATATCTCATTCATTTAACTCTACTCTGAAATACTAATGAAAGTGGTGATATGGTATCTTTCTAAAGAAGCATGGTTTTAAAAATCATTGTTTTCAAACCCATTTTGAAATACGAAATCAATGATTTACACTTTCAGATCTTTATAAATCTTTGACTCCATTTTCACTGAGCTTCATTATGAAGGGATACTTTGTAGACATAAAATGACTCATTATAAATATACAAACATACCTACTTCAGATTGAATAAATAATGTCTTGCACATACACACAAAATCATAATTAGGGTAGGGCAACTGGGGCTTTTTCCCAGGGAGATAAATTTAGAAGATGCCAAATTTAGAAGGCACCCTTCAATAGGGTAGAAACAACTGAGATTAGCACCCAGTTAGCAAATGTAATTAGGTAAATTACAAAGCTCCCAGACAGGAGGCTGTGATGAACTCATGAAAACACTGCCTCAGTCACCCAGCAATGGTTTCACCCTGGTATATGAGGGTTCCTATCTCCCTGATAGGACAGTATTTTACTACCCCACACCACTCAATTCAGAATGCATTCATGATGCTGGTGTAGGTGTAATTTGTAGTCTTGAAGCAGGCAAAAAAAAAATCCCTAGTTATGGCTCTGCATCCATATGTATATTACTATTTTTCAAATGTATGTAGAGATTTTAGTGATAAATAAAGGGAAAGTTTATTTAAAAGTCAGAGTAGTTTTTGTCATTATACATTTCCTCAAATAACAAATACTGTGATGTTAAGGTTGGGGTGTCCAAAAAATCTTCAATATTAAAAAGGGGAACTTGATACTTGAAAAGTTTGGTATAACCTCTGGACAAATTTGGTATAAAGAGTATTGGGCTCGAACCCTACCCATTACTGAGAACATCATTATCAGTTCATTTCATGTAAGATGATCTATAAGTCAAGGACAGTGAAACTAGTACTATAGCACAGCCTCAAGCTGATTTGCTTTGCTCCCCATTTTTATGAACCTGATAGCCTTGTAGAAGTCCACATGCCTTGTCCACTGAGGCTCCATAGGGCTCCCGCAATCCCTATTGAGTCAAAGACCTGTGTATGATGATGTTGGGATACATTCCCTTTCCCAGAACTTCTAAATTCTACTTTGAGTCACAGAAAGAGCCAGAGATCTGACTTTATGGTGGCAGACTACCACACAATAGTAAAGACTGAAGGTCCAAGAGTACTTATATTCAGAAAAAATGTAAATTCACAGAAATAATGCCCTAAACCCTCTTCTTCCTATTAGTCAGTATGCTAGCAAATCAATTATCTTTATTTATCTCTGACATTCCTAGATGAAGGGAAGCATTTCTCTCTCTCTCTGTCTCTCTCTGTCTCTGTCTCTCTCTCTTTCTCTCTCTCTCTTTCCCTCTCTCTTTCTCTCTCTCTCTTTCTGTCTCTCTCTGTCTCTCTCTCTCTCTGTCACACATACACACACTCTGCCTCTCTATCTTTCTGCCTCTCTCTCATCCTCTCTTTTTTGTTTTCTCATTCTTTCACTCTCTTCTCCTTCCCCTTTCTCTTCCTTGTCTTCTTCCCTTCTCTTCTTTCTCCATCCTCCTCCTCTTTCACCATCTTCTTTTCTTTCTTCCTCAATACATTCAAATTTATTATGCTTAGTTTTTCCCTTTCATTTATAAAACAACAAACTCCACTTGATTCTGCCATTCCCTCAAGCAACTGCGTTGTATCTATTGCTCCCCCTTTCTCCTTCATTGTCATCTTTCAAATTAGCATCCATCCAGGTAACACCTTGTAATATATTATATTTTTTTCTTGTTGTTGTTGATGTAGAGAACTCCTGATGAGGGTGAGGAAACTCTTGCAACCAATGCAAATTGGCAACAGCTCTGAGACTTGGTTCTGTGTCTTACTTTCAGAAAGCTGCCCAGGGCTTTGAGAAAATGGGTCTTGTAATCTAGATTTATGGTGAGTAGGGATTGTTTTATTCTTTGTATTAATTATTCTTGGCAAATAACAAGTGCCTAACATATATTTCTTGACTGAGTGATCTCTGAGATAATCCAGTTTAACATCTTTATTTTACAATTGAAGAAACTGAGACTCAGAGAGAGTAAGTGGCTTGCCCCAGGTCACTACCACACAGGTAGTAGATGGTAGGTAAGGATTAGAACCCAGGTCCTCTGATGGTAAATCCTTTATTCTTTTCACTGTACTGCACTGTCTCCCTAGCAACTTGTGCCACTCAGCTAGTATATGTCATAGAGACATAAAACATCTTCCTGACATCAAAGCTGCTTCTTTATCCACTAGTCTCTCCCCTCGCTCCAAATCATGCATATGCCTGGTGTAGACCTTTTTGATCTACATGTATTCATGGGAAGCAAGTGTTCATGTTCCTTGGGATCATAAGAAAAAGAGCTGTGAAGGACCTCAGAATCAGTTAGATCCCATTCCAATCATCACATTTTATAGATGAGGAAACAGGTCCAGAAAAATTAAGTAATTTTTCCAAAGTAAGATAGATAGGAAGTAGCAGATCTGGGATTTGAACCCAGGCCCACTTCTTTCAAATCTAGTGTCTTTCCTATAGCCTACACCACATTAGAAGCTTTCCTTTAGCTCTCTAGCAAAAGGCAGAACTTTAGAAGTAGATGAAAATGATTTGGAGGCGCAGGGTATGGTTAATAAGTGTATAAATGGCCAATGCATAATAGGGGGAGCTCAACAAAATTTTTAGAGGCCTAATGATTTTGGAAAACCATTTACAGGATGACTAATTTATTCTCATAATCTCCTGGAGAGCTGTTTACTAGATCCCAGGGCTTGTTACATATCTCAGTTATTTCCTTGTATCTTCCTTTCTATTTTGGTTCCCTGGTCTATTTATACTGCCTGCTTGCAACAGACTCATTAACATTTTGGGGAGTGGGCATAACCCGGACTATGTAAGCAAAAAAGAAGAGAAATGATACTTGAGCATCATACCACATGGTGGCACTGGTGTAAATCAACAGCCTCCACATGCATATAAGCTTACAAGATTGATGAGTGTGACTGTGATTTACTGCCGGCCTCTGAGGTTCAGGATATCTTTATTGAATCTTGGCAGACCCTAAGGAAAACAGGGAAGCTGATCAGAGTGGAACAGTAGAAAATCTCCATGAACATAGAACTAGAAAAATAAGATTCTAGTCTCTCTCTGTCTGATGCTCTCTCGTTAGCCATGTGGCCTTGGAAAAGTGACAGCTACCCAAGTTTCAGTCTCCTCAGAGAAGAAGTTACAAATCTGTTAAAATAGCATTGCTGAAAAACATCTTCCATTCTTATTTTGCAATATTATAATGAGGAACAAATGAAATATGGTCTATGAATAGGCATCGACAACTGGAAGGTTCCACTGAAATGCAAGGGGTTCTCATCCATATTACAGTCATCACCATCCTCAGTGTCTCTAGCTTACTTTTTTCCTATGTCTTTTTCTTCTTTCCTTGCTTCTCTCCTCTCAATCACTTCATCTTTTCACGAGCATCCAGTGTCCTCCTGCTCTTTCCTTCTCCTTTCTTATCAAAACAGTTTTTTAAGAAGTTATCTAAAATCACTCATTTACCCCTCAGGAGGTCTTTCAGTTGTAGGAACATAATGTAGAAGGAATGACAAGGGCCAGTCAATACGACTTTATCATTCTATAGATGATGGAACCAAGGCCTGGAGTATTTAAAGGACTAGATCAATGTCATCCAGGCAATAAATGTCAAAAGCAGGATTTTGAACCCAGAACCAGTGCTCTTTACACTGTATAATGCCAAGCTTTAAAATTAGAAATACCTGGGTCTAAGCCTTCCCTCTGACATATATTGTCACTTAATGTAAGTCACTTAGTCTGCAGACATCTAAGAAACTAAGGAATTTCATATCTAGAGGGAGTTTATACAACTGGGGTTTCCTACACTGATGAAATTAGAAGTCCTAACCCCTCTGGGGGGAAAAAAAACCAAAATTATTGTCCCTAATCATGGAAAAGGAGGCTGTTAAAATAGTTTGTCATCAGGGACCTGGTGGGAGAGTCATTCAGAGTTTCCTGGAGTCTTTCAGATTATGCCCTCTAAGGATGACATGGACAATCATGTCTACCATAGTCTACACCAGGAATATTCGATCACAAGGCAACCGTTATCCAACTATGAAAGAGCTATTGCTGTGTATCTAGCAGAAGATGAAACTATTCAATAAACTGAAAAATAGGGTTTATATTAATAGGGCACAACTGACAAAATTAGGTGGTAATAAAAGTTTGTCTTTGAAATCTTTTTTGGGGTCCATTGTTAGGACTTAGAGGGACTTTGCAAATAAAATAGACAATCAATGATTAAAGCAATATTCTCTTTTATGTTTATTACTCAGATTATGATATGCAGTTGGGAGGGAATCATTTTCTATGAGTGTGTGTATGTGTGCATATGTGTATGTATGTACGTATACACACGCACACACATACATGCATATGTATATATACTTATATGTATATAAAAGTATATGTAGACATACATATGTATATATATATGGTCAATCCTCAACAAACACGCATTTAACTTTTGTGACTTCAAGCATTTGTGTGATTTTATTAGTAACCTCATTTTCACTTTTGTGTTGGCAACTGTGCACATTTGTGACTATGTGCAGTAAAAAATGAGAGATGCAATGCCCACAAGTTTGTAGAGTAGCTGGTTTCTTACTAGGTGCTTCACTGGTCTTGTTCACTCTATTGTTGTAAAGAACTCCCTCTGCATTTGGTGCATATTTTCATTGTTTGTCTTTAAAACCCAGGTTTTGTGTTGCAGTTATGCCCCCAAAGCCTAGTGCAAATCCTTTGTGCTCTAAGCCCAAGTGTGCAGAGTCAGTAAAGAGGCTTAGTAAGAAAATAGAAGTGTTAGATAAACTTTATGCTGGGATGTCTACAGGCGCTGTCTGCCTTGAGTTTGGTGTTAACAAATCTATGATTAGTTACAGCCACAAAAAGAAGCAAAATATTTGTGAATCCAGTCTAGAAAGTACTAAAGTAACATCTCAAGTGCATGATGAGGGAATTGAAAAAATGGAAAAGCAGCAAAGTTTGTGGGTGAGTTAATGTTTTGTTAATGTTAATGTGTTAATGCTTTGTTATAAAAAAAATTGCACGTGCAAAAGTGCATTTTCAGCAATCTGTAGCAAAAGATGGCAGTTTTTAGTGGTTGTGGGAATCTAACCCCTTTTTTCCCATAGGCTGAATGTGTCAACATTCCTATTTTTGACTTCCATGTTGCCTTCTAGGAGCATTACCCCTGTGAAAGATGAAGATTCTCTCTCTCTTCTCTCTCTCTCTCTCTCTCTCTCTCTCTCTCTGTATATATATACATGCATACACACATATACATATACATACATACATACATATGACAGATGGTATATATGGCCAATGAATTAGACTCAAAATTAAACAAGAAGAGTTGAGAGATTTGCCTTCTACAAACTGCAAAGCAACTTTAATGGTCCAAAGCTTCTCTGTGGAACAAAGACCCATAATTTTAATCCTAATATTCTACTTATATTTGGCTTTGAAGAATAGAAAACAAAATATTTGAAAGACTGAAAATGAATATTACACAGAGGGGAGTCGAGAAGGTCATGGTGGCGTGAACAGACTGTTAACATAAAGCCAATAAAGAATGATAAAGAAGAACGGGGTAAAAGATGTCATCAAGGAAATACGTAATAGGAAGAGAAGGTGGGTTTGGTCATATAGATGCAGGTCAACTGCCCAAGTGCTCCATGCTTTCCTTGATATCAGGAAAGTGAGGAAGGCATCTAGTCCAGGATAGAATTCCTCTAGTGAACTTGTGGGAGGAAATGGTCCAAAGTTGCATAGGATGGGCAGGCATGGAAAGGTTGTAATTTACATCATTGGAGGATACATTCAAATTCATGAGATGACTTTTGATTATTGGAGTTAATTGTCAGGGAGCTTTGAGAATGATGGTCTCTAGGCTGCATCAGAAAGATGGAATTGATCATGGTTTTACAAGAAGTTACTCACAGACTCCGTCTTAAATCTACACAGCTCTGGGATCAAGGCAGTTTAGAATTAGGATATAGACAGGGCAGTGTCCCACACAAGTGAGTCTGCTTACTTTTTTACTTCTGAGGTCACAGGCAAGGATGCCCCAAGTTGATAGGAAAACTGGAAATTCATGCCTGAAAGTTTCCAAGTATAGAAGATTCTGGATGTGGGAAATTCCAGAAAAGAAGCATAATATGTTCAGGATTGAGAGAGTCCTAAGAAGGGGGAAGTGTATGGCTAGGGCATAGATAGCCTACAGATGCCAAATCCTTATACTTACCTCCTATTTGATGCCTCACTTCATTATCTCTATTCTGAGTACCCTCAAATTGCTGCATGGTTGCCTAGGCCCTTTTCCCCAAGAGAGACCTCTGGGGTCTCCCCTTCAGAGACTCATGCATATCTTCCCTCTCTGGCAATACCCCACAGATCTTCCCTTTCTCTTCTGCTTTTTCCAATATTACATTTCCTTTGTCCAATCTAGTCACTCCTCCCCTGCTGCCACCATTCCCCACCACTCCACTGAAGTTTTCCTCTACACTGGCAAGTGTCATCAGTCTTCTCTCCAGATGTTATCAATCCTCTGCTAGGTTCTAGAGTTCAAGGGTATTCCCTTGTTCTCTCCTTGATTTTCCCTTGGTGCCGTATCTCCCCATATGGTAGCTGGGTTGGGTTATTCAAATTGTCCCAGGACTTTGTCACAATCAGACAAGCCAGTTTCTCTAATCCCAGGGCAAGGGAGATGTATGACCCCTGCTATACTACTTACTATAAGCACAAATTCAATAGATCTCTCTCAGAAACAGGCATGCATAGAGCAAACTTGGATTGAACACACGTGGAACATACACTGTGTACCACTTTGGGTTTGGACCTTATCTTAGAGGTTTTTGTTGAAGTTTTTACCAGTGTTGTCATCTAGAACTCTGGGCTGTAGTGTGGTTCCAGCTGAATATATGAACTGCAGTTTATTGTGATTTTTAGAATCTCAGTTTTCCTATCTTCTGTAATAGAACAGCATTTTCTACAGGGAACAGAAAGAATGATTAAAAGAAAAAGAAAATTTCAATAATAAAATGAAATAAGGAAGTTGGTTGATTAGTCAACAAACATTTGTTAATTCCTTACCATAAACCTTTGTTGGAGAAACAAAGAAAAGCAAAAACATGATCCATGGCCTCAAAGAGATCACATTCTAATGGAGAAAAACATGCAAATAGTTATGTGTATACAAGATTTATAATGTTCAAGTGGAAAGTAATCTCAGTAGCAGCAGAAGAATGTGAGATTTGAGCTGAGTCTTAAAGGAATCTAGGGAAATTAGGAGGCAGAAATGAGGAGAGAGAGCATTCTAGGCATTGAGTTCATAGATGGTATGTAGTATATGAGGAAAAACAAGTAACTTGTTGTAGATGAAGAAATGAAGAGTTTGCAGAGGGTTGTAGGGTGGAAAGATAAGAAGAAGTTAGATTGTGAAGAGCTTTAAATGCCAAATAAAGAATTTTATATTTGATGCTGAAGGTCATAGGGAGCCACTGAAGTTTTTTGAGATGAGAAGTGATATGATGAGACTTGCCTTCTAGGTAAAGAATTTTGACAACTGAGTGGAGAATCAATTGTAGTGCAGAGAGACTTGAGTTAGGAAGACTAACCAGAAGGCTAATTCATTAGTTCAAGTGAACAGTGATGGGAGCCTATACTAGGGTGGTAGCTGTTTGAAAAGACAAAAAAGGACACATACGAGAAATGTGAAGGTAGAAATGATAAAATTTCACAACAGATTGTCTAAGTGAAGCTACTGCAAATGAGAAACAGAGGATGGCACTGAGGTTATGAGCCTGGGTGACTGGAAGTATAGAGGAATACTAGAGAATAATAAGAAAGTTGGGAAGAGGAGAGGTTTGGGAGAAAAGATAATGACTTTTATTTTGGACATGTTGAATTTAGATGTCTGTGGGGTATCTGATTTTAGATGTCCAAGAGACAATTGATGATAGTGGGACTAGGGCTCTAGAGAGAGACTAGGGCTGAATACATAGATCTGGGAGTCAGATGTATACCAATGATAACTGAACCCAAGAGCTGATAAGATCACCAGTCAAGATATTATGTAGAGAGAAGAGAATAGAGACAAAGAATAGAGATAAAGATCCCTCTTGAGGAATACCCATGATTAGTGGGAATGATTTGGATGAAAATCCATTAAAAGATACTGACAAGTAGATTTGGAAATTATCAGCATAGAGATCAGGGACACCTATGGTTAGTTGACCTGACCTGAATAAAGATGCAGCAAAGAGATGAAGGAGTGTTCAGTCAGGTAGGAGGAGAACTAGGAGAGAGCACTGTCATGAAAACCTAAAAATGAGAGAATATCCATGAGATGATGATTGACAGTGTCAAAGGCTTCAAAGATGTCAAGAAGAATGAAGATTGCGGGGGAGGCAAAAGGCCTTTAGAAGGATCAGTGTAAAGGCATCAGAGAGAGACATTGCACAAATTTGACATTCAAAGTGAGATTTAACAATGATTCTTGATGTCCTTTTTCATTCTCTTCACTTTCTAATGATGGAGAAAACCACAGTTAACCCAACTAACCTTTGTTATCACAAAAGTATGGCAAAGAATTTTCCAGAGCCAGAAAGTAAGTTTTTTAACTAAAATGTTTTCCCAAATCACTCAAGTGCTTTTAAAATGTGATCAATAATCTCATCTTCAATCATTATGACTAGTGTAAAAATCCACATATTAGAGACTTTGAATTTTTAGACCTTAAGGCACAAGATGAGTTCAAGGAGGTCAGAGAGTACATCCACTCCTATGAAACTATATTGAATGATGGTTCCTCTCATCTCCCTCCTACTGCCATCAATTCTCTCTTTCTTTTTTAACTATAATCACTCTCTTAGCTTTTATGGTTAGTAGCAACTTAGAAGGTTCCTCAAAAGGTTAAACTTAAAACATCTGTTCAATAAAACTGTCATGCCAAGTGGCTTAAACATCCAAGCTCAGAGATCTGTAAGGTCTCAAGATAATAAGATAGATAATATTGCCAAGCAAGAATGTAATTTAATTAAAATAATATTTTGGCAAACTAGTTCATGAATCATATTGCAGGGAATCTAACATATTATAGTGATAAAATGACATGATAAGCAGTCATGACCATTATTGCTTTCATGATGGGAGAATTCTAGGCTTCTTACATATTTTGAGGATAGAAGTACTATTGCATGGACCACCTCACACTTGAGACTCCTCAGTCAGTGCAGGCATCAGCTGTGATTCAATTCAATTCAACAAATATTTGTTAAATAAAAACAGGGGTAAGACTTCCTGCTATGTGCTATGGACTGGATCTATGATTTCATTTTTCTAGGGAGCTCCCAGATGTGGAAACTCCAGCTCCCAATGCAGATCATCACCTTTTCTCTGCAATTTATGGTCTGAGAGAGTTTCCTAGAACATTGATCATTAAGTGACTTGCTCAAGGTCATATAACCAGTTTGCGTCAGATCTTTCTTGCATTTCTCTATCCACTCCCATTCACTGCCTTGGCCAAGACAAAAAAAAAAAAAAACAGTCTCTGCCCTCAAGAAGCTTCATTCTATAGGATAAAAAATATACAAAGATAACTGAAAGCAAACTATATAAAGAGTAATTTCAAGAGAAAGTACTAACTACTGGAGGGATAAGCAAAAGTCTCACGTAAAAGATAGTACCTGAGTGGAGTCACGTAAAGAGCAAAGGATTGCAAAGAGCAGAGGTGAGGAGAGAGAACATTCCAGGAATGAAGGGTAGCCTATAAGTTTAATGAAGACATGGACACAGGAAATAAAATGTCATGGCAGGGAATAGTGCAAGGGTCAACTTGGCTGAAATGTAGAATATGAGAGTAAAGTAACAAAAATAAGCTGTGAGGGATGTTAATTACTAACAGAGAAGCTTGTATTTTATCCTAGAGTTAATACAGAGTCATTGAATCTTCTCGATCAGGCAAGTCTAGAGCGGCAGGGACAAAATTAGTCAGTATGATCTGAGGACATCAAAAGTATTATGGCTTCATAATACCTTTATTATTTATTTGTACATAGATCTCTATAGGTATTATGAAGAACTAGCTAGTGAAGTTAGATTTCAGAGTACTATATAGGAACAATTTCATTATCAATAAATTTAAAAAGGCTTCTACACGCAAGGGTTATTTAAATCACTGTCAAAGTTGCAGTGGTCCCCCTCCCCTAGCCCTTGCTGGCCCTCCAGGTAGTTTCAGTGGTATTTCATCTAGTTTTAGATTGAATCCACTCATTCCTATTAGAAGTGTTTCTTACTTTTTTTGGCAATCATCTCCCATGTATAGCTAAATAATCAAGATAAAAGGACTGTGATCTAAAGGCAATGGATAGAATGGCAAATTGTTCTGAGAAAATTTGAGGAAAGAGAGAAAACACTTTAGGTGCTTCAGTTGGACTTCATTGAGTTCCCTTTTTTACCCCCTAAGATTCTATGATTCGGTTCTTTGCCATTTCTAGTTAGTGTTGCTTTTTACATGTCTGACTGTGTTTGCAAAGTCCCAAGTATAACTCCAAGTGGTGGCACTGAACTTTGCCATTGAGTTGCAATTGTAGTCACCCTTCCAAGGTCCAGCCACTGTCTCAGGTAGTCTCCTCTGCCCCCAAACCACAGGGCATATTGCTTCCAAATCATCATTTCCTTTTCTGATTCATTTGTGCCAGGTTGATTTCATGGCATAGCAGAAAGAGCACTAGCCTGGGAGTCAGGAAACCTGGCTTCAAATCCC
Organism: Vombatus ursinus; assembly: GCF_900497805.2. NCBI lineage: Eukaryota > Metazoa > Chordata > Mammalia > Diprotodontia > Vombatidae > Vombatus > Vombatus ursinus. Next base: position 5,294,884 of record NW_020954598.1, read on the forward strand.
TAGTCAATAACTTACTTGCTTTATGACCTTGATTAAGCGAGTCCTCTCTTTCTAGACCTCAGTTTCCTCCTTTGTCAAATAAAGGACTTGAACTGGGTAATCTCTAGTGTCCTTTCTAGGTCTGATGCTCTAAGATTCATTAAAAAAACAAAACCCTACACCTCCTGGTTTAATATTTTTCTTCCTGCATTGCCTGAGGTCATGCTGTGTCTTTCACACTTGCTCATCACACTGAGAACTCTTTTGCAATGAACATAGTTCCATACTGATAAAACTGATCAACTGGTTACTTCCCAGAACCTCATCACTGGTACATGTCTTGCCCTGACTTGCTATTTTTGTGAAATTCAACTTTTTAGGTGACATTAAATAGTTTAAAAAGCTGTCTGTGACTTTCAAGTCAGGTCCACGTAATTCAAATCTATTAAATGATATAAGGGCCTACAGTGGCAATCATTGTCCTAGGTTCTGGGGATACAATGAGAAAAATGAACAGTCCTTGTCTTTCATTAGTATGTTCAGGAAAGTAACTTGACTTGGAGGTCTGTGTGGGGTGGTCAACATCATCTCACCCCGTATTCTAAAGGACGAGTTATTGTTTTTGTTAGTAGCCAGCATTTATAGAGTTCTTTAAGGTTTACAGAGAACTTTACATGTGTTACCTCATTTGATGCTCACAATACCCTTGTGAGGTAGGTGCTTTTATTATGCCCACTTGATGGGTGAAGACCCTGAGACCAAGAGAGGTTATGTGACCTGTGACAAGAGTCACATAGTTAGTAAGTGTCCAAGGTAGGGTTTGAACACTGGATTTCCTGACTACGAGTCCAACACTCTATCTACTGTATCTTCTATTGACCAAACTTTTTGATAGCTCTAATTAATGGGAGAGGCAGCATAATGTAGTGGATAGATGGTCTAGACCACAGATTCTTAATTAATCTGGTGTCTGTCAACTTGTCTATATAAAATAAAATGTTGATAACAGTATTTTGAAATAATTGTTTTCCTTGGTGATCCTATGGATTTTGTTTTCTGCTTTTAAAACCATCATTTTGACAAGGGCTTCCATAGGCTTTACCAGACTGCTAAAGATGTCCAAGGCATGGCAGTCATCAGTAAGCACTTTTTAAGCACCTACTATGTGCAAAGTACTGTGCTAAACTTTGGGTCAAATAAAAGAGCTTAAGAACTCCTGGCCTAGATGGTTGACATTGGAGTTAGGAAAGCTTGGGTCTGAGACCTGCCTTCATATCCTAGCTGTGATCTTGAGCAAATTAGTTACCCCCTTTAGGGCCCAGGCAACTCTCGAGGCCAAATGGAATTACTGATCTATATCAGAGGGAGGATTTCTCATGATTTCACAGGTATAGACCTGAATGAATAAATGCATTAAAGAGGGAATTCCATCCCTACTTCAATTGATGTAACCAATATAAGGATATAATGGCATTTTAATGCCCTAAGTTCTGACATCTTTATTAGGTGGTAAGTCTCTTTGATTGAGTCACCAAATCAATCAGGAGGCATGGTGGAGAAAGGCCTCAAGAGGGAAATTTTTACAGCCTATGTTTGTTCATGTGTCTATTGCTTTTAACTTGTATTATAGATTCTAGCAGCTTACTTAGATACAGAGTTGGGACTCATCAGTTTACTAATGCTTTCTCTACCTTCTTATAGATTGAAGTCATTTTGGTGATATGGTGTTTGTCAAGTACCAGTGGATATGTAACAAGGGTATACATTTTGGCCAAAAGTTTCACAAAACTACAGTTATATTGCTTTAAAATCTTCACGTAGATGACTCATGGTGTGATAAACTTAGAATTCCACTGGATTTGAAATCAGAGGGTAAGGATTTGAATTCTAGTTCTGCTAGGACCCTAGATTTGGAGCCTACAGGTACCTCAAAGGCTCTTCATTTTACATATGAGGAAACGGAGGCCAGGAGAATGAAAATACCTGGCCCAAAGTCCTCTAACTCTAAAATTTAGCATTTTTTCCACATTCCTATCCAATCTCTCTAGGATTTAGGTCTATTTCTCAGTTCACTAGGAGCAGGTTACTTAACTTCTATGTCTCTGTTTCTTTGACTATAATATGAAGATAATAATACTTGTAATAACAATAGCTAGCAGTTATATAGAGTTATAGGGTTTGCAAAGAACCTTATATCTGTTATCTCATTTGATCCTCACAACAACACTGGGGGGAAGGTATTATTATTATCCTCATTTTACAGATGAGGAAACTAAGGCAGGTAGAAGTTAAATGATTTCCCCTGGGCCTCATAGCTAATGTGTCTGGGGCAAGATTTGAACTCAGGTCTTCCTGACTCCAGGCCCAGTGCTTTTACTATCAACCTTTTATGGTGATAATGAGAAAGAACTTTGTGAATTGTATAAATATAAGTTATTATTTATTTCCCAGTGATAGGAAATAATTGCATAAAATTAGTAATATTATTATCAGCACAAAATCCTTTTTTATTTGATTTTATCTAATACCTTTGATATAAATCTAAGCTCTAGTATGGTGTTTAAAACCTCCTATGCTCTTATCTCGACTTACCTTTCCTTATCTACCACAATTCCTTAGGTATATTTACTCCCCATCTGAAATGGGCAAATAACTCTTGCTCACCAATGTAGAGTGTATTCACTTGCTCTTCCCTTCTTTCAAACCTTTGCTTATGCTATTCTTTCCACCTAGAACACCTTCCTCTGCACCATTTTCATTCATCAAAATCTTCCCTGCCTTTTCAAGGCCTGGGGCAAATACCTCTTCAGGACATTCTAAACTCAAATAGAAATGGGGTCACAAAACCATATATAAGAATTCCTGCTAGCCACATATTGACTTAGAAAACCACATATTAACATTATCTATGTTCTATAATCCTAACATTATTTTTATTTATTTTGTTAAATATTTCCCAATTACATTTTATTCTGGTTTGGGCTACCCTGGGGAGTGTTGTGGGCAAAGTTTGACATCTCTGCTCCAGACTACTTTGTATACTTTTGGAGGATACTTGTTCTGCCTTTTTTTTTTAAACATGTATTTGCTTACTTTTCTTGTTCCCCTTTCTAGACTAAAAGCTTCTTAGAGACATGGTCAAGATCTTCTTCACCTTTATATACCTTAAAGTGCATAGCATAGTCCTCTGCACCTAGCAAGTGCTTAATTAAAAAAAAATGTTGAATTGAATTGGGTGAGAAAAGTTTGTTTTTAAAAAATCAGATAATAAGGTTGGCCAATTACTGGCCTACCTAAGAACTCAAAAAAAGTCTCAAGGTAAGGGAGTTGAATATTTAATAAATGCAACACTAGGAACATAGTCTGAATTTAAAGATTAAAAGGAAGAACTTCAAGAAGTGAGGCCAATAACCTGTATGGGGAGCAACAAAACCCAGCACAATATCAAGAAGGGAAAATTAGAAAGTGAAGGGACTTAGAGGACAGGTGTTTTCCATTTTAAAAGTAGCAGGTCAATGATCTGAGATTTCACAGACTGTGCATGTCTACCCTCTACAAATATGCATCAGGGTTTCTCCGTGTCTCAGTGGACACGCTTCAGGAATTACTATGGTCCCCAAGCCTTATCAGCTGCTGGCAATGTCCTGGTGCCACAGTCCTCATGCTTATCTAACCTGACCAACTACATAGACAACTGACTTGCCTAGACAATGGACACTGTTTACCAATGGACCCATTCCTTCCAGCTTTGTAGGATGGAGAAGAGCTTACACTTAGCTAATATAGCTTTCGTGGCAGTCACCTCCATGCGATGCTAAAGCATGGAGTAGGTCTTTGGTGGGTGAAGAAATACTTAAGAATAATACTTTAGAATTTCAATGATCTAACATTTCATTTTAGTGCAGGTATCAGAGGCACATCAAAATCCCACTACAACTTAGTAGAGAGTCTTTATGACCATGGAAAAGGGAAAAAATAATTTCCTTACAGTCAGCATTATAGCTTTTTTATACTTAGCTAGGCTGATCCATGCACAACAGACATATATCACCAAGCCCATAACTGAGGTCTTTCTAGCTTGATTATGAATTAGCACCCTGTTAGCATAGCTAATCAGACATTAGAGTAAGATGTTAGAGAAGATTTCAAGGTATTATGAGAAGAGACTGGGGAAGAAATGAGTATATCAATGTGCTGCAATAATGCCATGCTGTAAGAAATGAAGAAAGTGATAGTTTCAGAGAAACCTGGGAAGATTTGTATGAACTGACACAGAGTAAAGTAAGCAATAAAAATGAACAATTTTAAAAGACAAGAACTCTAATCAGTGAGCAATGATGATTCCAGAGGAGCAACGATGAAGCATTCTATCTACCGTCTGACCAAGAGGTGATGTACTCATATGCATAAGATGACACATTTTTGGACATGTAAAAAGTGGGAATTTCCTTTGTTTGACTATATTTATTTGTTACAAGGGTTTTGTTTTTCTTTTTTTTCATGTAGGCGTAAGGTAGGGAAATGAGAAAAAGAGAAAAAATGGATACATGCTAATTTTTTAAAAATTAAAATAAATTTTAAAAAGAGTAGCAAGCCAAAGAGTAAGGTCTTTATTCTGGGACAGGAACAAAACAGGGATTATATGACCCAAATGTGTTTTAAGTAAGTTGTTCTCATTCATATGGAGTTTTCCTTAACTCTAAGTAGCAAAAGAAGATTTTCCCACTTGCAAACCAAGGGGTTTGGACCAGACAAATGAATGTGGTCCCTTCTAGCTTTAACATGCAAAGATTCTATGATCTGGGTGAAAGGAGGATGAGAATGTGGGAATGTACCTTGACTTCCATTCACAGTAATAAACTAACCCTAGGTATGCAGAGAATGCTTTCTGAACGATTATGATTATAGTTGATATTTAATTTGGCCTTGTCTAGCAGATACCTTTCAATTTGTTCTTAATTAGGGCTGCAAACCAGTTGAAAGGAACACTCTTTAAATACTCTCTGCCACCTTTGCTATAGCACAGAACTTGAGACATAGTAGGTGCTTAATAAATGCTTATTGGATGAATCAGAGAATGAGTGAATGAATATGTGTATTTTTTGCTATTTGTCTTTGAAAAAGCATAAATTCAAGCCAATCTAAGAGTGTAGGTAGTTTAGAGGTAGGGTTCATAGACCTATTTTTTTTTTTTTTTTTACCATAGACTTGCAGAGTAGAGGAAGGGGAACTTCAGAGATGATATAGTTAAACTAGTCCTTTAGTGGGAATTCCATGTGTGATCACTTAGTCTTCATTTAAAGCTTTCCATGATGGGAAAACATTACCTTCCAAAGCAGCCATTACACTCTTGGCCAACTCAAATTACTGCACATTTTTTCCTTCTATCAAGCCAAAATATACCTCTTTTCATCTCACACATTGTTCTTACTTCTGCTCTCTGGAGGCCAAGTTAAACAAGGCTAATCCCTTTTCTACATGGCAGCCCTTCAAATATTTCAAAGAAATATGTTCTCCTTAGGCTCAACATCTCCAAGTCCTTCACATGATCTTTGTCTGGCATAATTTTAAATCTCCTTACCTCCCTGGTCACCCTCCTACGGAGGTCCTCACATTTGACAATCTCCTTTCTCAAACGTATCACCCAGAAATAAAAACAATCTTCAGGAAATCATCTGAGCAGGGCAGAGTGCAGCAGTAATTTTTTTTCTCTCATCCTGCATTGTGCTTCCATTAATACATCCCAATATTCAATTTTAGGAGTGCCATATTATAATGTTTCCATATCTGTAAAATGGGAACAATAATATGCACTTTTAAAAATAATGTGCACTTCTAAAGAGTTGTGAGGAAATCAGAATCAGAATCACAAGAGAAACACAGATTTTTAGAGCCAGTGGGCATCTCAATGATCATCAAGTCCAAGTCAGACCTCAAAAGAAATCCCCATGAACACAAAGTGGTTCTTCAGTCTCTGTTTAAATACTTCCAATGTGATGGAAGACAATCCCAAAAAAATTCCAAAGGACTTACGATGAAAAATGTTATCCACATCCAGAGAAAGAATTGATGAACTCTGAATACAAATTGAAGCATACTTAAAACAAAAACAAAAACTTTTTTTTCTTTTGTGTGTGTATCTTTTCTCTTGCAAAATGGCTAATATGGACATATGTTTTGCATGCCACATGTATAATCAATATGATATTGCTTGCCTTTTCATTGAGTGGGGGTGGGGGCAGGCAGGTGGGAGAGAGAGAAAATTTGGTATGCAAAAATTTTTAATTAATATTGATTTTTTCACATGTAATTGGGAAATATTTAACAAAATAAAAATATAATTAAAAATACTTCCAATGCGAGGAACTCTACCTCCTTAGGTAGCCAGTTCTACTTTTATGTAGCTCTGAATTTTATTTTATTTTTTAAAAAAATATTTTTACTTTTTCAATTACATGTAAAAATTTTTATATTTGTTTGTTTTTTAATTTTGAGTTCCAAATTTTCTCCTCTCAATTTCTCCCTCCTCATTGAGAAGGCAAGCAATTCAATACAGGTTATATATGTACAGTCATACAAAACCTATTTCTATATTAGTCATGTTGTGAAAGAAAACACAGACCAAAAAATCCCCCAATACAATAATAATAAAGAAAGTTTAAAAAAGTATGTTTCAATCTCCATCCAGATTCCATCAGTCCTTTCTCTGAAAGTAGACAGCATTTTTCATCATGAGTCCTTTGGAATTGTCTTGGACCATTGTCTTGCTGAGAATAACTCAGTCACAGTAACAGCAATATCATACAATGTTATGAAGAGACGGAGAAAAAAAAAAGGAAGTCAGAGGACAGTACGTGCATTTTTAAAATCCTGCTTCAGGGATTAGGAATTATTCATTCCAAAGATTGTTCCAAAAATAACCCCTGTGTGGATGCTAATAGACTCCTAACACAATTTACTCACCTCTAGACCCTTTCTCTTCCAGTAAATCCTGCCCACTGTTGCCAGATTAATCATGCTAAAATGCTACTTTAACCATGTCATCTCTTACTTGAGAAACTATACTAATTTCCCATTGCATGTTGGATCAAACCCAGATATTTCATTTTGGTATTGAAAGCCCTCAGTCACCTAGCTCCACCTTTCCAGCTAACTTTATCTCCCTCCATTCCCCTAAAAGGAGCCCATGGTTCTAGACAAACACTTCCCCTGTTTCCTGGGTATGCTATCCCACTCTTCTTACTCACATGCTGAACTAAGCCATTCACAGGAAATATTCAAAAAGAACAATTGTATGTGATCGACAATGATCTCTGTTGTTTCATGGCTAAATCTTCTCTTTTTGCTGAGATCCGAGGTTACTTGGGATTAGGAACTATGCTTCTACCTCTGTGGAAATAAATTGTAGCCTGCTTGATACTTTCAATGGGGCGAAGCTACCTCACATATTTCTAAAAATTGGAGCCCTGTAGTGGCCTCTGAAGCTACCTCACATATTTCTAAAAGTTGGAGCCCTGTAGTGACCTCTGGTCACTTTTGCCAAGATCACAAATCAAACAAGCAAACAAGAAACAAGCGCTTATTCAGTGTTAGATGCTGGAGTTACAAAGACAGAAACGGAATTGTCCTTTCCTCCAAGGAGTTTACATTCCACTGGGGAGATAACATGTATATACATATCATATATGCAATGTACTAGCAACTAGGGTAAGGAGGAGGGTCAGGAAAAGTCTTGTGTTGTGCATATCACACAGGCTGCCTTTTCAAGAGAAACTGAGATGAGATAGGGGTGTATTCCAGGCATGGACAGCTGGTAAAAAGGCACAGAGACAGAAGGTGGAGTGTCATGTATAAGGAATAGCAAGACAGCCAGTGTGGCTGGACTAGAGTATAGGAAGGAAAGGAAAGCATGGTAAGTCAATAAGAGAGTTGTCAAGAGCCATGTTGCATAGGGCTTTAACTGTCCAAAAGAGAAGTTTTATAGTTGATACTAGAGAACCACCAGAGGTTACTGAGTAGGGGAGTGAAATGGTCATATCTGTCCTTTAGGACAATGACTTTGACAGCTGTCAGAGAGATGGACCGAAGAAGAAGGAAGGAAATACGCATTTAATAAATAAGTGTCTGCTGTGATACAGACACTGTGCTAAATGCTATAAATACCATCTCATTTGACCTTCATAATAATCCTGGGAAGGAGGTGCTGCTATTATCCCCATTTTACAGTTGAGGAAGCTGAGGCAAATAGGGTGAAGTGACTTGCCCAGGTCACACAGCTATTGTCTGAGGACAGATTTAAGCTCAGGTCTTTCTGACTCCAGGCCCAATATTCCACCCACTACATCACTTAGCTGCTCCCAGGCAGAGAGATTTGAGGTAGGGAGTGTCATAGGGACTGTTGTAACAGTCCTAGCAAGACAAAATGTAAGTCTGATCTAAAGTGGTGGCTCTATGGCCACTCAAGTTAACCACGCTCTCTCTGTCAATCGTAATCCTGAAAGGAAGCAACTTTCTTTGTAGCTTTGCTGAAGGTAAAAATCAGGTCAAAATGAAACTATCTGAGCTGAGCTGTTTGCTTTGATGCCAGGAACCCCACAGGGAGACTAAACTCTCTCTCTAGTCCCCTGAACCTAAGGTTAAGTTCCACAAATGACTGTCTTGTCAGCTCTCTCATGATTTAACTAGCTCTTGCTTCATTTGCTGGAGCAGCGGATAGAGTGCTGGACAGGGAGGCAGGATGACCTGAGTTTAAATCCAGCCTGGAATACTTGCTAGTTGTACGACCCCAGACAAGTTACCTAAGCTAGCTGCCTCAATTTCCTCAACTGTAAAATGAGGATTATTATAACACTTTACCTCACAGAGTAGGATCAAATGAGAAAATATTTGTAAAGCACATGGCACAATGCCTGGCATATAGCAGGTGCTTAATAAATGCTTTTTCCCTTCCTATTGTTCCCTATGATTTCAATCCATTCCCCAAATCACTTTCTTTCTTGGTTCATATTTCCTGTCTGCTGACCCCTCCCTATTCAGGAAACTAACCAGACTGTTTTACCTTCCTCTTATGTTTCCATTATTTTTTTCTTTACTAGTTATCTAAGATATTCCTATACTTAAATATAGATGTATGTGTACAAAACAATTGTGCAAATGTTATGCTGATACCCAGAAACATATCTCTTTTAGGAAGAACTAATTCACCCCTTCTTTACTTAATCTGGCTGAACTAAAGATATATAATAAGCTGACGCCATAACCCAAGGAAAATGGATCATAATTTACTGTACCATTTTCATTGTGCACTTGTTCATACACATGCATTTTCTTAGTTCTAAGATTGAGTTGTGAAGCCATGTAACTGGGTGCTAGGAAGAACTTTTAATCTAAAAACTTTTAATTTAAAATGATTGTACAGGGGGTGTCATGGAGGCACAATTTCAATGGGCAGACTCATTGAAGACCATTACCAATAGCACTAGGAAAGGCTTTACAAATGAAGTCGGGGCAGCTGGGTGACTCAGTGGACCCAGCACTGGGCCTGGGGTAAGGAAGACTCCTTTTCCTGAATTCAAATCTAGCCTCAGGCAGTTACTAGCTGTGTGACCCGGAGCAAGTCACCCACTATCAGCCTCAGTTTCCTCACCTGAAAATCGGAGATAGTAATAGTATCTATCTCACAGCATTGTTGTGTGGATCCAATAAGACAGTAATTGTAGAAGGCTTAGCACAGCGCCTGGCATATAGTAAGTGTTGTATAAATGTGAGCTATTATTATAGCTATTATGTAATATATCATATGTAAACACTTTGTAAACCTTGAAGCGCTACATGACTGCTAGCTATTATTACTCCTTATGAGTGGAAATGCCAAGGAAGTCTCCCAGAACAAAGTACTTCCTCTGTCCTTGTTTCTCAGCTTTGCTGCATTATCTTCCAGATTTTTATTGTCCTAAGTATTGATACCTAAAATGATCTTTGTATGGAGCTAGGTGATGCGGTAGATGGAGTGCCAGGCCTAGAGTCAGGAAGACTCATCTTTCTGAGTTCAAATCTGGCCTCAGACACTAGCTGTGTGACCCTGGGCAAGTCACTTAACCCTGTTTGCCTCAGTTTCCTCATCTGTAAAATGAGCTGGAGAAGGAGATGGCAAACCATTTCAGAATTTTTACCAAGAAAACCCAAAATGGGGTCATGAAGAGTTGGACACAACTGAAACGACTGAACAACAGTATACATTTAGATACATAGAAACATGAAAAATGTTTGACTTGATCCACGTGGAAGAAATCCTTCTGCCAACACAAGTAACAAGCTATCTATAACTCAGGTGGTTATGACTTAGGGAGTTACCTGAGGTACATGGAAGTTAACTGGCCTGCCCAGGGTTTACTCAATGACTAGTAAGTATTACTGGTATGATCTGAACCCAACTCTTCCTAACTCCCAAACCCAGCATTCCATCCACCACTCTATGCCATCTCTTATATAAACCTATCTCATTTTGAAAAATGCTCTAGGAATGAAGTTTTTTTCAAAAAAAAAACAAAAACAACCACTCCCTGGGCTCAAAGGGAGTAGGAAGGACTTCCCTCTGCATCATTTCAGGGAAATCACTATAGGGAAAGAAACCTTAGGAGAGGTGGAGAGATAATTCATGTCACAGGTATATCCCTATATCACCAATATCTTTGTTTCCACTGATAATGAAGTACCTGACAATGAAACCAATTTGATTGAAAGAATTGGGCATGTTTATAGTTGAGATGTGAGACCTTTATCTGAGAAGCTGTTTATAAAATTCTCCCCAATTTTCTGCTTTCCTTCTGATCTTGGCTACATCTGTTTTATTTATATACAACTTGTAAAATTTAGTGTAATTAAAATTATTCATTTTACACCTAACTTTGCTCTCTGTCTCTTATTTATTCATAATATCCATAAGTCTAATAAGCAATATGTTCTATATTCTTCAAATTTTCTTGTAATATCTCTTTTTATATCTAGGTCATGTATCCATCTTGACCTCATTTTGGTAAAAGGCGTAAGATATTGGTCTATGCAAGAGCTGAACATGGTGGTTGGGGGTGGGAGTGGAAGATAGGTAGAACACGATAGCTGTATTCAAATATTTGATGGTCCTTCACATAGAGGAGGGATTAGTCTGGTTGTGTTTGGCCCCAGAGGGCATAACCAGAAACAATGAGTTAAAATTATAAAGATGAAAATTTAGGCTTGATGTCAGGAAAAGAACATTCTACTGATAATATTTGTCTAAAAGTAGTTTGGACCAAAGGAAAGGTAACAAAAGACACACTCTAGGGGGCAGCTAGAAGGCACAGTAGAAAGAGTACCGGCCCTGGATTCAGGAGGACCTGAGTTCAAATGTGACCTCAGACACATAACACTTACTAGCTGTGTGACCCAGGGCAAGTCACTTAACCCCATTGCCAAAACAAGCAAACAAACAAACAAACAAAAAAAAAAGAACGAAGGACAAAAGACACACTCCAGCTTCAATAGAGCAAAAATTCTGAGAGCCTTGACTTGTAGTTCAGTTTTTCAAATAAATTAGAGGACAGAGCTTGAGAGACATGAGGTTTTTTAAACAAGACTACTTATGTGATGGACCAAAGGCCTATCCCCTCCTTTCTTTTTCGTCAGAAGCCTGGATTATATCTTTAGCCTCTTCTTCTTCCAATCCATTCAATATCCACATTGAGATGAATATTCTTTAAACATTTCTTTTGTAACCCCATCCTTCCCAAGCTTAGAGCTGATCTTTGAAAGCCTGCTGCATATACAGTTGAAGATTTAACTTCTGATTGGATAAGCAAAACACCACATAAATATAGAGAAACTTCTTGAGCTAAGATCAGGAAGGCATAAATTTAATGGCTAATGATGAAGAAAGGAGGAAATTAGCCTTTACCACGTCCCTTAATTCCCAGCTCTTGAGCTCCTATAGACTGTTAAGAACAGACTTCCCTGGGGAGCTCTCTCTCTCTCTGTCTCTCTGTCTCTGTCTCTGTCTCTGTCTCTCTCTCTCTCCCTCATTGTTTGAACTGGGATTTTATCTCACTCCAGAGTCTAGAGCTCTTTTAGTATTATGTATTCTATTAACTAGTCTAATCTACTTAACTTTTCCAAGTTCTGTTTACTGTTTCAATAAATGTGTTTTTCATTACTAAGCAAAAGTGGTTTTTGTGCTATGAGGATTTGGGTGGAAGGGAGCTAAACTGACTAAGGTAAATTGCCAGTTACTCTCCCATTTAGAGAAACTAGGGAAAGTGTCTTTTATTCTGAACCCCTAAAAGATCCTCATTTCCCATACACTACCAATATTTGAGGTGTAGTAGATAGCTGTAATTCTAGCCCAGGGGTGGGGAGTCTGCAGCCTTGAGGCCACATGTGGCCTTCTAGGTCCTTGGGAGCAAAGTGAGTCAAAGTTTTACAGAACAAATCCTTTTATTAAGGGAATTTGTTTTGTGAAGTTTGGATTCAGTCAAAGGGCTGCACTTGAGGTTCTAGAGGCCCACATGTGGCCTCGAGGCCGCAAGTTCTCCACCCCTGTTCTAGCCCAATACTCCTCTTAGAGATAGAAGAGTAAAGAAGTGATTGCCCAGATACTTCTGTCAGGGATCCTCCCTCTCAAAGCAGCTGGCAGTTCAGCCAAAGCCCTTCTCCTCTCCTCCTTTAAAGGTAGAAATCTAAGTATCCTTTTGGAGATTTGGAATGAGGTTTTCAAGATCCCAGAGCAGATATCTATCCACCCATACCACACTAGGGACAGCCATTTCATGTTAGTTGTAGTCACATTTATATTACATGTAGATTGAGAGAGTAAGTCCAGAGTTGGACTTTTTCACCATAATTATGAACCATAATATTTCAGAGTCATTAAGAAGTGATGTTGGAGATCATTTAGTCCAATGTCTTTAATTTATAGAAGAATAAGCGGAAGTCCAGGAAGTTAAGTGCAATTTCCCAGGTTTATTATCACTTTCATCTTCAAAAAAATCTCCAATGGGTTCTTATTTCCTATCCCATAGAGTCTAAATTGTCCATAACTTTCAAGATCCTCCATAATCAGGCTTTGTTTCCCACTATTACCAACCTAGATCCTCTGCTCTAGTCAGGCTGAACCCCTCACTGCACCATGAAGGCAACAAGCTCATGCTGGCCTCTGTGCTTTCACTCATGTTTGTCTTAGAACACTTTCCTCTCTCATCTCTATGCCCCAGTTAAATCTTTCCAAATCTCTCATTTCTAGTTTGAGTCCTGCCACCTCTGAGAAGCCTTCCCTGACCACTGCTGCCCTCATTTCTTTCTTTCTCTGAAGTAATATAGCACTTCTAGTCTAGGCCAGAAAATTCAGTGCTTTATTATCAATCAACAAGTATTTATTAAATCCTTATTATGTACCAGGCACTGGGCTAAACACCAGGGATGCAAAGACCAAAAAAATGGAAACAGCCCCTGCCCTCAATGAGTTTACAGTTTGATTGAGGAGGACAATATATACAGATGAAAGCATTTTCAAAATGAAAAGAAAAATAAAATAATTTGGGGGGAAGAGCACTAGCAGCTGGAGGGATTAGAAAAGGCTTCATTTAGAAATGGCTTCATTTAGTCATTTATTATTTAACTCATTTTCTCATATGTGTATATGTATATGTTTTATCTTCCCAACTAGACTATAAGCTGCCTGAGGGCAGGGATCCTAACTTACATTCACTGGTGTCCCCTACATCTCTCAGTAATGGGAACAGTAGTCAGTACTTAGGATCCCAGACTCATAACTTTAAAGCTGGAAGGTGTGCTAGAGGCAAGGTACTTAGTTCAACCCTCTCAATTTACAGATGAGGAAACTGAGGGCCAAAAAGACTTGTCCAAAGTCACCAAGGTAGTAGGTAGCAGAGTCAGGATTTGAACTTAGGTTTTCTGTCTCTAAATCTTGTATAAAACTGATGATTGACTGATTTTTAGAGGCACTGAAAGGGCCCCATGGTCCTTTGTGAAGAGTTGGAGCTTTCCCTCCTGAACTCTCAGAATTTCCATGATCTTTGGGGAACCACAGTATTTGCATCTTAGGCCACTCATTACTGCCCAATTTACATAATTTCAGACATTTCCTCATACATAAACAGAGTAACACATAGCCTACCCTACACATTGCAAAAGATAGGTATCAACATTGAGTGAAATCCTACAATTCCCTGGAGGAAGGCAGCTCCTGGAAGTAGCCTCCCTGGAATTTGTAAGCCAAAGATCCCCAGGCTTTCCCTCACTCTCTCCACCCTTCACCTCCATTACCAAATAGCTCCTTCTGTCTCTTTCCCCTATCCTACTCTCAGATACCCAGTGGCATTGTGCTGCCTCCCAGCCCCCGCCCAGTTTTCTAGGGTACTCCAGTTACTAAGGAAAAGGAAGATCATAGATTTACACTTAGAAGGGACTTTACTTATTTATTTATTTAGGCTAGGCAGTCGGGTTAAGTGACTTGCCCAGAGTCACACAGATAGTAAGTATCAAGTGTCTGAGGCCAGATTTGAACTCAGGTCCTCCTGAGCCAGGGCCTGTACTCTATCCACTACACCACCTAGAAGGACTTTAGAGATAAACTTGTCCAGCCCCTTAATTTAATAGGTGAGGAAACTGGGCCCCAGAAAGGTTAAATTATTAGCCCAAAGTCACAAGGGTAATAGGTGACAGAATTGATATTTGAACCCAGATCCTCCATCTCCCAATATAGAACTCTGCACTATGCTACCTGCCTCACCTTCCCCCAAACCTCATATCACTACATAATATGTTGGGGAAAATTCTCTTTGCATTTAGAGTCAGCACCTACAATCAAACTCTGACCAGCTCTGATGACTTATTTGTGCAAGTTTGGGCAGGTCCCTTCCCTTTTTTAAGGTCTTAACTGCTTTGTTGCAAAGTGGTGATAATGAGGCCATTGCCTGTAGTTTACTCTGAAAATCAAGCAAGATAATTAATATGTGGAAAAGGGCTTATACAAATATGAGTTAATGCCATTGTATTCCATTATGCAGGCAGCTGGTAGTGCAATGGAAAGAGCACTGGGCCTGGAACCAGGAGGACTTAAGTTCAAATCCAACCTCAAACACTAGCTGTGTGACCCTGGTTAAATCACTTAACCATCATTTTTCTCAGCTTCCTCAACTGTAGTATGAGGGTAATAATAGCACCTCTCTTCCAGGATTGTCATAAGGATCAAATGAAATAATATTTACATAAGCACTTAGTACAGTGCCAAGCACATTGTAGGTGCTGAATAATGCTTATTCCCTTCTTTATCTCTTGTACAATGTAGGGGCAGAGAAGAGAAGGGAATTGGAGAGTTATTCGAAAGACCAGGAGGAAGTTGGAGCCAGGGAAAGGGCAGAAGAACAAAGATGCCTATCATAGGATGCCTACCAGGAGTTACAGGGGTGTTCTGTTCTCTCAGGCTCTCCTGTGGTGTGAAAGTAGTTGGATGATACACTCAGCAGATGACACCATCTGGTGTTTATCTGAGAAACTCCAGAGTAGACATCAAAGTGATGGAGTGTAAAGAATTTCAGAGTAGGGGTCAGAAGGCTGGGAATCGAGTCTTAGACTCAGCAGCATACAGTCTTAAGAAAACTCTGTTCATCTGGAGACTTCTACCAAGATGGTAGGGGTAAAAAGGTCAGGATAAACCTAGCTCTTATCCCCTCTAGCTTCAAAACAGATAAGTGCACCAAATAGAGGTAAAGAACAAGAAGAAAGAAGGTCGGGGGGAGAGACAGAGACAGAGAGATTTCAGAGAGGTAATCCTCATAGAAAATTTTAACAAACAAAAATATAAACCACCAAATCTGTAATATCACCTCCTTTCCCTACCCATCTCTCCCACTACAATACCTGTAAGACACAAGACTTGTATGAATTGATGCAGAGAGAAAAAAGGAGAACAATATACATAATGACTGGAATAATAAAAACAGCACCAAGAAAGCTGAACTTAGTAGAGCTTCTCCAATGGCTGCAGGCTAGCATCACCACTGAGGTGTGTCATCCATCCACTCTACTGCAATGACTTTGTCATACTGAAGCTGTGGGACATCTTTTGATTCTGCAGCTTTGTATGGAATGATGCCTGAGGATGAGGGAGCCCTGCTGATGGAGAGTTGACCAAGGCTAAGATAAGTTTTCTTGTTTTTCTACAACCTATTTTAGGCTCTCAGGCACATCCGCACCACTATAACTATTGTATGGCATTGAGACTCTCCTAAAAAATGGTTTGAAGAATGAAATATTAGTAAAATACAATGATGCAGAGGAAGACTAGCCTAATTTGTGATGTTTTATAAAAGGAGAAGCTGGTCTTTTCCCTGGCTTAATGGGTTCAGGGCTTAAAAAAAACTTTAATATAATAACACACTTATTTTAATATCACCTGGCTTATGGTTTAATAGAAATCATGAGGGCAAGGTCTTGAATGCCATAGTATTTAATTCAGGGTCAGACACAGTACACATTCAGAGAACAAGTGAATGAGTCAGAAGGATCAAAAAGCATAGGACTTGGGTTCTAATCCTGATGTCGACACAATCCACTTGTATGACCTTAGTCAAGTCATAACTTCCCTGGATCTCATTTTCTTCATCCATAAAATGAGTTGGTTGGACAAGATGGTCTCTACGGTTCCTCTAACAAATTCTATGACACTGATCCCACGACATAACATTTACACAGCAGCCAAACTGATTTTCCTAAAGCACATGTCTGGCTACGTCACTAAACCCCAATGGCTTACTATTGCCTTTAGGATCAAACATGAACTTTTCTGGCACCTGAAGCCCTTGCAACCTGGCTACAGCTTAGCTTTTAAGACTTATCATGCATTATTCCATTGCTTGTATTTTATAGTCTGGTCAAACTGGCCTTCTTATGTACCATGCCATAACATGACATTCCATCTCTTGTCTCCATGACTTGGCCCCTAGCTGTGCCCCCTGTTTGGAATGCACTCCTTCCTCATCTCTACTTCTTAGAATCTCTAATATCCTTCAAAGCTCAGCTCAACTACCACCTTCTACATGAGGATTTTCCTTATCTATCAGCTCCAAATTACATTGTGTTGATTTCAAGTTGTCACTTCAACAAGCATTTATTAAGTGCCCACTATGTACCAGGCACTGAGCTGAATACTGGGGATGTAAAGAAAGGCAAAAGACAGTCCCTGCTCTCAAGAAGCTCATAGTCTAATGGGGGAGACAACCTGCAAACAACTATGTAGAGAAAGAGCTACACACACACTAAATAGGAGAGAAACAACAGAGGGAAGGCACTAGAATTAAGGGGGATTGGGAAAGGCTTCTTGAAGATGAGATTTTAGTTGAGACTCAAAGGAAGTCAGGAAAGTCAGGAGTCAGAAATGAGGAGGGAGGGAATGCCAGGTATGCAGGACAGCTAGGGAAGATACACAGAGTCAGGAGATGGAGCTACCTCTGGGAAGAACAATAAGGAAGCCAATTGCACTGGATGAAAAAGTACAGTGCCTGGCAGAGAGTAATGTAGAAGAGTGAAAAGGCAGGAAGGGCTTGAAAAACCAAAGAGAGGGTTTTCTATTTCATTTTGGAGGTAGTAGGGAGCCACTGGGATTTATTCAATAGGGGTGTGACAGAATCAGTTTTATAGCTGAGTGGAGGATGAACTAGAAGGGGGAAAGATTTGAGGCAGGAAGACCAGTCAGAAGTCTATAGCAGCAGTTCAGGTATGAAGTGATGGAGTGTCAGGGTCAGAAGATAGGGGGGAGCATCCAGGGAAGCTATTGCAAAAGGAAAATTAAAAGGACTTGGCAACTGATTAGATATGGGGGTAAGAGGGGATGAAGAACCAAAGAGGACATTCAGTGGTGAGTCTGAGTAACTGAGAGGATGGTGGTAGCCTCAACAGTAACAGGGTAGTTTAGAAGAGGGGTGGGTTTGGGGGCAAGTTGATGAGCTCAGTTTTAGATGCGCTGAGTTAAAAGATTTATGGGACATCCAGTTCCAGATGCCTAATAGACAGTTGGAGATGTGAGACATGAAGTCAGTACATATTCTACTTTTATTACGTACTTTTATTTATGTATCCTCAGCACTCAGCACAGTTCCTTGCACATAGCAGGTACTTAATAAATATTTGTTGGTTCATTTTTTGTTTGATTTGATTGGTTGAAATATAAGAAATAGAGGGTAGTTCACATAGCTAGAGGCAAATCAATAGCATTTCTTTTGGTGCTTGTAAAGATATTCCATTTGGACTGAATGGAAAGAAAAAAAAGCTTAGTGTGCAGACTGCTTTCCTTCCTCAGGTGTTTCAAATTTATATCTTACTGTTCCCTTGGCTTCATATTTTCTAGAGGGTTCTACTTTTTTATGTTTTTAGATTAGGTTAAATGAGATTGTGATGACACATCTGGATGTAGTTGGAGGAAAAAATGTAGCATTTCTTTGGTATTTCTGAAAGGGGATTGACAATAAGGATTGTGGGGAAATGAGTAATGTGTGCAGAGGACTCAGGTTGGCTGTGAATCACCATTTTTTCCAGAATTTTTTCTTTCTCTATGTGATGTTCTTTATTGTGGGAAGTAGGAACAATTGGTTAAATTCTTACCTCCTCAACAACTATATTTTGCATCCATTAACATTTTTCCATGCCTTGCTTTAGTTGTTGTTGGTCAGTTGGGTTCAACTGTATGTGACTCCATGGACTTCTGTCCATGGGCTTTTCTTGGCAAAGATACTGGAGAGGTTTGCCATTTCCTTCTCCAGTGTGTTTCCACTTTATAGGACCTGAGGCAAATAGAGGTTCAATGCCCAGGATCACACAGTCAGTACTTACTGACTGTCTGAGGCCAGATTTGAACTCAAATATTCTTAGTTCCAAGCCCGGTGCTCTATCCACTGCACCACCTAGCTGCCCACATTGTTTCAGAGACCTTGTTAAATGAAACAGCTTGTTTGGATATTGGCCTTTTCCTGAAACCCTTTTCTCTTTCCATTGGGTGCTCCGTTCCCACCTGAGGACTTATTTCCCTTTCTCACTCTTCCTCACTATCTTCCACCATCCTGTTTAGAGAAGTAGGGATATGACTGAGAGTGGTGACAGAAGTGAGGGGAAATATACTCTGTTAAATAGATGCTTTGCTCAAAATCATGGTCAGAAAAGGATAATGGTCCCCATAACAGTTAACTTCTCCTTAGTAGGGTAGGCTGCTAAGTTCACTCACTTTTCTCCATGGTGATGAGGTCAGGAGTCCTTTCAAGTGACAAGATATCTGGGAGACAGAATAAGGCCATCTGAGAAGTGATTCAGTCTTATAATTTTATCTAGTTCCTGAGTCCATCCTGTTGATTACAAATCAATATAATAATTATGTATTAATAAGTGCTTATTGATTCATTGATTCATATACATACTGGTCCTCCTTAAAGTGTGAGCTGAGATCAAGGTACCTGCTCCAAGGAGATAAAGCTGGAGAAATAAACCAACTTCAACTATGCATTTCTTAGAATTTCTGGGTTACAAGCAGCTTCTGAACCATCTGGGAAATTCCAGGGGCTAGCAAAGCAAGAGGCACTTGATCTCTTGGGAGATGTTTGTCATGCATTTTTATCTTGTTATCCACTATCAATTCTCTGCCAAAAGTAGCTATATGCAATATTCAAACAGGATTGTCATGATTCCTATCCAGGCACCACTGCTGACTCATCTCCAAAGGACTTTCTCCACCATGCTATAGAAATATCTTCCCCCTGGAAGCCCACCCCATCTCTGGCCTACTTCTTACATTGGAAGTGTCTTCTACCCCGACACCTCTCCTTCTGATAGGCTGGTTCCTCCCGAACCTCTAATTTAAAGAGGAGGCCCAGGCCAAATACATCTTCATTCCTCTCCAGATTTCACTCCTGACTCATCTTCAGAAAACTTTCTCTACCATACCTTC
The DNA here is from genome assembly GCF_900497805.2 of Vombatus ursinus. Taxonomy (NCBI): domain Eukaryota; kingdom Metazoa; phylum Chordata; class Mammalia; order Diprotodontia; family Vombatidae; genus Vombatus; species Vombatus ursinus. The sequence goes on from NW_020954598.1 coordinate 5,314,847, forward strand.
TGCAGCTCCACCTTCCCCTCACTCCTCCATCCCTGCTTTTATGTTTTGTCTTTCCCCATTAGAATGTAAGCTTCTTGAGGATAGGTATTGTCTATCTTTCTGTTTGTTTTTGTATTACCAAAACTTAGCACAATGCCTGGCTGCTTAACAAATGATTATTGACTGACTGATCAACTGACTTTCAGATGGAGAGCCAACTACATATGTTGAGATCTTATAACTAGTGGTTATTGAAACAGAACAAGTGAAAGGAGGTAGGGTTTGGTGGGAACTCAGAGTTCAGTTCTAATTGGAGAAATCCATTTGACAACTATTAAAAAATTTGTGCCACCCTAGAGAGAAGTACAGAGCTGAGGGATAGAAAGTCATTGACCCTCTGAGAACCATAGTGAACAAGGCAGTTAATTATTCAGACTTCTGCTCAATTTGTATGGGCACAAACTGCTTTGGGGAGCATTGGACCTGCCATGTTCCTGGTTCCTTTTTGGTTATCAATGCCACCTACTGGTTAAACAGTCCTCACTGTAGTTGAGGTACAGAGCTTCGGGGAGACAGTTTAGGGCAGTGGAAAAAGCTTCAGGCTCAGGTTGGTAACATCTGGGTTTGATTCTGGCTTGAATCAGTTTAGTAAATGCTTATTAAATACCAGCCATATGGATTTGTTGTAAGTAAACACAACTCCTCTGTACCTTAGTTTCTTCATCTGTAAAATAGAGTTATTAATATTTATATTAGACAGCATATAGGAAGAAATCTGTGACATAACATAGTATATGTCCATGTATACACATATATGTATATGCCACAATATATCTATGTATATATACACAATATGTACAAACCCACACACCCAGATGTGTGTGGAATATATGAATGCATAGGACTGGACACCTGATTTCATTAGTTTGAGGATCTCTGGTGAGAAAACTGTCCTTAACCATGCAAGATGGCAACTTTACAGCAATTTAAAGTCTTAGAAAGCTACTTGAGGCACTGAGAGGTTAAGTGACAGATCGGGTCACACAGCCTATATGTACCAGTAGTGGTATTGGAACACAAGTCATCCTGACCCTGAGGCCAGCTCACTTGGCACTGGGTCAATGCTGATCATAGGCATGCACAGAACACGTGGTAGCATACCCTAAGGGTACATGGCCATGGCTCAGGGTATGCACAGGAATAGGTATGATTTGAGATTTATGACATGACACGACATGGCATAACACGATATGATATATGGATGTCAGTTGTTAGGATTGTACTTCCAACCTCATAGGATTGATGAAATATCAAATCCTCTTTTTTTGGAGTTCAAAGTCCTTTATGGACCCCACCTAACATTCTAGTCTAGTATCTATCATATGTTACAGAAACACTGGTTCCCTTTCTGTTCCTAAAACAAGGCATTCTGCCTCCTGACTGTGAGTCATTTTCACCAGCTGTCCACATGCCTGGAATACTTTTCCTCCTCATCCCTGACTCCTGCTTCCTTCAAGTCCCAGGTAGAATCACACCTTCTATGTCTATGAGAAGCCTTTCCAGATCACTCTTAATGCTAATCCCTTCCCTTGTTGGTTGATTAACTTCAATTTATCCTGTCTCTATCTTTTTTGTACATAGTTTTTTTGCATGTTGTCTCTCCCATTAGACTAGGAGCTCCTTGAGAGTAGGGATTGTCTTTTGCCCTTTTTTGTATCCTTCAAGCTTAGGACACCATTGGGCAAATAATAGGTGATTAATAAATGGATCAAATAAATAGGATCAAATGATACTATGATCATAAATTTAGAGCTGAAAGGGACCTTAGAGGTCATCTACTCCAACCCCTTCATTTTAACTTTTCTGTAACTAACTTTATCTAACTCCAAATCTAGCATTCTTTCCAATGGATGAGATTACACACACACACACACACACACACACACACACACACATCCATATACATACACATACATATCTATATATTCATATATAGCTCTCATTTTGTAAACAATAAGGTACTATAGAAATACTAGCCTTTATTTTTATAAAAAACAGCAGCAATCCAAAAACATGCTTCAACTCTCACTGTCATTTCTAAACCGTGGTCTTAAGGTCAGCTGGAAAGGAGAGAAGTGGAGATAGTTTATTCATTTCCTTATTCAATCTCTTCACAGTTTTACATATTATATACATACATACACACACACACATACATATACAGAGAGAGAGAACTTAGTTTCTATTTGTGGTGTGTGTGCATGTATATAATCTCATCCATTGGAAAAAATGCTAGATTTGGAGTCAGATAAGTAAGCTACAGAAAAGTTAAAATGTGTATGTATGTATACATATATATATATTTATATGAATATATTTATATATGCATACACACACACACACACATACACACACACATCAGAAATAGAAACTAAACTCAAACAAATAGAAACTAACTCAAACAAATGCTGGGCTTTAGGAGTGCCTATCTCTCTATTTGAATTGGCCTGGCCTGGCTTCTAGCCAAGGAAATCTCATTCTTCCAGTAGGTTGGTATAAAGTAGAAAAGATTATTTTCTATTCTATTTTTAGTGTTCCTGGATCCCTGCAGTCAAGCTGTAAAAACACCAGTGCAGAGCCAGGAGCACTTAGACATATATTCCCAAGACCGCTTGTGAGGGGCAGGAAAGAGCAAGTTGACTTGGGAGGGAGAAAGCAGAGCCAGTACAGGGTGGAGAAATGAAATCTTTCTTGAAAGCAACCGTGACTCCGGGCAAGGTTTACCTGCTTCCCTCTTGGTATTTAGGTAGTAAAAGCACTAGTTTGCAGTTCTAAGTGCCAGAACTGGTCCAGTGGGCTGGCAGAATTGAAGCATCCCTGGAAAGGCCCATTGAATGCTGCTCCAACATATATCCCCATCAGTCTGCTACAGTGCCTGAAATTTCCGAATACTAATCATCCCCTTTGGATTAAAACTCAAGATCGTGGCACAAGGGAAGGCAAGCATTATCTGGAGCTAAGCCATTACCAGCCATTAACACTTCAGCTCAAACCTGAGTCACTTTAGTCACCTGACAGAGCCTTGGGGAAATGGGTCCCAGGACAACCAAGAAGGCACCAGAAGGCATTAATGCATAAGGCAGCTCTATTGGGGTGCAGGCCTGGCTGTGATCCTATAACAGGGGTCTAAGCCAGAAAGCATCAAGGCACTGGTCTGTCTAGGGATATGGGAGAGGATGGGGGAAGGGCTCCTAAACTGAGGAGAAAGGACACAAAAGGCAGGGGAGGGGCACTGGGGAAACTGAGTCGACTTTGCTATTTTGCCTATAGATGGTGCTCCTCAGCTCTTTCCCAAGTAGTGCTACTCCCATCCAAATCCCATTTCCTAGTCCACCTCCATGCACCACACAGGTTCTGTATTAAGTAGATATGGCAACCTCATCATCAAACACTGCAGCTGCACCAGACATAGACCTACTGGGCACCCTTTCGGCTGCCAAGTTCCTTGGCTCCTATTGCCAGGAGAGATCCAAAAAGCCTTGGCTTGGCAGGGAAAGAGGTCGTTTTGGAGCAAGCTTTGGCTTTGGAGTCTGAGCTCTGTGAGAACCTGGGCTCTGTTGCTTATTACTTGTGGGACCTTTAGCAAGTTGCTTCACTTCTTAAGGCCCCAGTTTCTTCATCTGTGAAATGGGGAGATTAGACTAGATGATCTCTGAGGTCTTTTCTGGTTTGAAAATCCGCGCTCCTGAGACACTAGCTTTCTTCCCTGCTGGCCCAGAGTTCATATTATGTAATGTATTTATCTGACACACATCTATTAGGTACCTACTATGTGCAAAAGACCCTTAGACACGGGGAAAAGTAAAAAAAAAAAAATTAGATTAAGGATTATCCATGTTTTCAGGGAGCTTACAAATTTAAGGGGAAGGAGGTTGAATTCTGTCTTCAGTGTCCCTTCCACTACCCTATCCAAATGCTACTTTCTCATCTCATCTCATATCTCCCTCTCCTAAAAGGTCAGTAACAAGTGAATCAAGCAAGCTGACTGCTTCTAATATTACTTGTATCTTTATAAGTAACTAGATGGCATGAGTCAATAAATCCATAGACCTGGAATCAGGAATAACTTAGTTCAAATTCTTCCTCAAACACTTACTAACTGTGTGATCTCTAGGAAGTCAATCAGCCACTTAAACTCAGTTTCCTCATCTGCAAAACGGAGATATTAATAGTAACTACCTTCATGGTTACTGCGAGGATAAAACTGAGATGATATTTGTAAAGTTCTTTGAAAACCTTAAGGTGCTATATAAATGAAAGCTATTATTACCTTTACAATGCTTATCTGTTTCTAATATGTGGTATCTCAGGAAAGTTAGAAGGAGAAGTATTTTTAATCAAGGAGGACTCTTGGTACTGTTTAAAATGCATCATCAAGTCAGCCAGCTCTTTCTTTTGCTTATGTGATTTTTGGACACAGCCAGCAAAATTCTAGGCTTGTTGCTTTATTATATGATATTTTGGTTTAATTGTTCCTGGATTCTTCACAATAGGGAGTTCAGTTAATAATGCCATCTCCATTGGATACGACACAAGCACATGGTGTATTGGGGTGTGTGGGAGGATGGTGGATGTGAAGGGGAGAGGACTAGCAACTGGGGAGGGCAACTAGAATACAGTCAATAAGACATCCAGAGAAGAGCGCAGAAATTGTAGCAGAATGAAGAGATTCAGACTAACTAGCAAGAATTCAGTCCTTCCCTCCTTCCCTTTTTCCTTCCTTTTTCCTTGCTTGTTTCCTATCTTCCTTCCCTCTTTAACTCCCTCCCTTCCTCTCTCTCTCTCTCCCCCTCTCTTCCTTCCTCCCTCCCTCCCTTCCTTCCTCCCTTCCTTCCTTCCTTCCTTCCTTCTTTCCTTCCTTCCTTCCTTCCTTCCTTCCTTCCTTCCTTCCTTCCTTCTTTCCTTCCTCCCTTCCTTCTTCCCGGCCCCACACTCTTGAAAATCTTCCAACAGAAGCTACACAGCCGCCTTGTTGGGTATGTTGTGGTGGGAATTTTTTCAGACAAGAATTGGATCAGAGGTCCTGTCCAAACCTGAAATTCTCTGCTTCTTTGAATCGTTTCCCTTAGTGTAGCTCTCTTTCTTTGGCTTTAGTGTCCTCATCCTCCTCCTATCTTCCTTGCTGAATGCTCTCTATATCCTTTCCTAACTTGATTTCATATTTCCCTCCTCTTTCTAAACCAATAAAAACTGCTTAGACAGTCCCAGCATACTCTCTGTCTGCCTCTCTTCATGTCACATCCAGTCAGTCATTTTTTCAGTTGTGTCCAATTCTTTGTGACACCATTTAGAGTTTTCTGGGCAAAGATGCTGGAGTGGTTTGCCATTTCCTTCTCCAAATCATTTTACAGATGAGGAAACTAAGGCAAATAGGGTTAAGGGCCTTACCCAGGTCAGTAGTAAGTGTCTGAGGCCCTATTTGAACTCAGGAACATGAGTCTTCCTGACTCTAGGCCCTCTATCCACTGATTAGATTTAAATTCCTGTGGTCCCTACCACTCATTCCTCCCTACTTACTGGGCAATTTTGAAAATACCCTCATTTCTCTGGTCCTATATATAAAAGGGCAATGTCCTATTGATATCATGCAGGCTCTTTCTTTAAAACTGTATATGTTTAAGCCCTGAGATGTTTTGGGGCCTCTGACCTGAGGATGCCACTCACTCCTCACTGTGTGCTACCCATCGTGGACATGCAGGACCCACACTGAGACTGTCCCCACTGACATCTGTCCACCTCCCTTTTTTATGTGTAGGAATAAAGTTTTGTTAAAAGCTATCTGTAAGCTATCTGGCACTCCACTTCAGAGAGTATCACCTAGTGTTCTATTCTTGGCCCTCTGACCTTTCCTCTGTCTTTAGAAACCTTGCTTACTCCAATTCTTGCAGTAATCACTTCTATAATAATCATGCAAAAATCTACATAGAATCAGGGAGGGCCCTAAGAGGTCATCTAGTGCAACCCCTACTTAGATACATTCCATTTTTTGAACAGCCTAAATGTTATCATTTGAATTATTTTGAGATGAAATCTTCCTTCCTTTAGTTCTCCCCAAAAAGTCCAGATTTTGTTTTCTGTGATCAAGCAGAGAAAGCCTAATCTGAATTCCACATCATCATTTAAATAGTTGGGACAGCTAGGTGGTGCAGCAGATAGAGTGCTGGGCCTGGAGTCAGGAAGACTCATCTTCCTGAGTTCAAATCTGGCCTCAGACACTTATTAGTCGTGTGAGCCTGAGCAAGTCATTTAATCCTGTTTGCCTCAGTTTCCTTATCTGTCAAATGAACTGGAGAAGGAAGTGGCAAACTATTCCAGCATCCTTGCCAAGAAAACCCCAAATGGGGTCATGAAGAGTTGGGCATGACTGAAAAACAACAACATTCAAATAGTTGAGACTTGTCTTGTTCCCTGTCTTCCCTTCTCTGGGATAAGCATCCCAAGGTCCTTCAACTGATACTCATCTGGCATGGTTTCAAGTCTCTTCATCATCCTGATTGCCCTCATTGTATTCAGTCAGTCAATAAACATTTATTTAGCACCTACTGTATGCCAGGCACTGTGCTAAGCACTGGGGATGCAAATGCAAAAAAGAGAGTTCCTGCTCTCAAGGAGCTTACAATCTAATAGAAGACAGCCCACAAAAAAAGTTGAAAAGTGGTGGGATGAGGGGAAAGGTACTGGAGGGCATGGTGGAAAAATCAGAGAAGTTCCAAAATTGTACAGCCAGTTGAAGAAATGAGATGTTGTGAGGTGAGCTTCCTCCCTAAGTAGAGGTTTTACAGTACATGGCTCCAACTCTCCGATCAGAAGGACAGAGGGTGACAATGAGATAGAATACCAAGACTGATAGGATCTTGTAGGATAATGAGGTTTTCCCAATAATGAGCTTCCTGGGGCATAACAGAAAAGGCAAAGAAGTCCCAAAGTCATGTAACCAAGTGGAAAATGAGGAATTAATTTCTATTTGCCATAATTCTTTTTTTAAATGCAGTTCCTAGAACTGAATACAATATTCCAAAAGTAATCACAACAGGGTAGATTATGATAAGACTAATGTCTCCCTTGATGTGAACACTGTACTACACTGTATTATTAATCCACCAAGATAATTTTAGCTCACTTTCTCTATAGAATCTTGAGCCATGGAGCCTTCTTACTCTTCTTATTTACTCTTCGAAATCCAAACAAGTTGTGGCATATGATTGTGATGGAATACTATTGTGCTATGAGAAATGATGAACTCAATGATCTTAGAAAAACATGGAAAGACTTGCACGAAACAATGAAGAGCAAAATGAGAAGAACCAAGAGAACATTGTATATAGTAACAGAAATATTGTTTTAAGAATGACTTTGAACAAATAAGTCATTTTGACTACTATAAATACTGAAATTATCTACAAGGAAGGAAGACACTGTCTGCATGCAGAGAAAGAACTGATAAATAGAGGCACATATAGAATGTTACCTATTTGTGTTTAATGGTAGCCACCTCTAGGGTGGAAGAAGAATAAAAGAAAATAAAGGAAAAAAAAGAAAAAATAAATTTATATGATAACTTTATTATATATTTAAAAGGAGTAACAAGTTGTGTGTAACAGATTTACAGTTTCATGTACAATCATCTTTTGTTTATTAAATTATGTTATGGAAATGCATGTTTTATTCCATAAATTAAAAGTAAATAAATAAATTATTAAAAATGAAATCCAAAGTCCACAGCATATGTCAAGCTCTGTCTGCTATCCTCCAACTTACTTTTTGTGAACCACTAAGAAGGCATAGCCTCTTTCTCTCAAAGTTATCCATTTCTATTTCAGAAAACAATTTTCATTTTTTATTAGAATATGATCCAAAACACTAGTTCAGTAAATATATTTCTACAATAATATGGCTTCTGTTTTTCCCTCCATTGATCCTCATCCAAATTCTTTCCATGATTCTGTTTCTGCATTTCCATGTAGGGGCATATTTTTGTTATACAAAATGCTTCTCCACTGTTCTTTTAATCATTGCCTTCATATTGAATTAGTTATACCATATTTCAGTCACGAATCCTATCCCAACAATTCTCAATGATACATATCTATAAATTTCTATTTCCCTCTTTCCATTAAGATCTCTAGTTCATTTTATTACCTATACCCTGTTCGTTTGTATATAGATATCTGGGGCAATGGGTATTATTCTTGCCCATATTCCTGAATATTGTGATCTGTGAATAATAGGGCCACTTCACTGATTTTTTTTCCCCCTATGAGATAGCTGCTACCTTTTATCATCTCTGGCTCACTGAATATGTGTGAAGAATTTTGATTTTCTCCCGCCATTTTCAATTGAAAGCTCTCTTGAGCAAGTCTCCAAGCAAATTTATAATATGTTAGCTCTTGTTAGAATACATAAATCCCTGACTAAGAACCTGTCCTTATATTTTAAATCCTGGTCCATAAATGCAAATCTTATTCTCTGACTCTATTTTCTTGACAAATTGTTCATTTGTTATATTCTTTCCTTTCTAAAGGAATGAAAACCTCACCTATTTCCCTATAATCTTTTTATTTTTTCTTTTTTTTTTTGGCTGGGCAATGAGGGTTAAGTGACTTGTCCAGGGTCACACAGCTAGTAAGTATTATGTGTCTGAGGCTGGAGTTGAACTCAGGTCCTCCTGAATCCAGGGCCGGTGCTCTATCCACTGCGCAACTTAGCTGCCCCTATTTCCCTATAATCTTCAGCCTTCTGTTTAGTACTTCATATTCCTTAATGATGTTTCCTTGGTTTCTACTGGTGGTGCCATTTGTCCCAACACAAATGATCAGAAATTAGTAGTAGTCATAAGATTTACATAAGGTTACATAACGTATAACATCTCCGTTACATGTCCTAGAAGATGATATGCTTCCCAACTATTCATGTCAAAGCTATACATAACCTCCAATAAATCTAATCTCTCGTCTAGAGTTTTTTTTTTGTGAAACTTAGAATCATTCTCTCAGAAAACTGAAATATTCTTTCATGGGATAATATCAAATTATGAATTTTTGTGGCTGGAGGGATTCTTAAAACCGTCTAGTTAAAGATTTTAAAAATTTTAATTTGAAAATTGAGAAATGAAGAATTTAAAAATGAAGAAAGTGAGAAACAAAGAGGTTACGTGGCTATTTAGCAAGAAAAGCAGGCTTCAAATTGAATCGTGACCTTGGCGTTGCACTGGGAAAATTCATTTCTCAGATACGGAATTATATTGTTCACATCTCAGTATGAACTAGCACAGCTACAATTTAGCCAAAAATTGTATCAACACCACAGTGTTCCACGGAACCCTCCCGACCTTGGACATGTAAGAGAGACTGGTTACAGACTGGTATAATTTGCATTGTTACTTTTTGCTTCCTAAAGCTACAAATATCTGTATACACACACACACACACACACACACACACACACACACACACACATATAATATAAACTTTTTAAAGATTCTTTCAATGTGGAAGAAACTTTAAGGGTCACCTAGTCCAACTTTTCATTTCCAAGTGAGGAAAACGAGGACTGAAAGCTAAATTGACTTGCAAATATTTCTAGTGCTATGAGCACTGACCTCACTGACGGCAGATCACAAGCCCTCTATGCCTCAGTACATAGACGGTCTTAATGGAATGCGATGTCCAAAAAAACAGTCATCATCTGGTCACCAAACTTTTAGTGAGACTTTCCAAACTTAGCTATACTGGTCTTCAGACATGAAACATAGTTCCTTAGTCCAAATGCCTTTCCAGCTTAGTAGACCCTGCCAGCAAGATCTCTAGCTCTGGAGTCAGAGAAAGTGGGTTCAAATTCTGCTTCTGACACTTACTACCCATGTGACCAGAGGCAAGTCAATTAAGCTCTTTGCACCTCAATTTCCTCATCTGTAAAATAGGACTAGACTGCCTATCCAATCTAGGGAAGGGGAAAAAGAGAAAGCATTTACTAAGTACCTATTATATGCCAGTCATTGTGTTAAGCACTTTGTAAATATCATCTTATTTGATCTTCACAACAACTTGTGAGGAGGTGGTATAATCCCTATATTATAGTTGAGGAAACTGAAGTTAAGTGACTTGCCCACCTTCACTTAGCTAGTAAGTATCTGAGGAGAGATTCCAGTACTCTATCCACTGAGCCTCCTAGCTGCCTCTAGGTGGGATATGAGATAGAGAATAGGATACAGAGGCAATTAGGAAGGAGAGAAAGGACTGCCTTGCTGCAATGAAGGCCCAATGGAAATGCAACTGCATAAATGTGCATTGTTCCATCATTTTAAAGTAGTAGGTTGTATGGGAAAAGGCTTGGGGTTAGGGAGATAGAAGAATCTAATGGTTGGGATGCAGTTTCTACTCTCCACTAAAGTATCACTCCAACATCTCATTATAGTGTAGAGGTGACCCGGGCTTTGCCAATATTGGTAGAATCTACCAATCTGAAGACACTTCAAAGTATGGGCTCAGTAATGGATAGAATATCTAAGGATCAGCATAGAAGTTCATTACCAAGCTAGTTGCAAGGTGATGAATTCTCTAGCCACAACATCTCCCAAAGACTTAGTCATTTGGGGGTCCTAATATGCACTGACATGTAGAGAAATGACACTGACATCATGAGATCTTTGAAATAGTGAAGCATAACAAGTTGTATGACTTCAAAAATCTCAAAAAACTCCTGCTCTGATACACAGAGGAAAGCAGTCACATGGTAAATGCCGTGTCTTGGTTTTCATTAGAAATTCCAAAAGACAGGAAAAAAAAATAATCATACTCTCTTACATCTATGGAAAGTGAGAGTCACCATCCCTTAAGGCAATAATTGATATAATGGATCTAAAAAGATTTCCTCCCTGTTGTTCAAGCACTTGGAGGGTGCATTTACAATTCAAGTACTATTTGAGGTTGTGGACTTCATCATATGCTGATGCTGGTATGGAACACTTAATGTGAAACTGATGTGTAGAAAAGAAAATTAGAATTAGGTTTGAGTTGAAAAAATAACACATTTTCATCAAGGCAGACGATATTTCAGAAAATGGTGAACGAATGTGGCCAACTCTAGAATTTGGATCAGAGTTTCACCGTGTGGGTGTATATGGGGTGGAGAGTGCCTTGGCAGTTGTCTGGATTCCAGCTTTCTTGGAATCCTTTAATGAATCACATGCAACTGAGATTTTGTTAGCCACCAAAATGTCCTTATAAGCCATTCATCCATCACATTGCTTGTGCTATGCTGTCACACTGCCTATACTATGCTACCACATGAAGCAACCTAGAGCTTCAGAACCATTAGAGGACCTACTCGGCAGACTAACGTGCCAGCTGTGGGGCAGAAGGTCTCACTTCTGAGGTAGTACTTGGGTAGTGAAACAAGCCTTGGGATGTGGCTTTAGAAATCTGCTTCTAGTCAGGTCAGCTATTAACTAATGGGGTGACCTTAGGTGAATATTACCATCTAGTCCAACCAAACTATTTTTCAGATGAAGACCCTCAGGCACAGAAAGGCATGTCCATTCCTGCTCTAAAAATCCTACGATTCCTATGAAATATGCCATAGTCTGAGAGTGAGGTAATTGGAAGAGGAATAAAAGAAACTGGGACAAAAGGTGGGAGGAAAGAATAAAGGTAATTTTCGAAGATCTCAGTGAAAAGTAAGTCTCCACTAAGTGTCTTAGGTTCCCTTTATCAAGGTAATCTAGCCCAGTTCCCAGGAATAGGAAAAGTCACCCGGACTATTTCAATAGCCTTCTAATCTGATTGGTCCTCCTGGTCCAAGTCTCTCTCCACTCCACTCCATCCTTCACGCAGATGTCAAGTGATTTGCCTAAAATGTAGCCCTAACCATGTCACATACCTGCTCATTGAACTCTAATAGATACCTGTTAATTCCAGGGTCAAATATAAAGTCCTCTTTTTGACATTTAAGGTTGGCCTATTTCTACCTTTACAGTGTTCTCACAATTTACTTCCCTCAAACAATGCTGGCTTTTCTTGAACATGCTGATTGATTTCCCATCTCTATACTTTTATACTACTCCCCTCATGCCTAGAATGTTCTCTCTCCTCACCTCTGTCTCTTAAAATTCCTAGCTTCCTTGAAGACTCAGATCAAAGTCCACTTGCTGCAGGAGACCGTTCCTATTCACTCAAGTTGTTAGTGGCTTCCCTTTTGAAATGCCTTTCTACCTATACTATATACATCTTATAGGAACCTATTTATTTACATGTTGAATGCAATGTCTTTGAAGGTATGGAATGTTTTTCACCTTTCTTTATATCCTCAGTACTTAGCACAGTGCTTGGCACATTGTTCTTGTTCAGTGGTGTTTGACTCTTCATGACCTCATTTGGGGTTTTCTTGGGAAAGATACTGGAGTGGTTTGCCATTTCCCTCTCCAGCCCATTTGACAGATGAGGAAACTGAGGCAAAGTTAGGTGACTTGCCCAGGGTCACACAGCTAGTAAGTGTCTGAGACCAGATTTGAACTCAGGTCTTCCTGACTCTAGGCCTGGCACTCTACCCATTGCACCACCTAGCTGCCATAGTAAGCACTTAATAAAATGCTTATTGACTGATTGGATTCCACTTTCACTCATCCCCTAAATGTTTTTATTAGCAAAAATTCACCTAATTTTGTTTTATTAATGATCAACGAGTAGCGGCAAATAAGTGGTAAACTAAAGGTATGCCTATCAATTAAGGAATAGCTGACCAAATTATGGTAAATGACTGTAATATACTAGTGTGCCATAAGAAATGACAAAAGTAATGGTTTTAGAGAAATCTGGGAAGATTTACATGAACTGATGCAGAATAAATTAAGCATAACCAGGAAAACACTTTAAACAACTGCAAAACAGTAACAAAATTATAAATAAAGACAGCTTTTAAAGGCTTAAGAACTTTGATCAATGTAATGACCAACTATGATTCCAGAGGATTGTCGTGGCAGAGAGGTGACAGTCTCAAGAGGCTGAATAAGCTATGTATTTTTGGCCATAGCTAATATGAGAACTTGATTTGCTTGACTATAAATATTTGTTACAATAGTTTAGTTGCTCTTTTCCAAGTGGGGAGTGGGAGGAGGAGAAAATAAACTTTTTTTTAATTAAAAAATACTTTTGATAGGGATAAACTATTGAATGGGTGGACAAAATGACACTGTGCATGTTTTGGGACGTTCAAATTTCAAGCTTCATTAGTTTCATATGTATGTTTAAAAAAAAATTTGGTAAAAATCCACAAAGGATCCTGATATAGTTACTCAGAATACCTATTAGGCATACCTTGAGTTACAAGGAGGAGTATATTAAGAATTCCAGGAGTGCAATAAGCCTTCTCAGCAAAGACAAAACTAGGGTGGGGCAACAGAGCTTTGCCTCGGGGTGGTAATTTAGAGAACTTCAAGTGAACCATCCCTTGGTGTGCTTCCCTCCCACCTATCCTTTCCATCAAGGGCTAGGGTTGGACAGGTCCTAGGGATGGCTTCTTCCTCCTTTAGCAGCTTAGAAAAGTCAAGTTATCCCAGGGTGTACTTCTTTCCCCTGGCAATCTCATCCTAGGCAAGCCTATTTGCTCCAGATGCTAAAGCTGTTAGCTATAGCTCGGATTTCAGCCTCCTTCACTGACTGGTAGTGTTATCAGATTTGACAACCGTTCTCTCAAGTGAGTCATAGCCAATAATAGCACTTCATTAAACAGTAAAATATCCCCTGGGACAGATAATTGGTTCAATTTGCTCAGTCAGTGAGTTTTTACAGCCTGGAAGAGTACATCAGGGAGGCCAAGGAAATCTTTCCTTCGTACAGATCAATACAAAAAACTAGGATGTGTGAAGAGCCTCATTTCATTATAGGAAGAAAACAGTAGGACCTGGTTGCTCTCTCCTGCACCCTGCTTTAGTGATTACATAATGAGCCAAATACATCTTGGGCAGTGCTTGCATGGCATCGCTGGCCCCAAAGACCACCTATACGCTTTGGCTTCAGCAGATGCTGATTTCATGCACTTCATTTTCCTAATGAGGTTCTTCATATATTATGTCCTTTATTCCCTAGGCCTTTAAATAGGTGTGAGGAAATAGGTAAACCATTTCTGCTTTCTGGGTTTCATTTTTCACCTAAGAAAAGAATTGGCTTTTCCTCCTCTTTTTTCTTTTTTGATCTCATCCAGGCTAGAAGTATAGGGGCTACTCAAAGTCATTGCCCCAAAATTGATGTGCAGGGAAGTTTTGACCTGCTTAATTTTCAATCTGGGCTGGTTCACCTCTTCTTGAGCAACCTAGTGGTATCCATATTCCCAAAGAATCCAACATATTAATGCCAAATTTAGGGTGGATGCCCAATTGGCTTGGTCCAATGCAGCTCAGAACTCCCCAAGCTAAGCTATCTACCAGCTTCACCCTTCCTGGTAGCTAGGATTACAAATTTGTACCACTATATCTGGTAACGAGGTTATTCTATCTTGGGATTTACTTAACTTCAGGTGCTGTTCTCCCTAACTTCCAAAGGTCATGCCTGGAAGCTTGACATTTGATGGCCTATGCCACCACGATCCCCTTAGAGTTGCAGATATTATTATTGAAACATACTATGGAAAGAGCTATGAACTTGAAATCAGAAGACTTTAATGCAATTCAACTCAATCCCCAATTCAAGAGCCTTTATTAAGCTCTTAATATGTGCCAGGCACTGGGCTGTGTGCTAAAGACAGAAAAACATAAATGAAAACAGTCTTGCACCAAAAGAACTTAAAGTCTTCTGGGAGGAAGGAGTTGTGTTCAAGTCTCAGATCTGCCACTGACTAACTAGCCACGCAAGCTTGTGTGAGCCACCTTCCTAAGCCTTGGTATACTCATCCACAATGGGAATAACCAGAGCTGTCCTCCCTGCCGTGCACCGACTTGTGGGGACTGATGAGATGGTGTAGGTGGAGTGCACATAAACAAAAAGTATTATTGTTGGCTGGGAGTTGGAACTCTCTGTCCAAATAAAAATTCACTGTAGAGTTTTACCATGTGACCTCTACCTCCTAGCTTTGAATTCGCTAGGAATTCTTTGAATTAATTAGATGGGAATCTTTTTCCTCTGGGTTACATTTACCTTTCACTTAATCAATGACCCTTTGCTCCTAAAGTCAACCTTATGTTGCTACCACTTGTTACTGCAAAAGGGAAAAGAGAAGAGATAAATGTTTCTTCATAAATATAATAGTAGATACAAGATAGGGACTGGGCCTGTGATTGAACTAGTACAAGGAATTCTCAGAAGAGGAAATCCTTTTATCAATGAAGGTCTATATCTTTTCTTCAATTTAGAATCCTAGAGAATTATCTAAGAAACTGATAGGCTAGGTGTCAAACTCAAATAGAAAGGGATCCCTACAGGCTGCAAGTTAATTTAGAAAACCACAAATTAACATTATCTATGTTGTATTATAGTTTTGTTTATTTTTTTAAACAGTTCCCAATTAAATTTTAATGGTTCTGCTGCACTCTGGAGTTGAGCTGGTCTCTCAGAGGCAGCCCCAAGTTTGACATCTCTGAATTAAGGGACTTATTCAGAGCCATACAGCCAGTTGGTCACCTAGGTAAGATTTATGCCAAGATTTCCTTTTGGCTCTCTATTTACAATGCCATACTGTCTTGTAAATATTTTTAAAAGGTGCAATAAATGGCATTAATTAGGTAATTAAAAGGTTTAAAGGCATCATAAATCCTTATTTTGTCAGTGTGGTACAGTGAAGACACAGAAATGAAAAAGAAATAATGTGCTCTGCAAAAGTGAAGTTTTACTTCAAAAGAAAACAGAGATTGTAGTGGTCATAGACCTAGAACTAGAAAAGGTTTCTACATCCAGCCCCCTTCTTTTAATTTGAGGAAACTGAGGCCTAGAGAGGTTAAGAGGCTCTCCAAAGATTACACAGATACCAAGCAGCAGAGCTATGATTCAATCTCAGATCTGCTGACTCCAAATCCAGGACTCTTTGTACTTGTTCAATGGAAAAAGACACAAACTTTTGAGGGGTAGCTGGGGGCGTTGTAGGAAGAGTAAAGCAAACAGAGGCAGATAGACTGCTTTCTAGACTTGTGTCTGCCGCTGAGTCTATGGGTAATCTTTGGATGAAGCCTCATTCTTGACTTTCTCTTTTGTTAAGGGAAGGGATTGAACTGAATGGTATCTGTAGTTCCTTCTGGCTCTGACATTTCATATTCTAAAGTCTCCTCTAACTTCAGCAATCTTTGACTCTATGACTTCTATTGTTCCATACAGTAAAATGAAAAATCTGTCTGTGATAACCTAAAATGGAAATCCTGTCTCACTCCCAACGGCAGCACAGATCTGGTTCTTGAGTCATTGACTTAAAGAAGACTTTGGCTTTCCTGTGAATGACCCAATGTGTCCTTGGCCTAAAATTGGTCCCAAGGGAATTCTCATCATTTCACTTAGTCATCAACAGACAAATTATTTTCAATAAATTATTGAAAGGTATTAAAGAGCTGGATCCCCTAATGATACATAGACTAGAATGAAATAACAAGAGAAAGAAATTCAGACTCTCCAGCTCCAGGTGGGTATCATTTTCTGGATGATGCAATTGGACCTTATTTCTGAAGTAGCAGTCTAGCTTGGGGCTTCTCATTTCTTCTGGCTTCAGGGCAGGGAAATATTCTCCACAGGGTTTTGGTCAGCCAAAGAAAGGCTTAAGCTCATCCTCATAAAACAGTGGTGGTTGCACAATGAGAGCTTTTTCCTTCTTGCATAACTGATGTTACTATTGAGGGGTTGGCCAACCAGGCCAAGTCCTCTAGGTTTTGGCAGACCTCTCTACTTGTAAAACATCTGCATCTGGGAAACCATCTCTCATTGTGCTTTTTCTTTAAGGCCACAGCTTCCCTTTAAACAAGATACTGTTTCGTACATAAGGAAACTAACGGGTCCTCCGGTTGATCTGGAAAAAAGGAATAGTGGCAGGGGTTCCTGAGCTGTGGCTTTGAGTTAATGCTGACCCTAAATGTGACATAAACCTAGGGTAATTTTTAGGGGGAGGGCACGCATGAAGGAGCTTGGACAATATGTACATAAAACATAGAGACAAGAGGAACACACTCCCTCTCTCTTTTTCCATATATAGTGAAGATGAACTCCACACAAAAGATTAAATTGAAAAAAAAAAAGGTTATAACATTCCAAATTTTTCAGAGATTCCTTAATATTCACAGGAGCTCCTTGCCTTCCTAGAAAATCCCAATATTTTACAAGATTTGTGATTTATATGTCCCATCTGCTGTCACCATTTGTGAAGAAAGTTGAAATCAACAGATGTTATTTGTGGATCATTTTTATTAAAAAAAATTCATACTCATCAATAGGCTTAGTGTACATCTCAGACTGACATGATTGAAGGGCACCTGAGCCTGGCCCCGTGGCTCAGCAAACCAGGTGCCTGTGGTACACTGGAAAGAGGACTCCTCCAGTGATGTTTGCATCATAGCCCACTTCCAGTGACAACCACTTATGTGATCTTGGACAAGTCACTCAAATTCCTTGAGCCTCAATTTCATGATCTATAAAATAAGTTGATTAGAATAGATGACCTCTGATGACCCTTCTAGTTCTAAATATGTGCTCCTATGGTGCTTCTCCAGGATCTGGCTCTGTTTCCAGGACAAAACCAAGGAAGCTTAAGCTATTCTGGTAACCTAAGGAAAGGTGCTTGTTACACAGGTCCCATGAGCATATATTTGACAAGGTTCAGGTAGTTCATAGATAGAGCATATCATCATTGGCAAAGGACCCTAAAGAAGAAGCTTTCCTACACAGAAACCAGGCTGGCTGCTGCTTGTCATGCTCTTATCCAAAGACATTTATGACCGTTCACTTTGCTGAATTTGGAGTCAATATTCCATTCTTTTCTGTCTTGGCTCACTTATGAAATGCCACATCCTTTGAATTTCATCTAATCTCCCTTCAATTATCTAAGCCTGACCTGTCTCTAAGCTCATCTCCTCTGGAAAGCATTTCATGATTATAGAATCACTACAGCTTCAAATGATTTCTCTTTCATCTGAATGCCTATAACAATTAGTGTCTGAAAACTTCACATGGCAAGGTATCAGGAAATCCTGAGGCCGATACAGCTTCACAAATCATGTTACCATTTTATACTTTGTATGATTTTATATATTCACAGGAATCATCCATTTCTTACTCTTCAAAGCATTATATGAAAATCCCTCTTAAGCATTACCAGGGGACAGGATACTCAATGACACTTGAGAGAGTAGCTAAATCTATCTATTTGTCTGGGAATATACTATGGCTGTAATTAAATTTGGATGTGGCCCTGGCCCTAAGAGATGTAGACTCATTCAAAGGTCAGCCACTGGCTGAATGTGACTTGTGTAGTTATTTGTCTGTGTCAGAGACACAGCAAGACTGAGGACAGTTAATGGAGCCTATCTTAACTACTTCAAACTACAGTTAACAGTTTTAGAGCATTGTTTGGAAATTGATGAAATGGAGTTTTTGTGATTTATGTGTGTATGTATGTATCTGTGTATTGCAGGGGTGTATGTATAATGTTTAACCAGCTCCCTGACAATATATATGTATATGTACACACACACTCATAAATATAAATGTATATATACATATATATGCCTACATAACCCGCCTTAAAGTTTAATCTTACTTGCTAACATTTTCTCCATCACTTTCTTAAGTCTAGACAATCAACAAAGCAATAAATCAAGCCCTATTTGTAGCATTTGCCAATTTCCAAGGTATAACTGCTCACTCAGAAAATCTAATAATCAGCTCTTGCAATCCAGTTAAAACACCCCTGTATACACACATATGTACATATACATGTACACACACACAAACATATGCTAGTAAAGGTACATATGTGCATATATACACACGTCATTGAACACTATGTTTTGCCAGACATCTATTGGGGGGGACACCCTTCTTTCTTTGTACAAATACATACGTTTATACAAGTTAAATCACAATTATATATTAAAAATTTAGGTAATAATTATAATTTAGATAAACATAGAATATATTGGGATGTATATAAACATACACATACATGCATATGCATATTGTGCATATATCTCCAGATCTATCATTTCATCCATAGAAGGAGGCCCCAGGGAGCAAGCTCCCTCTATCAGTTAAGATCTTTAGATCAGCCATTGCTCTGTTTCACAATCTTGCAGAATCACCTGAGGCACTGAGAGGTTAGATGAAATGCCTAGATCACAGAGTCAGTATGTGTCATTGGGTCAAAGGTGAGACTTGGATCCAGAAAATGCTGATTCTGAAGCCTTCTTTTATTTACTACTTTATGCTACCATGCTCATATATGTGTGCATGTATACAAACATGTATACATACACTCTCACATATATTTTAGCCTATTAGAAATAGCATTGCACTTAGAGTCAGAAGCCTCCTTTTGAATCTTGACTACAGCCATCGCTAATTATCTTAATTTGGGTAAATCACTTTAGTGTCAGTAAAAATTCCCATCAGTAAAAGTCTTGTCTTACCTACCTCACAGAACTTTTGGGAAGAAAGTACTTTGTAAGTCTTAAACTATTGGATAAATGAGTTACAACGATCCCTTTGATATGACTTGTCCACCAATGTACTCCTC
Source organism: Vombatus ursinus (assembly GCF_900497805.2). Lineage (NCBI taxonomy): Eukaryota > Metazoa > Chordata > Mammalia > Diprotodontia > Vombatidae > Vombatus > Vombatus ursinus. The sequence goes on from NW_020954598.1 coordinate 5,334,578, forward strand.
TGATGCCTCATTGGTGCATGATGGTATTAGTGGGTTCTGAAGGCCTCCCTGTAAACCACAAGCTCTTATAGGTCCTCCTATGCTGAAAAGACTTCAATTAGAGGCCTAGTAATGGATTGTATGTTTGTAGTCCAAGGACCAGTCTAAGCCCAGGGAGACTCGCCATCAATCAGAAAGTTGGCTGCAAGGTGGTGAATTCTTTTGGCCATAGCACATCATGAAACTGTCTACTAAGGAATATAAGAGTTGTCACCTGTGTGGGTGGAAGGAATACTGACAGGGGATGAAACCATAGCTCTTGTGAAGCACTGAAGTCTTTATACAAATATTTTGTATTCTTTCAAGTCCCTCAAGGCATTTTGCATTATAGTAGTCCAAAACAAAACTCTCTTATTCTTGTAATAGGCCATCTCAGCTCTAGGAAAACCTTCCAATCAACCAATCAATTAATAAATATTTATTGAGGGCTAATTATACACCAGACACCATGTTAAGCACTACGGATACAAAGAAAAGAATTTTTGCCCTCAAAGAGATTACATTCTAATGAAGGAGCAAAATGTACTTATACATATATAAAAATACATAAAGAAGTAATATTAGAACAAGGGTTCTTAACCTGGGGTCCATAGACTCTGTGAATTTGAATGAGAAAAAAATATTCATTTTCACTAATCTCTAATTGAAATTTAGCATTTTCTTCAATTACAAATATAGACAACAAAACATTCTAGTATTGGCAATCTGTGACTTTGACACCAATACACATTATTTTTGTTGCAAATATCCCAACATATTGTTAGGCAACTAGGTGGTACAGTAGATAGAATTTGGACTTGGAATCAGAAAGATTTGAGTATAAATCCTGTGGTAGACACTTAGTGGATATGAGTCACTTTTAAAAGTGACTTAACTTTTCTCAGCTTCAGTTTCCTCATCTGTAAAAGGGGGATAATTATAATAGCATCTACCTCATAGGGTTGCTGGAAAGATTATATAAGATAACATAAGCACAGTGCTTTGCAAACTTTTAAGGCTATTTAAGAGTCTTGTTGTTGTTATATTCATTAATACTTTGAATTAGTGTAGCTATAAGACCCACCACTAGATCACATACGATCACAGACCTATCTACAGACCTTGGAGCAACTTAGCTGGTCAATTACGGGGCAGTTTTGCACCTTGCAGTCATTCATTCTCTAAATATGGATCTCATAGTGATCTAGACATCTATTTTGTTTGAACAATAAGTAGAAGAAGATAAATCTTTTTCACTGTTTCTTAATGTTTTGCAAAACTGGATATTTCACATGAGAATTCTTAATTCTCCATAAGGCACAGAATCTTTTCTAACATGGAATGGGGGATGTGAGGTTGAAATTACTAGAGGTGACCAAGCAAACTCAAAAAATCTGATGGTGTTGATAACTCTTGAAGTGTGTTATTGTTTAAAGTAATTTCTTATTATTGCTAACAGATTGCACAATCATATGGGTCATACAAAACTTATACGCGTGCAACTTACGTTGTCAGTTCTCTGAAGAAAGAGGTGCTCATTGATCTTAGGACAAAACCTTACTGCAACTGGAGCTTAACTAGAAAAACCTTGGTGAATTTAGACATTCCTCGAGAAAAGCCTGTCCATACCTTTATGGAAGTTTTAATTCCATTTGAACAACATATTTTTGTGAATTGGGATTTTCAACAACTGTCATCATCAAAAGAAAAAAAATCAAAATTGATGGGAAGTCCAATATGACATTTGCGCTGTCTTGTCAAAGACCTCCCCACAGTTTAATGTTTTATTCTAGCTAAACAACATGTTCACACTGATATGTCTTTAAAAAATAAAACTTAACTGTATTTCAACATATATTTTCTTTTTATTTAATGTGCTAATAAACTAGCACATTATTATATCACAATTTTGTTTTTTAAAATGTTTTGATAACTGTTTTGATATATCTCATTTCCTTTGTAATCTTACGTATTTCATTTCATGTATTTAGAAACATTATTCTAAAAAGGAGTCAAAAGGTTTCACCAGACTACTGAAGGGATCCTTGACACAAAAGAGGTTTTGAAACCCTGCCTTAGGGGAAAAGACACTAGTAGCTTTGGGGACTAAGAAAGGCCTCTTGGAGAAGTTGGCATTTTAGCTAGGTATCAAAGGAAACCAATGATTGTAAAAGGCAGAGGTGAAGAAAGAGAACATTTCCTCTTTCTCCTTCTTGGCTCTCCAATCTTACCTCTTTCTTGAAACCCTCCATATTTGTGGAATCTTCCAAGGCAGAAATGGCCATGACCGGGGCAGCAGTGGATAGAGCACCAGCTGTGAAGTCAGGAGGACCTGAGTTCAAATCTGGCCTCAAACCAAATACTTGACACTTACTAGCTGTATGACCCTGGGCAAGTCACTTAACCCCATTGCCTTAAAAAAAAAGAAAAAATTGCATCAATAAGAAATGTCCATGACCCATGAAAATTTCAATGACTGGTGCTTCTCAACGTGATATCAGAGATAGGAAACCCATCATACGAGTCTGCAATAGTTCCTGTTCCTCTCTGTAAATTTCCTGTCTCTCACCTACATCACTGATGTGCTCTATTATGGAGAGGGGGTGGGGGGACCTGTGAAACCCAGTCTTCCTTCAGTGATTAAAAAAAGAAAGACAAGGTACTGTTATAATTTGTGTGCCAGGGCAGGAAGGCATCTCTCACAGTATCACTTAATCACTTCTTTATCCTGTTGTAATTGAAGGTCCTCTCATCTGAAATTTGGTCATCACCAATCCTCTGACTAGTTATGGCTATACGTTTTGGTGGCTGGTCCATTTGCAAGTTTGCATTTCCAGTGACTATGATGCTGATGTATCCTTTACCCTGAGTATCTCATATTAATCCTCTTTTCTAGCCCCCTAACCTTTCTATGTCTTGTCCTTGGATGTCTTAATTTAGGGTCTTATGCTTTTCATTGTGTGAGTTAACATGCATTCATAACAAAGGACAATTGCTTTTAGCATCACTGGATGGTCATGAATTGAAGCCATAGAATATTCCTAGAAAATTTGAAGACCTCTGAACCACACTGTCAGATGGAGAAGTTTCATAATGATGGACCATGTTATAGTCTTGAGCCTCAATTGTCTTCTTATAAAGCCATTTCTCATAATCATTTTCTATTGATAGAATTGTAAGAGGGGTGTTTCACATGCTTTCAACCCCAATTATGGTAACTAACAAGATACTCTACCTCTGAGACCTTTATCAGGTGAAAATGTCTCTTTGATTAAGTTTCAGAATTAATCAATCAAAAATAAATGTGAACAATTCCTAGACGCTCCTATTGAATCAATCTATCAATCCAATGAATAAACTGAAACCAACAACCTAGTTAATCAAGCTATGGAAGAATGAAGCTCTTCCAACCATTGGATGAAATCAGATAACAAAATGTATTGGAAGGGGTTGAAAGAACTGGACACAGGTTTGGGGCTCTAGCAGTAGAATTCCAATGAACACTTCAAGCTTTGGGAGTTCTTTGAAAAGCCAAACTCTTGGGACTGTAATAATAAGGCAGGGTGTAGGGATTGAGCCTAGAGGGAGTGCCTTGTACCTTTTCTGGACCCCTCATTGATCATGTCACCATCAGAGAAAATCTGCTTGCAACAAGCTGAGATGAGGTCCAACTAGATAAGCTAGGAGAAGGCAGTTTCAGAAAGGATGACCTCTGCAGAATTGGGAGAAGCGTAGCTTCAGTACTCTACAAAGACACCGACTGAGAACCAAGCTACACACATGAAACGGGAGCTCATAAGGATACCAAAAGGGAGAAAAGCACTTCCTCTACCCAGGAGCTGCGATTTGACCCTTTGTCATATGTGATCTTTAAACTTAAGCCTATTTTTCCCTGGGTTCTCTATGTGTTTGTGAGAAAATGCATCCTACACTTTCAGGGAGATGTTTCGATATCAACTGTTCTTACTGAACCACATTAGTGAATGTGGTTCTGTCATTTAGTCATGTTTGACTCTTCATGACCCTATTTGGGATTTACTTGGCAAAGATACTGAAGTGGTTTGCCATTTCCTTCTCCAGCTCATTTTACAGATGAGAAAATTGAGTCAAACAGGGTTAAGTGACTTGCCCAGGGTCACACAGTGGGAAAGTGTCTGAGGCCAGATTTAAACAAGTCTTCCTGCCTCCAGGCCTAGTCCTCTATTCACTGTGCCACCTAGCTTCCTCTCATTAGCAAATACCCCTAACTAAAACCAAATTAAGTTTGGCTAGCTGGTAATCAATGGGGAGCATACCAGATGGGGGCTCATGAGTGACAATATAAATACCATTCCCAATGCCAAAAATTTATTCCCAGAACCCTAGGGAGGACCAACAGCTGCCCTCTAAGGATCTAACCCAGCAATGTAAGTAGAAGTTGGGGACAGTAGACCCATAAAGGTGAAACGTTATTAAAATAATTCTCTTTAGTTTCACAATTTAATGTCTAATTCAATGGATTTCTAATATTTTTTAAAAGAGCAAACTAGTATCCTGACTCATTTATAATGAAAACCTTCAAGGGGTCAGTTTGTAGTCAAGATATTGCTAAATGGGAACACTACACGTTTTCCAGAATTCATCTGGCCAAATAGAGAATATACCTTAATGCAGTGTAAAGAGGACTAGATGAGGAGTCAGAAGACTGGCGTTCAAACAATGGCTCAACCACTTACTCCCTTTGTGAACTTGGGCAATTTACTAGATGTTTCTGGGCCTCGGTTTCCCCATCTACAAAGAGAGAGAGTAAGACCAGATGCCCTCTAAGGTAGGCTTTCAATTTATGAACCCATGACCTTTACTCTTCCTTTAACAATTCATTTCTCACTTTGCTGATTGAGAAGTAAATCCTAAATTGATCAAGGGCTGGTAAGCATTACCACAAATGAGCTCATTGCAGTGGAAATGAACTCATAATTACTCTAGCTGCCAAAACCAATCCACACGAGATTGTGAACCTTGCCCAATGTCCCATAGACTAAGAAAAAGGCAGAGAGTCTGAAGATAAATTCTTTTCACTTTAATAGGAAGAATAATTAAAAGAGACTTACTTCTCAAAAGCCCACCAGTCTGTCTTTCTTAAGAAAAATAAAAAGGAACTTTGCATGCATGTAGATCTATGCCACAGGTGCTAGATATTTTCAAAGTGTGGATTAGCATTACTGACACATGCATATGAATACACAAGGCACAAGTAGTGTAGTGAACAAAGAGTTCCTGCATACCAGCCATGGGAAGCTTCCCAACTTACTATTCCTATTAGTCTGTGACTCCCCCATACCCTAGACCCTGGCTCAAGGCACCCTATTAACAATTCTTGGATTTTTTTGGCTGGCAGCTGTACTCTGGCAACCTGGTTCTCCTTCAAAGATTGTTTCTGGTAATGACCCAGCTCTGAAGTTGACTTAATCCCAGTATGCAAAATCAACTTTGTCTTTCTCTGATCACCTCTAACAAACTGTTCTGGAATGGGAGTTGGCATGCTCTTTGCTCTTCCCACTGACATTTCCAAACTCCCTCTGCCATTATCACTCAGCAACCTCTCCTTCTATGAGGTTTCTTAATCCAAATTTATCACCCAATTCAAATCATGATTTTTTTTCTACTGGTTCCCAGGATATTTTCCCTCCTTTTTTGATGAGTTCAATGCATTACTCAGGCTCCCTATATGCTCAACTTCTCTACTTTTTACTAGGTGACTCCAATATATATGTTAATTTTCCATTAAACTCCATAACCTTCCACTGCCTCAATGTATTCAATGTTGTAAAGTACTCTACCTTGGCTGCCCACATCTTGCAAGTGTTCTGCTCCCGTGATGAAGAACCCTGAAATTCTTTTATCCAATCATGGTATCTCATTATTCCATATCCCTCCCCAGTCCTAAATCTTCCTAAACTTATTCTTCATTCTTACTATAACCTCCATTTCCTCCACTCTTCAGTATCTTCCCAGGTCATCACCTCTGGTCTGACTACACTCCCCTCCATTCCCATTCTCTATTTTTTAGTTTAGTTCTACTCTAAAATAGCTTCTCCCTTGTCCTATTGCTTTGCCAAACTCCAACAGTGTATTTCTCCCATCATCCACCTCTTCTACTCCTAATCAAATACTGCTGACCAGAACTGAGAGATAACACAATTGGGCTGACTGAATCCACTACAAAATTACATTATCTGATTTCAACAGAATGCTTCTAGTGTCAAGACAACTTTTGGATTCTCTAATTCGCTCACCACAGCAGATATTCCAACCCTTTTTCTTCTCAAGCCTCCTGTACCACCCTTTCCATTATCTTCTTAGCTAAGGTGTTCATGTCATACTTTATACAGAAAATTGAGGCCATTTGCCATAATTCCATCTTTTCCTCTCTGTTTCTCCTCACAACACCTTGAAAGCATCCTCTTTTACTCCAATCTATAGGCCTTCTATTTGCCAAAGGCAATCCGTCTACACGTACCCTCAATTCCATTATATCTCATCTTCTTTAGCACACTGCCCCCACTATCATCCTTCCTGTTTCTATAATATTCATTCTCTCTCAACTATTCTTTACTTCTTTGATAACTACAAATATACCAAAATCTCCTTAATCTTGATGAAAAGAATAAAAATACCTCATTAGAAGACACTTCCCCATTCTTTTGCAGAGGTAAGGGTGCGTGGGTGTGAAATATTATAAATAACATTAAACTTCTCCAATATGTTAATAGGTTAAATATTGTTAATAGGGTACCTTGAGCCAGGGTCAAAAGTTCAAGTCTGGCTTCCTTCACCTGTTCTCTCCCAAGTATCTGCCCCTTAAACTGAGGAACTGAGGCTGACTCCAGGCACAATTGAGGTTAGTCTGCAGTGTCTTCCTTCCTTCTGATCAATGGAAAAATTATTTGGAACAAGAGGAAAGATGTTTGTGTTAGTGGATTTGGAAGGAGTGAACCCCCTGTCATCCTAAAATACCTAAAATTCCATTGCCATTTTAATTTTTGTTGTTTTGTGTTGAACACACAATGTGTTTGTTATATGCCTCAGTGAAATACCAGAAACCATATCCAGGAGCAGATATTTTACAGAAGGAAATGTGGAGGGATCTCATTTTCTGGTAAATCTTGAGGGAGAGGAGGATTCCTCCCCATCACAATTTCTCTACTGTTTCTTCCTGTTTCACAGCTGTGCGGAGTGCCAGCTTCCCTTCTTCTTGAGTTCCTTTTGATCTCTGTCTACTGATACTGCTAGAACAATGTTACTGCTGCCATGCTGTGGATGCTGAAATGGGGCCAAGCCCTTGGCTCTCAGAGCCATCTGGGAGAAGCGTTTCCATCCTAGGGCTTGGAACAGCCAATGAGTTTTGTAAAGAACAAGAACACAGGAGAGATGAAAAGGAGAAATGAGGAGACAAGGCTTAATGAAACTGAAGGCCCCTTCTAGGTTTGAATCTGGGATCTTACATCTAAGGGAGATGATCAACCTGATGTTTATAATCATTACCTAGGTTGCATTCAATTTTCTAATTCTAGTACCTTTTCTGAACTAGAGGACAAGGTCTTATTGGATGTCACAGACTTCTCAGTATGCAGACCTCCAAAACACTGAACACTTGTTGGCTTTGGGGCTCTTTCTAGTGAGTAATAGATTCAGTTCAGTCATTTAAAAAGAGACATAATCTCAGGATTTGGGAGATCTGTCCCGAACATTCTATGTCAAGCCTCAAGCCTATGTAACAGTCAGTCGGTCAGTCAACAAGCATTTATTCAGCATTTACTATGTACCAGGCTCTGTGTTAAACCCTGAGACACAAAGAAATTAAAACAAAACAAAACAAAACACAGTCCCAGCCCTCCAGGAGCTCACATTCCAACAGAAGAGGTAAACATGAAAATAACTATGCCATATGGACAAAGCAGATGAAAGGCCACCTTAAAGGAGAAGGCAGAAGCATCAAGAGGGAACCAGTAAAGGCCTCTGGAATAAGGTGGTATTTGAAGTGAGTACTGTGGAAAGCCAGAAAAGCTAAGAGACAGAGGTGAAGATTCCTTCCAGCTCCTTTTGACAGAATGAGAAGGAGGCAGATGGTCATAGTAATCAAGGGCTGGAATTTGACAAGGTATATTGGTGATAGAACAAGAGAGAGGTGATGGTTTGGGAAAGAACTGAAAAATGGAAGGAATGAAGGTTACAGTGAGTATACAGAACAATGTTAAGGATCTAAGACATAAAGATAGAATGTTATAAGGGCAGATAGGTGGTGCAGTGGATAGAGTGCTGGGCTTGGATAGCAAGACTTAGCTTCCTGAATTCAAATCCAGCCTCAGACACATACTAGCTGTGTGACCCTAGGCAACTCACTTAACCTTGTTTGCCTCAGTTTCCTCATCTATAAAATGAGTTGGAGAAGGAAATGGCAAACTACTCCAGTATCTTTGCCAAGAAAACCCCAAATAGGGTCATAAAGAGTGAGACACAACCGAAACAACTAAACAACAATAACAAAGAACATTATTAAAGAATAATCAGATAAAGGAATTTTGGAGTTTATAACATAAAAATGGAATACTTGTGGGTGATGGTAAAACCAAGGGTATGACCATCTGTGTGTATGTAGTTCAGGTGAAGTGGAGAAGTAGGTTATGGGAATTGGGTAATTAGAATATTTGAAGGAATATTAGGGGAAAAAATTGAAGTCCCCTAGTACAAGAGCAGGAGTTGTGGTGGAAAGACTGTGAGCCAGACACTGAACTCAATAAGGAAGAAAAGTAAGCCTCTCTGGGGCTTGATTGGGTGATAAATTTGGGTGGTAGAAGGACAGCCTAAAAGTAGCAATGGATCACAAAGAGTATTCTGATTTCCCTACCATGACCAGTGAGTCAGAGGGAATGAGTGAAAGTGCAGCAAATATAAAAAAGGAGGAGTTAGGGATGCAGGGTCCTCAGGAGGGAACTGGTTCTCATAGAGTGCCAGTAGATAGAAAGAATAAGAAAAGACAAGGTTTAGAATAAAAAGAAGCTTGTTAAGTATGGAGCAGGCATTCCAGAACACACAGCCGAAAGTGTGGGTAGATCAATCTGGAGTAGTGTGGAATAGGGGGATGGGAGTAAGAAAGCAGGAGATTGGGTAGAGGGACTGGAGTCTGGAAACTGATAGCCTAGGCATTCACAATCACTGGAATAAGGATAGTATAAGGGGGTAGGAGTATGATAACCACTCAGGATTAAGTTTAAGTAGAGTATCAGTAGTTTGAGAAAGATCCATTGAGAGCAAGCCTGTGAATCAGAATTTCCACAGTAGCAGTAGAAGCAATTAGCATTGATCAGGATGGATATGCAAATAGAGTTAAAGGTCTAAATCCTAGATTGTAAGAGAAAGCAAGGGGAAGGAATACCACCTCAGTGGTAGAAGTGAAGAGATATAGACCAAAAGACCATTCCTAGAAGTGAATGGTGATGCTTAAGTCACTGAACTAATAAGCCTCTCACATATAAGAGAGACAGTGTCCATTCCCCTTTGGGGGATGACAAGATTGGAAGGTCTCTAAAAAAGGCAATACTTTCATCAGCAGGTGATGAAACTCCCTACCTGCTATAGGGAGAAGATGCTTTAGACCCTGGCATCACAGAAATGAATGGGTAATAAGAATGAAAATGTTGACTCTAGGAAGTTCTAGGTTCTGGGCTAATGCTAATAGCTAGTTAAGTAATAATAGATAACTTTTATAAAGTCTTCGTTTTGCAAAGTACTTTACACATGTATCTCAGCTGATCCTCACACCAGGCCTATGACATAGGTACTATTGTCATCTCCATTTACAGATTAGGAAACCTAGTCTGAGAAAATTTAAGTGACTTGCCTAGAGTCACAGAAGTAAAAAGTTATCTGAGGCTGGATTTGAACCTAAGTCTTTTTTAAAAAATAAATTTATTTATTTTTAGTTTTCAACATTTACTTCCACAAGATTTTAAGTTCCAAATTTTCACCCCATTTTGCCCCTCCCCCCACCCCAAGATGGCATGCATTCTGAATACCCCTTCCCCTAGGTTGCCTTCCCTTCTATCTCCCTCTCCCTTCTCTTATCCCCTTCCCCTTCTATTTTCTTGTAGGGCAGGATAGATTTCTGTACCCCATTTCCTATATTTCTTATTTCCCAGTTGCATGTGAAAACATTTTTTTAAACATGTGTTTTTAAAACTATGGGTTCCAAATTTTCTCCCTTCCTCTATCCCCACCCACCCTCATTGATAAGGCAAGCAACTAAATATAGGTTATATATGTGCAGTTATGCAAAACACTTCCACAGCAGACATGCTGTGAAAAATTAACTCTATTTCCCTTAATCCTATCCCACCCCCCCATTTATTCTATTCTTTCTTTTGACCCTATCCCTCTTCAGAAGTATTTGCTTCTGATTATCCCCTTTCCCAATCTACCCTCCTCTCTATTATCCCCCTACTCTCTTGTCCCTTTCCCCCCTCCTATTTTCCTGTGGGGTAAGACAGATTTCCATACCCAATTGAGTGTGTATGTTATTCCCTCCTTAAATCAAATCCTATGAGAAGAAGATTCACTCATTACCTCTCACCTTCCCCCGTTGCCCCTCCACTGTAAGAGCCTTTTCTTTTGTTTTTTTTTTTGTGAGATAATTTACCCTGTTCTACCTCGCCCTTTCTCCTTCTCCCAGTATAATCCTCTCTCACCCCTTAATTTTATTCTCCAGATATGACCCCTTCATCTTCAGCTCACCCTGTGCCCTCTATCTATCTATCTATCTATCTATCTATCTATCTATCTATCTATCTATCTATCTATCTATCTATCTACATACATGTAATTTTTTCCCTCCAACTACCCTAATACTGACAAAGGTCTCATGAGTTACAAATATCATCTTTCCATGCAGGAATGTAAACAGTTCAACCTTAATAAGTCTCTTATGATTTCTCTTTCCTATTTACCTCTTCATGTTCCACTTGAGTCTTGTATTTGAAAGTCAAATTTTCTATTCAGCTCTGGTCATTTCATCAAGAATGCTTGAAGGTCCTCTATTTCACTGAATGACCATTTTTTCCCCTGAAGGATTATACTCAGTTTTGCTGGGTGGGTGATTCTTGGTTGTAATCCTATCTCCTTTGCCCTCCGGAATATTATATTCCATGTCCTGTGGTCCCTTAATGTAGAAGCTGCTATATATCCTGATTGTGTTTCCACAATACTTGAATTGTTTCTTTCTGGCTGCTTGTAATATTTTCTCCTTGACCTGAGAACTCTGGAATTTGGCTACAATATTCTTAGGAGTTTTCCTTTGGGGATCTCTTTCAGGAGGAGATCGGTGGATTCTTTCAATTTCTGTTTTGCCCTCTGGTTCTAAAACATCAGTGCAGTTTTCCTTGATAATTTCTTGAAAGATGATATCTAGGTTCTTTTTTTGATCATGGCTTTCAGATAATTCAATAATTTTTAAATTCTCTCTCCTGGATCTATTTTCCAGGTCAGTTGTTTTTCCAATGAGATATTTCACATTGTTTTCTAATTTTTCATTCTTTTGGATTTGTTTTACAGTGTCTTGATTTCTCATAAAGTCACTAGTTTCCAATTGCTCTATTCTAATTTTTAAGGAAGTATTTTCTTCAGTAATCTTTTGGACTTCCTTTTCCATTTGGCCCATTTTTCTTTTTAGGGTATTCTTCTCCTCATTGCCATTTAGGTTAGGCTATTTTTTAAGGTGTTATTTTCTTCAGTATTTTTTTGGGTCTCATTTAGCAAGCTGTTGACTGGTTTTTCATGATTTTCTTGCATCATTCTCATTTCTCTTCCCAGGTTTTCCTCTACTTCTCTTACTTGCTTCTCAAAATCCCTTTTGAGCTCTTCCGAGGCCTGGGACTGATTCATATTTTTCTTGGAGGCTTTGGATGTAGGAGCTTTGACTTTGTTGTCCTCTTCTGGTTCTATGTTTTGATCTTCTTTGTCACCAAAGTAAGATAATATAGTCTGACTCTTTTTGCAAGGTTTGCTCATGATCCCAGACAATTACTTGAGTTTTAAACTCTTTGTTAAGGTAAGAGTCTGCTTCCAATGTGGAGAATGTACTGTCCTAAGCTTCAGGGGTTTGTACAGCTGTTTTCAGAGATACTTCTAGGGACCTGAAAATTTTCAGTTCTTCCAAGGTGCTATGATAAGGGTCGAGGTGTTTCCTCTCCACCACCACAACAAGCTCCACCACACCAGTGCTTCCCCTCGCCCCAGGACTGCCCCTCAGAACTGTGACCCATCCAAGCACAGGCAAAGCAAGAGATTCCTGCCTCAGCACTGGCAAAGAGATCCCTGCAATCCCCCTCTGATCAGCCACTCGATTCCCCTTCAGTCTGTGGGCCTGAAGCTCAGGAAGCAGCCTTGGCTCCAGGCTGCGCTCGAGACTTGCAACTGAGACCTAGCTCCTCTCTCACAGACTTTTCCCACTGAACTTCTAAGTAGTCTTTGGCGTTCGTGGGTTGAAAGGTCTGGAAACCACCACAGCTACCTGAGATTCAGTCCTCTGAGGCCTGCTCCAGATTTTCTGTGGCCTGAGCGCCCACGTCGAACTGTGCTCATCTCCTAGAGAGGCACAATATACCTTTCTGATCAACCATCCAAGTTATCTTGGGCATTTGTTTCACTCTGTCTTTTTGTGGGTTCTGCTGCTTTAGAATTTGTTTAGAGTCATTTTTTTATAGGTATTTGGAGGGGTTTGGGGGAGAGCTCAAGCAAGTCACTGTTTTCCCTCTGCCATCTTGGCTCCGCCCCTGAACCTAAGTCTTTTTGACAGAAGCAGTTAGGTAGCACAGTAGATAAAGAGCTGGGACTAGAGTCAGAAAGACCTCACATACTTAATAACTATGTAACCCTGGCCAAGTTATTTAATATCTGCCTCAGTTTCCTCAACTGTAAAATGGATATAATAATAGCACCTACATCCCAGGGCTGTTGTAAGGATCAAATGAAACAACATTTGTAAAGCACTTAGCACAGTGCTTGGCACATAGTAGGTACTTAATACAAGCTTGTCTTCCTTCTTTCTTTCCTTCCTTCCTTCCCTCCCACCTACCTTCCTTCTCCTAGTCCAATGCTATATCCATTGTGCCACCAAGCTACATATGATAACCTAGGGATGATAACTAACTATAGGTTATGTAAGCATGGTAAGTTCATGGTGTTATCTAGACCAACTAGTATCATTCTGCAGTAGGAACAGCAGCAATAGGGCAAGGTAAAAGTTTAATCACAAGAGAAATTCATAAAGGGCCCTCTGCACAAGTAGTTTGACAAGATCACAGAGCCCTTTGGGGATTTGGGGTTCCTCTCCTTATCTGCAAGTTCTCTGTGAGTCACTTCAGCATCCCTCAACTTGAAAATATATTTGGGATAAGTGGTATTTCAATATCCACTTATATGTTGCTTGGGATGTAGTTAGAGAAGCCCCGTTGATTTTGTTTATCAGAGTGGGCACAGAGGTAGCAATGTTGCAAACAAAGTAAATCCCAAAACAGACTAATACCCATGAGTTGTTGCTTGTCATTATATAATCATGTGTTTAATAAATCTGATACATCATAGCTTTCAAATTATAGTTTCTTTAACATAGTTTATATTTGCTGTAGTGGTTACTTAAAGAGGTCTAAAGGTTAATCTTTCTTCATTGGCAATACCTTCATAAATCATCCCTGAAAGTGGTGGTTCTTAACTGTTTTTGTGTCTTGGGCCCTTTAGCAGTCTGGTAAAGCCTATAAACCCTTTGTAAGAATAATGATTTTAAGTGAGTAAACTAAAATACATAGGATTATAAAGGAAATTAATTATATTGAAATACAATTATCAAAAAATATATTAAAAAACTCACATACATCAGTTTAAGAAGCCCTGCTTTTAAGTGTGTTGTGTGTGTGTTGTGTTGTGTGTTGTGTTGTGTGTGTGTTTGTGTGTGTGTGTGAGAGAGAGAGAGAGACAGAGGGAGAAAGAGAGAGAGATTTCAATAGATATTTAATCCCATGCATTACACGTGAGGTCTTGTTAACATCAATTTTGTTTAGTCAATTAGTCATATCCGACTCTTTGTGTCCCCATTTGGGGTTTTCTTGGCAAGGATGCTGAAGTGGTTTTCCATTTCCTTCTCTAGCTCATTTGACAGATGAGGAAACTGAGATAAATAGAGTTAAGTGACTTGCCCAGGGTCACACAGCTAGTGTCTGAAGCCGGATTTTAACTCAGGTCCTCCTAACTCTAGGGAGTCACTCTATCCATTCTAGCCACCTATCTGCCCATTAACATCAATATAGAATGATAATTCATGACATTATCCCCAGATTTTGGAACAAAGACAATTTGGCAACCTATGGCCCTAGACTTATTTTATCATCATCATCATCATCTTAATAATTTCATTGTATTTAACTAGGTTCTTTGAAGCTAAAAGGACATCAAAATAGATACATAAATGGACAGAAAAACATCAATTATCTGACACCCAGAATGAATCAAGGAGTACTTATTGAGTGCCAACTATGTGTCATGCCTTGTGATAGTTTTAGGAAGTCCCCAGACATGCTCCATTTCACTCCCTATTCTCTAGCCATGTCCTCACCATGGTGCCCCACCCATACCCTTTCCAATACCACCCTGACTCCCACCCTCCCTGTTTTGGAACCATGATCAAAATCAATACTGCTTTTGTCCCTGGCCTTCCAATGTCAATCTACTCTCTTATTGTCCTACTCACTCTCTGGATAACTTTCAGGAATGAAGTGCCTCCATGGCTACAACTCTCCTCAGTATGCTATCTCTCACTATTATAGTGCAAACTTCTTGGGGGCAAGGACTTTCCTTGCTTTTGCATATTTATCCCAGTGCTTGGGACACTAATTATGTAATAAATAATTTTTCACTCTTGTATTCATACAAATACAAAAGTGGGACAGTTCCTGTCTTGTAGTGGAAACCCAATTAGACTTTAATAATGGCAGTATCTCAAAGGTTCACCAGGTGGTCACATTTCCCTGTGAAGTTAATATATGCATAAATTTTAATCAACCTAGCTGAAATTGATACAGATGTCAAAATGAAGAAATACTTTAGATACTATTTTTTAAAATTAAAAGAGACTGAAAAAGACTTCAAAAAGCAATGTTTCTGTTGAGGCCAAGAAAATTTAGAAGATGAGTTTTGCCTCTGAGTCAATTTTTTTTTAAGTTTTATTGATGTGTGTTATTTTTATACATTACAAATATTCAAAGATTACCCCTACTCTGTAAGAAAGCTCTTATATCACAATAAAACAATTAAGCAAAATTAACAATTCAGTGATTCATCTGAAAATACATGCAACATTCTATATTTGTAGCATCCCAATCTTTTTGAAAAATTATTTAAAAAAATTAACAGAAGTCTATTGTCTTTCCCTCCTCCTCTGTATAAATTGAAAAAAAAATAGAAAAGAAAAACAAATTCTTAGCAACAAATATGCATAGTCAAGCAAAAAAAATCTCTCATTCTATAAAAAAAAAATGGATAGTCTCATTCTATACCCAATGTCTGTCACTTCTCTGTCAGGAAGGGGAAAGTAAATTTCATCATCACTACTCTGTAGTCATAGACGGTAATTTTATCAATTAGATAGCTTTCTAAGCTATTTGCTTTTCCAGTGTTGCTATTGAATAAACTGTTCTCCTGGTTCTATTCACTCCCCTCTGCATCAGTTCACATGTCTTCCCATGTCTCTTCGAAATAGTCTATTTCTTTATTTGTAGCATTTCATCACATTTGTATACCACAACTTTTACAATCAATCATTCCTCCATTGATGGGCATCCCTTTAATTTCCAGTTTTTTACTACCATAAAAGGAGCTGCTATAAATATTTTTGTATATATAGGACCTTTTTCTTATTTCTTTGATTTCACTTGGGTATAAGCCTCAAAATGATATGGCTTGGTCAAAGGGCATGCACTATTTAGTAATTTTTTTGTGTATAATCTTAAATTACTTTCCATAATAGTTGACCCCTATATCATTAATGGGGCATTAAAGTGCCTTTGAGTCAATCATTAATGTTATGGAAAGACAGCTCAAGAATTCAAACAACTTCACATTCTTCACTACAGTTTTATGAAAGAATAAGATAGCAAAAAAACAAAAGTTAGCATCAATTGTTGAAGAAAACAAGTACTAGGTTTTATACGAGAATCACTGCAGATACAATCCAATGTCTTAAACCATCAACATCTAAAGCAATGTATGAGTTAATTTAAATAATGACACTGAGTAATGAGGAAAATGTTAAATTAAATCACTCTTTTAATACTAATTCAAGGCACTGTAAAGTAGATTTTAGAATGGTTTTAATTTTAAAACTTTTGACACTTTAAGAATTATCCCCAGTTTTTCAGAAAGAAATCTATTTTCTGTAATACCTTGGTAGCCATGTTAGATAACCTGGTGCTATAGTCTAATAATCAAGTGAGGCAAAGTAATTGTACACAAATTTAAAATAGATAGTGAGACAAAGCAATAATCATTAGCAGTAAGCACAAGAATTGCTTTGCTTGGAAAACTTAAAGGGCTAATGAGCGAATACATTAATTGGAAAAGACTTAATGGAGCATGGGGCTAAATAAACAACTAAAGGTTTGTACCTTGATGAAAGGAGAAAAGGTTACACAGATGAGAGAAGTAGAGGGTATTCTTGACTATAGGTAGGGGCATGTAATTTCCAGTGTTGAGAGTGAGAAGAGCTGTGAAGTGAGGTGACAAAAAATATTAGCAGGAGGGAAGCAGAGGTCAAGTTGATGGGGAAAACAAGGGTGGTCTAGAAGGTCTGGGGGTTACCAAAGAAATCCTGGCACCAAACCCCAACAGGATTCACCATTGCCTTTGTTGGTAGATAATTTGTTTCCAATTTGCTACAAGAGTCTAGGGTGAAAGGCAAAAGTGGAGGAAGTAGAGAGATGTTAAACATCAAAGATCACACCCATGGGCACTGACCCTATTCTGTGTATTGGACTGCAGTGGACCAAAGGAGAGAAAGGAGAATTATTGTCCAATAAGACAAATCATTAAAGTATACAACCAAACTTCATTACAGTATAAAGGGAATTCATTCAAATGTGAAGATGGAAATTGTTTGCTATTGAAATATGTCACAAATTGAATCCATGCTATTCAGATGCCTTTGCTCAGGTTTAAAAAAATCTAAGAAATCTCTTCTATGTGCTTCCTATTGCTATTTGATTTTAGTCCACAGGGATCTCTAGGAGGATCCCAATTTGGGAGTTAAGAATCTTCTGCAAAGGAATGGAGAGACCATTTAGTACACAGTCTTCATTTTATAGATCACTATTTACTAAAAGCTGGGGAAATTAAGTGGCTTGTGCATGGTCACATAGTAGTTAAATGATGGAGACAGAATCTGAATCCAAGGCCTCTGAATCCTGAATCAGTGCTCGTTCCATTATACTCTTCTGTATAGTCTGTTTTCCCTTCTCTATTTATCCCATCCCAGGGTATTTCGATGGGTTGTGAAGGGAAGGAAATGTCAAAAATGACCTACATTCAATTCCTACTGTGGCCACTTACTGGTTATGTGACCAACGGACAATCTGCAAAATGGAGCTAATAATATTTGTAATATTCCTTACCCCAGAGGACTTTTGTGAAGCGAGCATCATATAAGGTACCATGTAAAGGTAAGTTATGGTTATTTCTGTTACCCATCCTGAATCATCTATCTATCCAGCTTTCTTTCTTTTGTTCAACCTATTCATCCCCCACATATTCTCAAGGGCCCTAAAACCTTCTTTTCTATGAAAATTGCATTTGCCCATAGCTGTCCTAAAGCACCATAGCACTTGGTAATTCCATTCCATGGACACCAGCCATTTACCTGGAAATTTAAAGGAAGGAGGACTCTCTTGCCAGCTCTCCTCCACTCATCTCCCCCTTTGCCTGGACAGCAACTTCCTTATGATATCCCTATTTAGGTATTTACAATACAATTTAACATTTTAATGGAAAATTCCATTTAGTTCCATTAAATAGGTGAGGGGAATGGTATTTATAGAGTTTTATTATCATTCTCACTTTACAGATGAGAAAATTGATCAACAAGCATTTAATAAGAGCGTACTATGTGCCAGGCATTGTGCTAGGTGCTAGAAATACAAAGGAAACTCCGGTTTGGTGAGTTTTGCTCAATGCTCAAGTTCTAGTAATAAATTAGGTCATTTGCCTCTTGGATCAGGGTTCTTTTTTTTCCATTCCACCACTCTGCCTCAAAATACAGAATGCCCTAAATGTCTTCTCACTTCTAACAGAATTAGGGATGAAGGCCCTTTCAGGTCAATATTTACTTGACCAGGATTCCCCTATGCAGTATCTCCAGCAAGCAGTTGCCTAGTCTTTCCTTGAAGACCTCCAGTGAAGAGAACTCTAATGCCTCCTGAGGCAATCCATTCCATTTTTGAACAACTTTCATTTCTATGCATTTTCCCCATTATAGCAAGCACAAATTGGCCTCTCTATAACTTCTATCCTAGTTCTTCCCTCAGGGTCCAAGAAAAACAAAAATGTAAGCCATCTATCTCATGATAGCCCTCCCAGTAGCCAAAAACTTGATATGTCCTTCTAAGCCTTCTCCAGAAAAAACATCTCTAGTTTCTTTAATTAGTCTTCATATGGCAGGGTCTCTATTTATCTCAACATACCCCTCACTTGCAATGGTTCCAGCATGTCTACGTCCCTTCTAAAATATGGCTGAACCAAATACAGTTCTCCAGATGGTCAGATATGGTTTGACTAAGACAGATTATGGCAGAACCATCATCCCCCTTATTCTGCACACTAAGCCTCTTGAGTCAGCCTAGGAAGGCATTAGCTTTTTTGATTGTTATGTCACAGTTTTATTTTATCATTTCAACAAACACTTGCTACTAAGTCTACTGGGCCTTATTATTAAACATTAGGGATGCAATATGAAAAAAGCACCTCAGGTGCTGTCTTAAAGGGGCTTACAATCTAATAGATTATCATAGGACAATAAGGAGCTTAAGCTTATGCTCAGAAAGGAGGGCAGCAATCATAAGATGTTACTCAATTTTGTAGGGTTTCATCTTTTATCTTATATGACTCTCTTTTCTGGGAAATACTATTGGATTCCTGGCAAGCCTGTTGCAAAAGGACAGCAGAATTTTATATACACAGTTCTTGTCTCAAATTTTACCATTTCAGGTTACAAGTATGTATTTAGGATTAAACTTGATAGAGGGTTTCTAAGTTCTTCATTAGGCAGTTCATTCCAGCTCTCTTCAAACCTAGGCCTAGAGGCCACTACTGTTGCTGGGGAATAATCCTGATTTTTAGTGATAACCAATGACTACCTACAGGCAAATACCTGTGGATATGGATCTCTAGTCACAGCCAGGCCACAGTGTAGTGGAGCTGGATTTCCTTTTATTTCTGCATCTTCCCTGCCTCTGCCTGAATTGTAGTTCCAAAAAACAAGTCTGACTTCTGCTTTTGGCTTCAGGAGTTAATCCTTTCAAAGGGGAATGGCAGATAACAAATGATCATAAAACAGAGACACCCAGTCTCTAGCCAAGAACAGAACATACTAGGGCAAAAATCTGCCTTGTCCAAAATGGCCTACAGACCTTTCTCGGAATGTTGCTTTTTCTGAAGGTAAAAGAGGCCTGTAGTCTGTTTTTGTTCATCCTGCCTGGCTTGTTTCCTAGGGCTTCTGATTGAAGAAGAGATAGCAGGCTGACACAACGGCACCTTGATGACCAACACATTTCATTCCAGTTGCTTATCTGATTCCGAAGACACTTGGTAGCTAAGATCCTAGAAGAATCAATTTCCATGCTGTTCTATCTTTTCCGGTTCCAGATTTAGATATTGTTTCATTATCTGCCTGGGAATGAATGAACAAGTTTTTGAGTGAATTTCCTCATTCTGGAAGGTTGAACAGGCTGTAACAAGCCTGTAGGGATACTGGATCTGCATTCACATCCTGCCTCTGATATTACTCTCTGTGTGAACTTGAGTAAGAAGACATTTGGTCTCCTTGGGCCTCAGTTTCTTCATCTATAAAGTGAGGAGGGAGATTGGGTAGATGGCCTCTGGCGTCTTTTCCAGCCCCAGAACTATGATCCTTTTACTTGCCTCTGGTCCCACAGTTATGTGTTCTTCATGACTACAAGTGAAGCAAATTTTCTGCCACACCATAGTCTCTTTCCAGGGCTAAGACTCACACAGTAAGTTAGTGGCACAGACAGTTTTATAATCGAGGGCTCTTGACTTCTAGTCCAAGTTCTTCCCACAATCCTATGCTGCCACTTTATGTGCCAAGGCTGCATCAAACATGGACAGTGGGGTGGGAGAAGTTAATGTCAAGATGGGGTTAGTTATCCTTCCAAGATGACTCAAGAACTGGGATCTGATAAAGTAAACATGTACAGAAAACACATAGGGCAGGCACGATGTGGACAATAATGCCACTACTTTTTTTTTTCACTTGAGGTAGGGGAAAAAAGAGTCCAGTTCTAATGGAAGAAGGAAAGTGAATGAATAATTATCATTTACATGGCAATGGGGATGTTTTATTGAGCATCCAAAAAAAAAAAAAAAAGGAATAACAATCCTTAATAGGACAGTCATTTTATTGTTGCAAAATCACTCTAAGTAAATCACTGCAAGGAAACAACCCAAGCAAATGTAGAACTACTGTCAGGAGCAATAGCATGTGTCAGTCTATGTATCATGAATAACTGACTCAGATCCTTTATGGTAGCACTACAGGTTTAGCCTGGGAAAAGATTTGGAACCATTTTGAGAAAGAAGGAGTCTACCATAATAAGAAGCTGCAGGACTCTAGTATGGCTCTTCAAAGTCAACACAAAGATTTGGACAAGGCTTCTACAAGTTTCCCTTAGCAAAGCAATGACCTTTTTTGGCTTATGCTTAGTAGCCCAGTATATGATATACTCCTTTAGAGTCTTTTAAATAATAAATAAATTCCAGGCCACCAGATACAGCTTTTAGCCAATGCTTTCATGCAAACATTTCCCAGATGTGATGCATGAAGCATGGCTAAAATAAGATGATGACCGCTTTCTGGAATAACAAGGCAATTTCCTCATTAAAAAAAAAAAAGCATCTTTTATGGGCAAATAACTCATGTCCACAGTTAGCAAACAGATTTAATTCCTCAAGCAGTTTTTCTACTGGCAACATCCTCACCCCCAGTCCAACTTGAGATCTGGTGCAATTAATGCAATTTCACCAACCCAGAGAGGTTGACTGGGGGTCTTCAGGCATAAAACTTCCAGTGGAAATGAAACAACACTAAATAGGATCTACAGTGGAGAGTAGCTCAGAGCATCAGCCTTCAAAATATTCTAGTGTAACTCCTAGGTGATGCTGTAGTGACCAGCTGTCTATACCCTCCTTACTCTAGCTCAGGGACAGGGAACCTGCAGCCTCGAGGCCACATGTGGCATGTCTAGCTCCTCCCAACCGGAAAAATGACAGAGTCACCAACTTAACAAATTGCACTGTCTTAACCACCTGGGTTGGCTGGGTCAGATTGACCCGGGCTTTCTCCTCTAGTCTCCCCTACCCTTACTATCCCCTCCCTTCTCTTTTGCAACATGAAGGAGTCAGGGGTTGGTTAACTGCCTAGCCTCAGGCACTGCCAAGTGACTATTACCAAGAGAAATGAAAGATCAGCTTGGAAAACAAGGAAACCCTTAGTTCATTTCAATTCTTCCCTTAGGAGTTCACCTATGAAACAAGTAGGATTAAACAACTTATAAAATATACTCCTGAGGTAGTTTTCTTGATCACCAAAACCTCCTTATTCCTGCTTTAGGACACTCAGATGACATTTATAGTCATATTAAACAAAACACTGAAAAAAAGATTCAGGGTTAAAATACACACACACACACAGACACACACACACACTAGTAAAAAAAGAAAGGTCAATGTAACAAGGGTAGAAAGCTCTTAGGAAACAACAACAATAACAAAAAACAGCTTATGAGGAGAGATATGAGGGAGGGGAACAGCAAGAATGGAAAAGGGATGAGTGAGAACTCACTCAAATTAGACCCTCAACTCAGATCCCTGAATAACCCTAATAAAATTATTCTCTCCCCTGAGGAGCTATGGAATTCCATCCTGAAAGTTTATGCACAAGGGTAAATGTCCAGTCACAAGAAGTCAGTCTAAGAATGGAACTGGAAAGATGGTGACACAATTAGGGCGTGGGCTTATCCTTAGAAAATAGTAACCTCTGACATTTATATAGTGCTAGAAGGCTGAAAAACTTTTTCCAAATATTATTTCATTTGGTTCTTCCATC
Source organism: Vombatus ursinus (assembly GCF_900497805.2). Taxonomy (NCBI): domain Eukaryota; kingdom Metazoa; phylum Chordata; class Mammalia; order Diprotodontia; family Vombatidae; genus Vombatus; species Vombatus ursinus. Next base: position 5,357,010 of record NW_020954598.1, read on the forward strand.
AAACCTATGAAATTGATGTTATTATTTTCTTCATTTCACAGATTAAACATTAAACAGATTCTGAGAGGTTAAGTGATTGGCTCAAGGTCACACAAGCATTAAATATCTCAGGCAGGATGGGTCTGAAGTCTTCCTGACTCCAATTCCAGAGCCCTATCCACTCTATAACTGTGGCAACAGAATGTACCAGAGGGTGGTAGAGGCAGGAGGATCTGAATTATAATCCCACCCCAAACATTTGTTAGTTTTATGACCCTGACCAACTCTCTTAGCTTACTTCTTCAAACGTAAAACGGGGATAATAAGAGCATCTGCCTTTCAGGGTTGGTATTGGAGTTGTTCATCCGCCATACTCAAAGAGGACCAATGATATCACAATGTTGGGATCAAGGTACAGTATGTTTGACTGTGACTGATCAGTCCCATAGGAGCTCAGAAGGCTCTACCACAAGTCAGGTACAAATAGTCCGTTTGAACATTTGGGATGGAGATGTCTCTAGATTTGTATATCTCACATTTCCTTTGTGCTACTATGGTTCTGCTTAGAGCCACACTGACAAGTGATAAAGACATGATAAATAATAAGGACATGATCCTTGAGAGATGGGCTGAACACTTCCACGGTGTTCTCAACAGACTGTCATCAACCAATACTGAAGCCATTGACCATATGACTCAGGTTGAAGTCAGTCCCTCTCTAGTTGAACTTCCAACTGAAAAAGAAGTATTGAATGCCATTAGGCTCCTCTCATGTGGCAAAAAGCCTGGCACTGATTCCAACCCAGCATAGATCTACAATGAAAGTGGTCCACTGCTCATATAGAAGCTGACAGAAATCTTCTATGCAATATTGCAAGAGGAGGTTACGCTCCAGAGCCTCCACTGTTCATCTCTATAAAGAGAAAGGAAACAGGTAGTCCTGTGACAATCACAGTGGCAGCTCTCTCTTAGTCATTACCGACAAGATTCTTGCCAGAGTCCTCCTTACTTGACTGGTCCTTCACCTAGAAGTTGGGTAGGTACGAGGGTTAAATAAGACACACACACACACACACATATACACATATACATACATACCCATACACACAAATACACATATATAAGACAAGGTATAAAATATATACATAGGGTGTTCTAAAAGTCTTTGTGCAATTTCAAGCTACTACACTGGCACTAAGACATTTGGAACATGATCTATCATCTATCTATCTATCTATCTACCTGCCTACCTACCTATTTATTGATATAGCTTTATAAACTTTAAATTACTATATAAATAAAACAACAACAACAGCAATGCCATGATGGTTTTTCATGCCATGAGAAGCTTTAAATGTGTAGAAAATATGAAGGTCTGACCACAGACGTTATGGTGGAACTTTTCGATTTCCACTGACTTCAGTGTTTCATTATTACTTTGTAGATGACATTGTTCTTGAGTAAGCCATTTGTGCCTTAGTGCTATCTAGTGCTATGTGGCTACACTGCATGGCTCTAACATTGTTGGATGGAGTGTCTGGCTTAAGTTCATTGCAACACATGATCACAGACTGATATCATTATATGAGGAACATTGTAGAAAGTGTCCTCCTGCTGACAATTCACAGAATCACAGAACCTGAACAACCAGAAGGGCCTTCAAAGGCCATCTAGTGCAACATACAACTGACCTATAATCTCCCTAACAAAACCAACATGAATGTCTTTTCTCTGTAGGAGAGGAAACGGGGCCAAATTGACCACCTTTTGTAGAAGACAAGAATAACAGAAAGTGAATAACCCCAGCTAAGTTGGAAGGCCTTGCTTTGTTCTTGGATTACAGGAATCATAGTTTGAATCTTCTACTTCTTCTTCTTCTTTCTTCTTCTTCTTCTTCTTCTTCTTCTTCTTCTTCTTCTTCTTCTTCCTCTTCTTCTTCGAGAGGATGAATATATTAATGTAGTAGCCTAAGAAGAGAATATTGGATATCTTGATTCTACTTTTTTTTTAGTTTCCATTGTTATGTAACATGGTAAAGCAATGCAGGATTTCCTGAAGTCTTTCTATTAGGTCATCCACTGTTACTTCTATTATGAAGACATCCCATTATTGTTGTTCAGTCATTTCAGTCATGTCCAACTCTCTGTGATCCCATTTGGGATTTTCTTGGCAGAGATACTGAAGTGCTTTGCCATTTTCTCCTCCAGCTCATTTTACAGATTAGGAAACAAAGGGAAACAAAGGGAAACAGGGCAAACAAAGTAGTTTGCTAGTAAGCGTCTGAGGCCAGATTTGAACTCAAGAAGATGAGTCTTCCAGACTCCAGGTTTGGCACTCTATCTGCTATACCACCTAGCTGCCTCAAAATATAGTACCATACTTGGAATTCTGGAAAGTCAGATCTGAAATTCTCTGGCTCTTGTGGTGGTCTAATATTTCATTGATAGAAAATTTATTACTTATGATACCTATCAATTAATAATGACTGTATGTCTGTAATATCATTACTAAAGATCAGTCATTTATAATCTTGATCAAGGTCAAGTTGTACAAACACTTGTACCCTAACAAGAACAGCAAGGAATTAATTGAATTTATAGAATGAATAAGAATGTTGCTTAAGGGCCTTTTTTTAGCAGTATGGTCCCACAAAGTCTCATTTTACCATTAATCTAAAATGGTTAGTATTGTCCAACTAGCTTGAGGATACTTTGATTAATTAGTTACTCATAATAATTTTCACGGGAAGCAGGATGATATGGTGAAAAGGGCATTTTGGCTCTCACGTAAGAAGATCTGGGTTTAAATGCTATTTCTATTATTATCTATGTGACCCTTGTCAAGTCACCTAAAGTTGGTGGGCCTCAGTTTTCCCCTCCATAAAATGAGTAGTTTGGACAAGATTTCCTCTGAAGTCTACCCTAGATCTAGGAACCTACTTTTCCCCCTTAAAATAAATGTACAACTCTAGCTTTTCAAGTGAATTTTTTGGAATAGCTCAACCCAGGTGCAATGACATTGGTTCTCCCTTATACGCTTTTAGATATTCAGATAACTATCTTTTAAATTTGTTGACAAGTTCCTGTATTCAATCAGCTGTGCTGGTATCATCGCTTTGAACCCTAATTACCAGAAGCAGAACTATCTGGTTCCTAAAAGGATTTTGTGCTCCCCATTACTTCTTAGGAGGGGGTATATAGCTGTTAGGAGTCATATACTCAGAATAAATCTTGAACATTTGTTGAATGAGCATCATAATCTCAGACCATGCCTCATGACCACAAAAGATCTGGCGACAGGTCTTGTAAGAAATGTCATGGATGGTACCGCTACTGATTATTGTTAAATCACAATTAGGGTCTATCATTTCCATTTTGAATTCATGAACATTTATGAGTTACTCTTGAAAATATGGCAATATCTCACAGTCTTACCATTGAATCTCCGAATATGCTAAAGCACTGAGGTTTTATTCCCACCAGAGTCAAATTCAGATGATAGAGGCAAGACGACATCAGCTATTATAGCTGCTTCTGGATTTTATTCTGCTAGATTTTAAAAGGCATCCTCTTGGTGTGGTCCTTCTCACAGAATCTATATTTTTCTATCTGAAGACATTGTGGAGCAGGCATTTTTTGTATTTCACAGGCTCTGTTGGCAGATATTTTTTGCCTGAATATTATGGATAGTATTTAATATGAGAATCTGTGTCTTTTATTTCCATGACATCCAAAGAAGTGCCATTACATGGTAGGGCCTTTTTTTGTAGCCATTTTAAATGGTGAGTTTGGCTTAGTTAAGAGACACTTTTAGAGGGTTACACTGTGAACTCTACATACAGAGTGATTGATATAACATATAAGTATAACATGGCAGCTAAGAAATACTTCAAATGGAAGTATTGTAACAAACAGCACAGCCCTTCAACATAAGCAGCAATGCCCTTACCAGGCTTATGGTTCCCTTTGTGAGATTTAAATCTCTGAACATGGACTAGAAGAGCTGATGCTAAAGTATGTTCTCATTAATCCCACAATTCACCAAATGTATGATCTTAGGCAAGTCAGGACACCAAGAGATTGTGCTGTATGCAGCATAGACTTAGATAGGATGCTTCTGTTCAGGGTCCCCTATCTTGGCTTCCAGGCTAAACACTCTATAGAAGAATCCCGTGAAACTGTTGACTGACATCAAATTCCTCTACATACTCCAAAGCACTCATTTTAAGTACAGAGTTTGCTTAGATTCTAGGACTGGAGTCAGCCAATTACATTTGTTAGGTTAAACCTAGCCAGCTGCCTGTTTTTGTATGGCTTGCAAGCTAAGAATTTTTAAAATATATTTTAAATAAAGTTTTCTTGGAACACAGCCAAGCTGATTCGTTTACGTATTATCTATGGTATATACAACTGCAGAGTTGAGTAGTTGTGACAGAGACCATATATGGCTCTCTCATCATTTTGCACTGCTGCTTAGCACACTACAAATTGCAGTCACACAGTTATAACTCGAGTGTTTCAAGTGCTACATGTATTGCCATACTGCAACATTATTTTATTTTTATTACAAGTTCATATTGATCATGTCAAAACAAGAAGAGAAAAAAGTTTTGTTAGAATATTTTGAGCTCAGTACCGAGACTGAATTTCTTCTGAATAAGAACTGCCTTCAACAACTAATATTTAACACTGAATGGTTTGGAAATTAGCTTTTACTGCAAAACTGATAAGGGTTGTTAATGAATTCAACCTAAAATGATAAGCCCCAACAGTGCTAAAATATGAAACTTAGACCATGGTAAAGTCAGTTTAAAGACAACTAATATTGTTAAAATCACAAGTGATGTCAAACTGCTTACATATTTTCTATGCTGTCAAAAGTTAAATAAGAAGCAAGATCTCTACTTCCACATAAATTTGCAATGGATATATTTTCTGAGCTCAAACTACAGTTTCAGCAGCATTTTTTAGACCTTGATGCAAATGCAAACAAAACTTCCTTATTTCAAAATCTAGTGAACTGTAGAATCAAGGAGCTTCCACCTAATCATCAGTTGGAAGGGCTTAATCTGCAATGTAATGACTTGCTAAAAAGGAAATGTCAAACAAAGAATAGAATAGAATAAAATTCTATAAATTCTTTACAAGTGACAAATATGCTCAATTATAATCATATGCTTGGGGACTGATATCAGTATTTGGTAGAACCTATTTGTGTGAAAAGATATTTTCAAAGATGAAATACATAAACTGTGATTACAGATCAGCACTAACAGATGAACACTCACAACTGATTTTGATGATGACAAAGAAAATGAACTGAACCCCAATTATGCAAAATGTTATTGATTTTAAAATTCTATCCTTTTCATTAGTAGGCCTGTATTACTACAATTGTACTCTATTATTATTGTTATATTTTGAATTTTGTCACTAAAATTTTTGTGGGACTTTATTTTCTCTGTCTTGTTATATAAGGGTATAGTATCTTCAATTTTGCCTCTTGGTCTATAATGTTTAAGATATTTTCTATCTGGCCCTTTACAGAAAGAGTTTGCCAACCCTTGTTCTAGGGTGAAGAAAAGTTATTTTTCTTTTTTTAATGTTTATATTTATTTTTTCAATTAACAAGCATTTTATTAATCTGTCTTTCCCTCTCTCCCCCAATGTACTCACATATATTGAGGAAAAACTAAAACAAAACAAAAACACAGAAAATAAAGCCCTAATACATAGCCATATTATCCAGCAAAACAAATTCCCACATTATCAATGTCAGAAATTGTATGTCTCTTTCTCCATTTCAAGTTCATCACCTCTATATCAGGAGATGAATATGAGTATATCACTCACTTGTAGTTTATCATTGCATTGATCACAGTTACAAAAAAGTCTTTCAAAATTGTTTTTCTTTATAATGTTGTTATCACTGGATAATTGTCTCCTGGTTCTGCTAACTTTACTCTGTAACACTTCATAGGGGTATTCTCCATTTCCTCTTAAGCTATCTTTTTCATCACAATGGGGGACAATAATATTCCATTACATTCATATATCACAATTTCTTTAGCCATTCTCTAAGAGGAAGTCAATCTCTTAGTTTTCACTTTTTGGCTATGATGAAAAGAGCTGCCATAAATATTTTTCTTTCGTTTCTTTAGGGTGTAGGCCTAGTGGTAGAATAGCTCAATCCAAGAGTATAGTATAGTTAACTACCTTTCTGGATGTAGTTCCAAAAATTGCTTTCCCAAGTGATTGGACCAATTCACAGCCCCAATGTACTAGTGTACCTATTTTCCCTTGGTCCCTCTATAATTTGTCATTTTCTTGTTTTGTCATTGTCTCCAGTCTGATGGATGTGAAGTGTAACCTAAAAGTTCCTTTAACTTACATTTCTCTAATTGTTAGTGATTTAAAATATTTTTTTCATATGATTGTTGATAGTGTGGGTTTTTTCCTTTGAAAACTGCCTGCTCACTCCTTTGGCCATTTATAAATTGTGGAATGGCTTACCCTTATAATTCTTTAACTTGGAAATGAGACTTTTATTAGAGAAACTTGTTGCAAAGATTTTTCCCCTAGTTATCCATTTCCCTTTTAATTTTTACATTAGATTTGTTTATGTAAAATCTTTTAAATTCTATATAACAATATTATCCAGTATATCTTATGTGAATTTCTATGTCTTACTTAATTATAACCTCTTCCCTCATACATAAATCCAAAAGGTAATTTCTTCCTTGCTCCTCTAATTCATTTTTATTATGATCTTTTATATCTAGGTCATGTATCCATTTGGAGTTTCTCTTGGTATATGGTATGAGTTATAGGTATAATGCTAATTTCTGTCAAACTGCTGTCCAATTTTCCCAGCAGTTTTTATTAAATAGTGAATCTTACCCCAGTAAGTGTCTTTGGGTTTGTTAATCACTATGCAACTGTTTTGTTTTGTTTTGTTTTGTTTTTTTGCTTCTGTACATCATGTCCCTAATCTGTTCCACTGATCAACCTTTTTTTAACCAGTACCAAACTGTTTTAATGATTACTGCTTTATATTATTTATATAGTATAAATTGAGATTGTTCAAGTGCCTTCTCTGTGGAATATCCCTTCACAATGTTGCCCCCTTCTCTCATTGTTAAGTTCCTTCTGTAGGCTTTCATTTTGAGGACAGACACAGTTGATTTGATAAAACACAAATGGAAACTACATACAATTAAACATGGAGATATACTTTTCTATGTTCAATTAATTGTTTCAATGAAAACACAAAATTAAGGGGAAAATGGTATTGGGGGCAATTACAAAGAAACAGAACTGAGCAGGGCAGAACTGAGGTTTCCTTGGATGAGCTGACCAGGTCAGAAATCATCTGATCCAGTGGGGGAAGACATAGAAAGGGCAGGTTTGCAACAAGGTGGTAATAAGGGAGCAATAACTGGGGTATGGCTATTATCAATCCATTAATCTAATGTCTCTTATACTGAGGTTGAGGACATTCTGGTGGAATTTAGTTTAAATTCCCCAACCCCCCCCCAACTAATGCCATTTTTTGTAGTAATGTTGCCAACATTATGCGCAATATAGCTGTACATATTAATTCAGAGAGGGGAAAGGTTGTGACTACTCTTTTTGTGTTGTCACATGCCAGGAAATCACTGAAGGGGACATTAGGAGAGAAAAGTTAAAGTCACAAGAATGAAATGAAAAGAAACCAGAAAATACATTTCCCTGTACCATAAGAATTTAAAAGTATTTATCTGCAGACACTGATTGGCTATAGTTCAGTGTTATAGATTAAAAAATGTGATGACACTGTTGAGGATCTTCGGTAATTATTAAAATTTGTCTGCTTGTCTTAGCTAAACTCTTGCAAAAAAAAAGACTCCTATACACTTTATAAGGTTATATTTTTATTCATTATATTTCTAGAGATAAGGGGAAGATAGATGGTGGGAGAATACATGATTTTGAATATAGGAGAGCAGGACTTGGAGCAGGATTGGGAGAGAGAGAGAGAGACAGAGAGACAGAGAGACAGAGAGAACCAAGCACCTTGACTGGACTGTATTATTATATTAACGTTGCTTAAATTAAACTGGATCATAGTAGTCATCACAAGTGATTTCAGAGATTCCTTAAGCTGAATATATCTACCTGCTACCTAAAAGTATTTTCTGTATACTGTTAGAAAAAGAACCTCAGGTATGCCAATAAAAGTGAGGGCTGAAACTCATCCAATTTGAGTGTGACCAATCAGCCAACAAACGTTTATGACTAATACAATTTTTCCCTGTTTTTGTTTTTTAATTAAAAGAGGAAACTACATTAGAGAACCAGAGCCACTGGGACCTGAAAACTGGGAAAGGTGTACATAAATGAGAGGCTAAGAACATTGACAAACTTTGCCCCCTTGACAATTTTCCCTGGAGATCTGTTTATCTTCAAATGTGCCTTGATGAACCAGAAGCTGTTTTCAGAGATATTTGTGTGCTGTGTAACCCACTAGGCACACTGCTCAGTGGTAACACTGGCTGGAAATCCTTTTGACAATGGGTTACCTCCTAATTGCCCAGGGTTCAAAGATACTTAGTTTTCTTTCAGTTAGCACAGTGCCAAGCCCTTAGCACAGTGCCTCATGCATAGTAGGTGCTTGAGAAATGCTGTTGACTTGATGGCTTTCATCATGTACTGAGTTGATGCAGGCAAATTATCTAAGATCAACAGTGACAAATACTGCCCAAATTCACAGGAATTATGTTGAAACAGCTTTCAAAGTATACTTGCCCTAGGGGCCTGCTCTGAGTTCCACTGGGAGAAGCCGGGGCTCATAACAATTCTGTTCAACAAGCCATGATTAGAAATTCAACCATGTACACATATGTCTATGTGCATACCAGAGGTTTTCGTGTTAAACACAAATTCTTAACTAAATAAATATTTTCATTTACTTATTGGTTTGTAAAATAACTTACATGTTCCAAAGGTACACACACTTAGCAAATTATATTACAGTGAAGAAGAAGAGCACTGGACTTGCAATCAGGAGGTCTGAGCTTTAGTCTTGGCTCTGTCTCTTACTGGATCATAGGATCCTAGAGCTCGACGGGACCACACATAAGAAGTCCCTTGTTCAAACCTCACATTTTACAGATGAGGAAATAAAGGCCCAAGGAAGTTAAACAACTTGCCCAAATAGTAAACTCACTAACTGTGTAGACATGGGCAGCCCAACTTTCCTCTCTGAGCCTGTTTCTTCATCTGTTAAATGCGAAGAGATAATCAAATCAATCTATTAATAAACATTTATTAAGAGCTATAATTTACATGGCAGGGTTATCTGATTATGAATGAAAAAGGGGGGACATTTGGCCCAAACCCTATTGGAGGGAGATTATACACTCTCTAATTGATCCTAATTAAAGGCTAAGCATGGTATAGTGGGAAGAGATGTGGATCTGGAACCACAAAACTTCAGTACTAACGTCAGCTCTTCTCTCTTTACTACTCACGTGAACTCGGACAAGTCTCTTCACCTCATTTGTCTCATCTGTTAAATAAGAAGATTGGACTAGATCACAGAATTTGAGAGTTGGAAGAGACGTCAGTGACCACTGAGTCCAACCCATATGCCCCCAAAGTATTACAATTACAACATACTTGAGGAGTGCTTGTCCAACCATTGTTTAATTTTTAGATGATTTCTAGGGTCCAGTCAAGCTCGAAATACTCTGTTCCTGTCCCTATCTAATAAGGTCATTGTGATGATCTAATGAAATAATGCATGCAGTAAATAGTGTGTGGAATACTGCAAAATGCTGTCAACTGGTAGCTTTGTATTAGGGTTACAGGAAAATAGACATTTGGGAGTTCAATGGTACCTTTGTATAAGTATAAAGCAAATAGTTGGGAGACGGTGAACAATGTGCATAAGTGGTCATTTTGCTTCCTTGGTGTTCAAAGAGAAAACTACTAGATGTTGTTCTTGATACTTCTGATTCACCTCTTTCAAGTTAGGTAGAAGGCACAGTGAACAAAGAACCAGGACCTGGAATCCAGATGAATCGAATTCAAATTCTGTCTCAGACACAATAATCGTACGATTCTGGGTCAGTTACTTAACCTCTCTCAATCTGTTTCCTCATCTGTAAAATGAAGATAATTATAGCAACTATCTCATGAGGCTGTTGTGACCATTGAATGAGGTAATATATAAAAAGCACTTTGCCTCCCTTTGAGCACTATATAAATGCTAACTATTATGATGTTCCAGCTACTGAAACTACACAGAAAATAAAAAGACAAAGGAAAAAAAAAATGAGAAAATGAACTCAGAGGGCTTTCGATATAAATCTTAAGGCATTATATACCTACATGTCAGCTATTATTATGTAACCCCAGGGGTCACTACATTAGGCTCTTGTTTGATGAGGCAGATCTTAAAAGGCCTCAAGTTCATAATAATTCTGCCTGTGGAAATTTAGTTAGGAAATACATGAATGGCTCATGATTATGCCCCTAGGTAAAGAACCTCCCAAAACTCCCACCGCACAAAGAAAACCCTGCCCTCTAGAGCAGATCTCATGTTAGTTTCCTCTCTTACCAAGCTGAGAAGAAATAAAATAGCCAGGGTTTTTGCCATTATTCCAAGACTTTCTGGAGGGTTATGAAATTCTGCCTATGAGACTATGGACTAGAAGACACCAGGGCTGGGGTGCAGTTTCTGTCACCTTCACTGTATAAAAAGTCAGTCACTTTGGCTTCTCTGCAGTAAATAACATAGGAAAACTCGAGAAAAGAAAGGTTCAATCCTTCTATGAGGAGATACCAACTCCAGCCCTCCCCTTTTGTGGGATTGAGGGGTCATGTGGTGGAATATCCTTGAAGATAAAAAGAAGGGGGAAAAATCCTCATTTGTTATTTTATTGCAAGAGATGTTCACACTGGCCAAAGCTGTAATCAATGAGCTAGATCATAAGGTAGAATACTCAAGTTGCCCTTGTTAATACCCAGGATGTCTGAGGGAGAATTATAGAAATGACTAGGTGGTTGGGGGAAAGCCCTAGACAAGGAAACAGAAAGTTTCACCCATAAAATAGGAAGACACAGTGACTACACAGATTGGCAATATCTGTGGATTGTGGTAAGTTTACACGCCCCAGTGGTTTCTGCTAATGAGGGATAGCACAAGAGATAGCCCACCTCCACCATGAAATAATTCTGTATTCAGGGATTATGGCAACATGGAATATGCTCATTGTGGGACAATGTGGGCTACTGGACTACTACTTACTGGGTAATATTTCATCAGTGTTGGTTTTCCTGTCTGTTAATAAAACTTCCTTCTACCACATTGGGGCCAGTATGTTTTCAGCAGGGAATCTAGTACCAACCTGATGAGCTATCCAATGGAGTGATATCTCTGCATTTCTGGACTCTGTTCTTGGTTCTACAATCACCTTAATCTTTCAGCACCTCAGTTTCCTCATGCATCAAATGGGGATAAAAATACCTGTCCTGGTTCAACCATTCCAGAAAGCAATTTGGAATTTTCCTAAAAGAGTAACTAAAATATGTCCATAATATTTGAGCTAGTAGATAGAGCACCGGCCCTGAAGTCAGGAGGACCTAAGTTCAAATCCAGCCTCAGACCAAACACTTGACATTTACTAGCTGTGTGACCCTGGGCAAGTCACTTAACCTCAATTGCCACAAACAAACAAAAAAAAATTTGACCTAGAGATCCTACTCCAAGGCATATAATGCAAGGAGTACAAAGCCAGAAATAAACATCCCAACTACATCAAAATATTCATAGAAATACATTTTTGTAGTAGCAAAGAACTGGAAACAAAGTTGGAGTCTATTAAATGAAGAGTAGATAAATAAGCTAGTACATTAATGTAATGGGGTATTGCTATTTTATAAAAAAAAAGATGAATGAGTAGCTCAGAGAAGCACAGGAAGATACATGAACTGATGCAGAGCAAATGATTAAAAGCAATATACACAACTATGAAAACAATGCAAATTGAAAGAACAACAAAAAACCGTACATTGTATAACTATAAAGATCAAAAGATAAAAAAAGTACCCCCGTTATAGATGTGGAGGACTATGGGTGTGGAATATTGTATATACTGAAAGAAATGGTTAATGAATTTGGTTAGTTTTAACTTCTTTTTTCTTTCTTTCTTTTTTAATCTTTGATACCACGGATGGTTTGATGAGGGGTAGGGATGAGGAGCAGGTATATCTGGAAATGAAAGTGATATAAAAGAAAGTTCCTGGTAAAAACAAGATAAAATTTAAAACAAGGAAGATACATATTTAGAAGAAAAACAATCTGGCCCAACCACTTAATTCACAGGATTGTGTTAAGGACCAGACGAGAAAAATAAATCTGAAAACCCTTTGAAGTACTACAAAGTTTGTATAATTTACTCCCAGAGCAAGACTAATTTCAGATATCTCCTCATCCTCTTTTGGTGCTATTTTCACCCCAAGGAACTGTCCTAGAATACAGGGCCTTTACAGGTATTGAGTACTCCATTACTGAAATATTGCTTTATATTTCTATAAAACTTTATCATTTACAAAACATTTTGATAGATGTTATTTAAAACATTGATCATAGCAACCCTGAGAGTTAGAAAGGAAAAGAATTATTATTAATGTAATTTTGTATAAAGGGAAACTGTGTCCCAGAAAGGTTCTAAAGTAACTTGCCCAAAGTCATACAACTAGTAAGTGGTGGAACCAAGCCTAGAACTCATGTCTCCAACTCCCAATCTAGGGTTATTTTGACTACAAGCACTGCCTAGAAAGATTCAATATGAGGTCAGATGACAAATTATCAAGATACTGCAGGGAAAATTCTTTTTTTTTCAATTATTTTTAGCATTTTTATTTAAAGTTTTGAGTTTCAAATTCTATCCCTCCTTCCTTCCCCTCTCCCTTCTCTGAGACAGTAAGCAATCAGATATAGGTTATACATGTGTAATCATGTAAAACATTTCCTTATTTGTCATTTTGTATAAGACTGGAATAAAAGAAAAAATGAAAGAAAGTGAAAAATGGCATGCTTCAGTCTGAATTCAATCAGTATCAGTTCTTTCTTGGGAGATGGATAGTATGCTTCATCATTAGTCCCTTGGGATTGTATTGGATCTTTGTATTGCTGAGAATAGCTAAGTTATTCACAATTCTTCATCGAAAAATATTGCTGTTACTACGTACAACATTCTCCTAGTTCTGTTCATTTCACTATACATCAGTTCATGTAAGTCTTTCTAGGTTTTTCTGAAATCCACCTGCTCATCATTACTAGTTTTATTTATTAGTTCAATGATTTTCTTTCAATTTTATTGATCTCTCCTTTTTCAGGATTTCCAATTTGATGTTTGGGAATTTTTAATTTTTTGTTTTTTTAGTTTTTTTTTTTTAGCTGCATGCCCAATTCATTGATCTGTTTTTTCTTTATTTTATTGATATAAGCAATTAGATAAATAAAATTTCCCTTAAATATCACTTTGGCTGCATCCCATAAATTTCAGTATGTTGTCTCATTGTTGTCATTTTTTAAATGAAATTATCGATTGATTCTATGATTTTTTCTTTGACCCACTTGTTTTGTAGGATTATATTTAATTTCCAATTAATTTTAAGCTCTCTTTCCATTGTCCATTATTAAATGTAATTTTATTGCATTACGATCTGAAAAGGATGCATTTGCCATTTCTACTATTCTGCATTTGGTTGTGAGGTTCTTATGTCCTAATTCATGGTCAATTTTTGGGTAGGTCCCATGTATTGCTGAGAAAAAGGTATATTTATATAATATGCATCTATATAATATATATTTAATTTATATATAATTTAATTTATATATTTATAATTATGTATTATTTATATAATATACATTATATATATTATTTATATAATATACATATATTTCCTCCTGTAACTTATTCAACTTCTTCAAAAATTTAAACACTATACCATTTGGTGCATATATGTTTAGTATTGATATGTCTTCATTGTCTACAATATCTTTCAGCAAGATATAGTTTCCTTCTTTATCTCTTTTAATTAGATCTATTTTTGTTTTTTCTTTTTCTGAGATAATGATTGCTATCCCTGCTTTCCTTGCTTCAGCTGAAGTATAATAGCTTCTGCTCCAGTCTCTTACCTTTACCCTGTGTGTATCTCTCTGCTTCAAATGTGTTTCTTGTAAACAACATATTGTAGGACTGGTTTTTAACCCATTTGGCTATCCACTTCTGTTTTATGGGTGAGTTCATCCCATTAACATTTATAGTTATAACTGTGTATTTCCCTTCATGCTATTTTTCTCTTGTTTATCTCCCTCTTAGCTCCTCACTAGTACTTTACTTCTGATTACCTAGCGCCTTCCCCAATATACCCTCCCTTTTATCAGTCCCTCCTCCCCCTTTTATGATCCCCATTCCTTTTTACTTTCTTATAGGGTGAGATGGATTTCTATATCCAACTGAATGTGTGTTATTCTGCAGGGAAGATTCTTTCATTGGATGGGAAGTTGGAGATGATGAGCTAAATGATCCTTTCCAGCTCTAAATTCTGTGTTTCTATTAACTTCTCAGTGGATGAATTTCTCTGTTTGGCTTCAGAAGGCAGAACTAGAAGCAGCTGGAAATAAGGGAATTTAGGTTTAGCGTAAGAAAAAATCAGTTATCCTAAAGTGGAATGGGTTGCATTTTGTTACCTCTCATTGTAGGGCTTCCAGCAAAGGCTGAGTGATCACTTCTTGGGTATAATGTAGAAGAAGAAACTTGATCAGAGATGGGCTGCACCATATGTCCCTTAAGGTCTTCTCTAACTTGAAGATTCTGTGAAATAGTCAAGGAGATAAGACAAATTTCACAAATAATAGCTAACAACTATATAGCACTTTAAGGTTTGCAAAGCCCTTTATTATAAATGTTATCTCATTTTATTCTCACAACAACCCTGGGGGAGGTAGGTGCTATTATTATCTCCATTTTACAAATGAGGAAACTGAGGCAGACAGCAATGACTTGTCCAGAGTAACACTTTTTGTAAGTGAAGTGTCTGAGGCTGATTTTGAATTCAAATTTTCTTGACTTCAGGATTAGCACCTCTATCCATTATGCCACCTAGCTGCCTTCAACATACATTCAATTCTCCCCAAATGGTCCAGAGAGAAGTTTATTATACCACTTCTTTGCAACTGATTCTTAGCTAAGGAAATACCCAAAAGAAAAGACACTTCAAGACCATTTTTCCCCAGGGTTTTTTTTTCTCTTTGATTGCAGTAAAGATTTGGATGGACTGGATAGTGTGTGCCCCCTCATTTTGATTTCACCTTTGATTTGACCATGTGTTTTGGGGGATAAACATCGTCTGATTTTAATGTATTTCATTTCCTACATAATTAAACGTATTTTAATTAAAATGCATTTTAATAATTTTAAAACATATTTTAATTCATACATAAAGCTTAAAAGCACAACCATTCTTAAAATCTTCTCATTTCCTTAGTCACAAACAAACACGCTGAAAGTTGAGTATCAATCTTATTTTTGAGCCTACTTGTGTGGGATAGTATCACCACCTTGTGGGCTATATTGGGTATTGCAACAAAAGGCTTCATGAGTAAGGATTCATTTTGCATCTACAAGCATAAATTCTATCACTTTGAAAAGTAATGAAATTCCAATTCCTGGAAATAATACTTTACACTTGAACAGAACAGGCTTAACTACAGAATGGTAGATGGAGACCAAGAATGGCGCTTCCTCAGCTTTGATCTAACCTTTTGAAATTAGTTGCTTTACTGTTACTTTATTTTTTGTGAAAATTAAAATTATTTCCTGAGAGGAAGATCTGAATGGGAAGAGTGGTAACATTAGGGGAGAAAAAATGAAGTCAATGCATAGGAGATAGCCCCTATCAGGTACTTCCTGTGATTCTTTCTAGAGGTACAAATACTATTTATACTGTATTTGACACTATATTTCTGGGGGCCTGAATAACTATTGATTTTATGATTAAAGGGTAAAAATTGCCCTTTGGGGAATTTATTCTTGGACTCACATTTTGCTGGGGCCATGAAAACTATTATTAAATAAAATATTTATTAAAGCCAAAAATACACCGCTCTATTTTATAAAGCAAGTAAAAAGACATGTGGTTCATTTGTTTAGTATTTCCATGATTAGAAGTAAAAACTGTACAAATACTAATGGAATGGGATGATCCAACAATGTTGAAAGTAGAGAGATGTTTAGACTTCTTAAAGAAAACTACAAGAGAGTACATTTTCAAGGCCACTTTTTCTTATGCTTCCATGATTAGGAATACTATTTCAGACTTGTTTTTGCCTTTCTTTGTATCCCAAATACTTAGCACAACTTATTTGATTCCCACAACAATCCAGTGAGGTAGGTGCTATTATGATCCCCAAAATTTTACAGTTGAGGAAAGTGAGGTACTCAGAGGTTAAGTGATTTGTCCAGGGTCACATAGCTAAAAAGTATCTGAGGCTGAATTTGAACTCATGTTTTCCTGACTTCAGGCACAGTGCTCTATCTACTGAATGTCCTAGCTGCCTTAGGCTAGGTAAACCAAGTCGAAGCCCCAAAGTTAGCACACACAACCATGACACATAAAAAAAAGAAGGATCTATGATTTCAAAGTAGGTGGTGGAAATTCACTTTATCAGCCATCACAAACTCCAGATGATTTAAAAGAAGTCTCCAGAGCAGATAGAGGTTAGGAGATTTGCGAGGGGCTCCATAGCTAGTAAGAGACAGAATTAGAACCCAGCTTCCTGATTCCAATCCCAGAATTGTATCCACTATATCAAGCTGCTTCTATAACAAAAAAATATTACTTGATGAAGGCATCAGAAATTAACAAAACCAAGTGCCTAGGTGTCCCTGGCACTAAGAAGCAGAAGCTCAAGGAGGCTGATATCACTGGTATATAATCACCAAAGCCCTCAGAGAAGTGGAATAGGTAATGCAGAAAGAATATGGCCTGACTCAGAGGCATGAGAATCCCAGAACAAGGAAGACAGGAGTTCCTTTCTATTGATGACAAGAACAGAGCTGGGAAGGGTTAGGGAAAACAGGAGGTCTTTCCATTATTGAATTCCCTCCTTGCTTTTTGATGTCCAGTTATCAAGTTGGAGAGGACTGGGAAATGAAATTTAGGATCCTACTAAGTGGATCTGAGGAGACATGTCTCTTAGTTTTACAGGGCAGATATATTCTTCAAACTATCTATAGCCCTTGCTGATTGTTACGTTTACTTTACAGTTACATCTGTTATCAGAAGACAGTATAGGACATTAAAGTCTCCAATCATCTCCAGAATGAACAGTCATTCAAAAACATTTATTAAGTACCTACTATGTGCCAGGCACTGTCCTATGTGCTATGTATGCAAGGAAAGGAAAAAAAAAAAAATAACAGTCCCTGCTTCGAAAGAGCTTATAGTATAATGGGGGAATCAACATGCAAACAGCTATAAACAAAGAAATAATATATTGGCGATAATCAACTGAAGGAAGAGGCTTCCTAGAGAAAATGGGATTTTAGCTGGGACTTGAAGAATGCCAGGGAAGCCAGGAGTGAAGATGAGGAGGAAAAGAATGCCAAGCACAGGGGACAGCAGAGAAAATGTCCAGAGTCAGAAGATAAAGTGTCTTTTAAAGAATAGTAAGATCAGTGTCACTGGATTGCAGAGCACATGAGGGATGGTGAAGTGTGAAAAGACTGGAAAGATTTTGTGTGGGGGAGGGGCAGTTATGAAAGGCTTTGAATGCCAAACAAAGAATTTATATTTGATCCTGGTGGTGACAGGAAGCTAATGGAATTCATTTAGTTGAGGGACATGGGTGGACCAGTGATTGACAGCTGAGTAGAGGGAGGACTGGAATGGGGAGAAATTTGTGGCAGGCAGATAAACCAGAGGGCTAATTCAATAATCCAGGTGTGAGGTGATAGGGGACTGCACTAAGATGGTGGCAATGTCAGAGGAGAGAAAAAGGTGTATTCAAGAGATGTTGTAGGCGGGACAGCTAGGTGGCACAGTGGATAGAGCACCAGCCCTGGAGTCAGGAGGACCTGAGTTCAAATTCAGTCTTAGACACTTACTAGCTGTGTGACCCTGGGCAAGTCACTTAACCCCATTGCCTAGCCAAAAACAAAAAACAGAACCAAAAACAGGTTGTAGGCCCTGAAATCTTTACTCTGTGTGAACAGAACCATGTGGATAGTTTTCAGAAAAATCTACATGCTAACAAACACCAAATTCTGCAAGGCTCTACAGAGGGCAGAATTTTTTTTTTGGTGGGGGAGAGCAAAATTGTAGACTAGATCATAGCAGTTATATCTTACAAGATACAAACACAGGAATCTATCTACTAACAAACCAATGGCTCTCTCCAGTTCAGGGGTGGGGATGGGAGAATAAGTCTGTCTTGGTCCCGTTTACTATTTTCCCCTTCACTTTAATCCCTGGACGTCATTACAAACGAGCATTGTCTTGCTAATGCCTCTTCTTCAGATACAGACACAGGATGGCAGAGGTAGAACTAAAAGGCTTCAGAGCCCATCGAGTCAAACTGCCTTATTTTACAGGGGATTTAGTGCCTTATCCAAGGCCACATAGAGAGTATACACACACACACACACACACATATATGTATATTGGTATTAAAGATTCTTTGCTCTGAACCAACCTCCTTCCTCAAAACAAATCTTTTTTTTTCTTTTTACTCACATACAGCTTTGTAGTCAATCTTCATCAGTTGCAAGGTCCCTTACAATGTTTTTGACTATTAAATTCATTTAGCTGTCTGGTATATCTCTGCTCCATTTCTTTTCCATATAAGCCAAGTTAACTATTTCACTAAGAAAGGGCAGAGGGACATCTTGTGGCCTCTAATAATAGTATGGCCTATAACTAGAGAGTTATTGCTAGTGTTTCTGGGACTGATTTCTTTTAATTCTGTTTTAACCCTGGATCAATTCTGTTCCCCTACTTGCAGTTCATACATTATGTAAATATTTAGACTATATAATAGATAGACTTGGATCTAGAACGAGAAAGACCTGAGTTTGAATGCTGCCTCACTTACTAGCTATGTGACCCTGGCCACAGCCCTGGCCTGACTTGACCTCTCAGCTTCAGTTTTCTCAACTGCAAAATGGAGATATAACACTTATTTCACTGGCTTGTCCATCAGCAGTTTTGCTTGGTTCTCACAGGATAAGCTGATCACTATGCTGAATGATTCACCTTTTGATACTCAACACCTTTTCAAAGCCTTCCTTCATAGAGGAACCAGACAGCAAAAAGATTAAATCAGTCAATTCAGACTATTCACTGGGAGGTCAAATACTGAAACTGAAGCTTAAATATTTTGGACACATAATGAGAAGACAGGAGTCCCTAGAAAAGACCCTGATATTGGGAAAGGTTGAAGGCAAAAGGAAAAGGGGACTGCAGAGGATGAGATGAATAGTGGCATGGAAGCAATGAACATGAGCTTGGACAGATTTTGGAAGACACTGGAAGGCTGTTTTTGTTGTTGTTTGTCCTTCATTCTTGAAGAGGACCATGACATCATGGAGGTGATGCCATGACATGAAAATGAATTGGATTTAAGTGAGAGAAGGTTATGCAAAGTCACCAGCCTCACTTTCTCCTCTGGAGCCATCTGAGCTTTTATGTTATACACATATATACGAGATACATTTCAGGATGACTGGAGATGGCCCCAGATGTCTTGGAGGACCTTGGTCTTTTAAAGTCAAGGTCTTTAGCAGGTCTGTTTGACTGAGGCAACACCCATTCAGTGCTTAAGGCTAGGTTTAAAAAAATGAGGCAAAGTACATCATGTAGTGACGACTCTTTACAGACTTAGCAAAGTTGCTAAAATCTGTTGCCAGGTCTTTCTAGCCTGGTAAGAAGTGGTAGAGCACTCATTACCTTGGTCTTTGAGAACCCAGTGTCATCTCCACACCAGGATGAGTTATCAGATTAGGGCTTTGGATGAGGAGGATGATAAACTTCATAAAGCTGTGGGGTGGTCATTTTTTTCCAGGACTGTTCCTAACTTTTTGGACTTCAAAACCATGAGTTCTCTAATGCTGGCTCATCCAGGAACTCCCCTCAGCACCTTACCTTGGAACAGCCTTTGGGACCTATGACTGAACTCCCCTCCCCCCAGAAATATCCCTTTATAAAGCTTACCCCAGCTTCTCCCATTGGTGAATTCCTTTAGGAGCTTCTATTTCGTGGAAGAGTCAAGGCCAGTCCACCTTCATTCTCATCCTGCCTTGTCCTTGACAAAACTATACTAGATACCTTTTCCCTCCTCCCAACTCACTCCCTCCCTCCACTTTTCATCTACCTTTTGTGTGCTGTCTTTCCCTATTAGGGTGTAAGCTTCTTGAGGGGTTAGGAACTATTCCTTCTTTAGCTTGTATTTGTATCCCTGATACTTAGTATAGCAAGTTTTAGTAAATGCTTGTTTCCTTCCTTTCTGTGGGAATTTCCTTCCTTTGTTTCAGTAAAACAAAACCAAATATCTTCACTCATAGAGTAAAACCTCTATTAGTGAATCAATCCATACATATACAGGGGATGATATTAGAGTTCCTCTATATGAAAATGAGAAAGATTTGTGATTTGAACACTGCTTAAGGGTCTGACCAAAAGCCACTAAGTGCTAAAGTTTGAACGTTAACACAAAAGGGATTAGGGTCATCAAGTAAGATCAAAAGATGTTTTTTGGACTAGTTATTGAAAAAAAAAACAGTTTATAGAGAAAAGCCTGGGCACTCTCTGTTTTTAGGTCTTTTAAATTTTATAAGCAATGAAAGCTGTTTCTAACTGCACAGACTATGGGAAAATGTGGCAGAGAGGTCTATGCAAAAAACAATCAGGCATTAAATGCTTACTATGTGCCAGCTTAAGTGTTAAGCACTGGGGATAAAAAAGAAAGCAAAATAAAAAAAAAAGTTTCCTCAAGGACTAATGAGGGAGACAACATGCAGACAACTATATACAAATAAAATATATGCAGGATAAATTAAAGGTAATTTCAGGGGGAAGGTATTAACATTGAGAGGTAACAGGAAAGTCTTCTCACAGAAAGTGGATTTTAACTAAGACTTGAAGAAAGTCAGGAAGGCCAGGAGGCAGAAACAAGGAGGGAAGACCATGGCAGGCATGGGGGACAGCAAGTGAAAATGTACTGATTTGGGAGTTGGAATTTCTTGTGATAAAATAGATGGGATTTCTGAAATAAGTCACCACAACCTGGACTATATATTAAAGTTTCACAACTCAGAATGTGAGGGTAAAAACAAATCAAGCTTGAGATCATCCTGTGTATTTTCCTCTTTCTATAGCTGAGACTGAGGCTCAGAACCAAGTGATCTGCCATCTTGTTAGTGGCAGAATCTGGTTGCCTGACTTACTATTCTCTGTACTATCATATGTATATATGTATATCAAAAATAAAGAATTGAGAGCTTATTCACATTTATGCAGTAACCAGTGTATATATGACAATATGTTAGATAAAGAATTTTACTCAAGAATGAGACTGGGAGAAGGAAAGAGGGAAAATGAGAGTGAGAGAGACACAGACAGAAACAGAAACATAAGCAAAATGTAAAATGCATTAATGAGGATCTACCTAAATTAAAGGAGCACCATGGATTGGAGAAACATAAATTTATTTTTAAGAGGTTTAATGTTTCTCAAATGGCAATTAAAATAAACCCATTGATAACTTTTATTTTACTTTCTTCCTTAGATAAGGACATATATTTATTCTATTTTTACATTCAGTAAATAGGAAGCTGCCTATATGGCATGATTTGGAAGGTTAACACTCTCAAAAGTTTCTCTTCTATTGGCCTGTTGTGTGTTAAATATTTGTTCCTGTTGAGTAAGGACTTGGGTTCTCAAGATTCCCTTAAGAAATAAGTAGTGGTCAAAGAGGTAACATTTTGCCAGAGGATCAGATTACATACCAACCTTGACAGCTAGCTAAGGGCAAGGCCTCAGGCAGCACGGTACCCGAGAAAGAGAAACTGGCTCTGAAGGACTCAGTTTCAAACCCCAACTTTTGTGCTTACAGGGCAACCTTGGGCAAGTTATTTAACTTCCTCTGGTCCCCTATTTTCTCTATAAAATGAGAGAATTGAACTAGATGGCCTCTGAGTTACCTTCCAGCTTTAGATCTTGGATAGGTTAGTTTTCATAGGCAAGAGAAAACAGAGAGGAGTGGGGGTTGAGGGGGGTGTTGCATAGGAAGGTCGCAGGAAAGTACTTAGGTAGACAAAGAAGAGCAACAGATTTCTGAAAAAAAGAAAGTGGCTATATGAAGAAAGATTTTTTTTGTTTTTAAAGAGGAAATATTCTGCCTAGGATCCATCATTGTCCTTATGTACTTGAAGGGTTGTCACCACTCTAAGTCACCCAAGCTCAAAACTTTATCTCCTTTAACCACAACATGCAGTTGATTAACATGTCAAGTTATCTGTTGGCCTCCACCTCCCTGACAGCAAGGGTTCTTGTCCCCACTGAGACAGTCTGTCTCTTTATGACCTCAGCCTATTGCTGGTCACACTGTATGAATGGATAAATTACAAGGCAAAGGTAAGAGTAGAAACAATGATTATGCCACTTTGCCAACCTCCAAACCAAAATGAGAAACAGCACCTGTTAACAAGTCCTTTGAGATTCATACCTACTCT
The DNA here is from genome assembly GCF_900497805.2 of Vombatus ursinus. Taxonomy (NCBI): domain Eukaryota; kingdom Metazoa; phylum Chordata; class Mammalia; order Diprotodontia; family Vombatidae; genus Vombatus; species Vombatus ursinus. The sequence goes on from NW_020954598.1 coordinate 5,379,775, forward strand.
GGGGAATGATGGAGCAACAGTACTAAACTGTGGAGCTAAGAGAGCCCTAAGACCAGGGGACATACTCAAATAGGCACAGTGTAGAGACTCTGCCACAGCTAGAGACAGCCTACAGTTTATGAATCATAGGCCTGGCCAAGTTACCCAGAGTAATTCACAAAAGTCATTCACTCCTACTATGGAGAAATTAATTTCACAAGACCCAGAGGGTAGCCTCATTTGAGTACCAGCAAGGAAAACAAATTTAAACTTAAATTGTTTTAGTGAGCCCAGACAGCAAACTGAGCACTTGGAATGCATCTTAAAAAGTTTTGCATCAACCAACTCACCCCTTCTATTAGGGGGTTCTGCTTTGGGATATGGAGACAGTCATCAAATAAAGGTCATTCTTTATAGAACTTGAAAAAGGGCCACATCCAATATTAAGAACATAGACTTAGAGGAGCCTTATTCAGATGTGAAACACCTGTGGCAGTGATGTGGGATGCAGCCAGTTGGAAAAGTTCTGATTGCCTTGCCAACTGATGCCCTTGTGATTCTCTCACCCTGATCAAATCCTCCCAAACAAGCAGAGTGGGTGGGCCATGAAAGGACTGAGGTAGGTTACACAGGTTTGCCTGTGTTCTCCCAGCTGGTGTAGGTAAGATTAAGATTGCCCTATTTACTCAGCGAAAAATCTTCCACAAAAGGCAAGGAAACATCTGAGTCTTAAATGGAAACACCAGAGAAATGCATGGTTTTGTTATGGATCATGAGGTCCTAATAGATTGGGTTAAATACTTGGCAAAGTATTCCTCAGAATAGGTCTTCAACCTAAGTATCAAATAACCCAAATCTCCTTGGGTTTTGCTTACGCTCTGCCAAAAAAAACCCAAAAACCTATGCTTTCCACCTCCTTTAACCATAATAGATTAGAGGACGTTTGGTGTAAACAGTTTGATGAATGTCCTGTTAAAACATAGGACCATAGATTCTGGTACTATGCCTGAATGTCCCAGTGGGAGAAAATTGTGAAATATCAGTGCCGTAACAAGGAATTTTTGTACCTGGGATTAGACAAAGTGTGTGTGTGTGTGTGTGTGTGTGTGTGTGTGCATGTGCTCAAATTAAGCCTCAGAAATTTACTACCTGTTTAAGCACGGGCAAAGCACTTAAACTTTCTTTGCCCATAGTTTTCTTATCTCATAAAGGAGGAGGGGAGAAGAAGGGTTAGGCTTACTGGCTTACGTACCTTCCAGTTCTAAACCTAGGATATTATAAGAATTTATTATCTAATAGGCTGTTGTTGCTTGTTTTTCATTTTCAGAGAGGACCAATGGCATCATGGGGTGATGTCTTTGTGAATTGGATTCAAGTGAGGAAGTGTTGCACAGTCATCAGCCTCACTCTTTCTTCCAGAGTCATCAAAGTCCAATGGCAAGACAAAAGTCAAGATGACTGGTGATGGTGGCTTGTGATGCAGTGAATGATCTTGGTATCTTTGATGTCTGACCAATCTTGGTCAGGTGCTCAATTGTGATTGCTTCAGCCACCTTCATGAAGTTGGAACAAACTGTTCTCATCCACTTATTCCACAGGAAGGGTATGGGGGGAGGAAGTCTTTGCATGTTTGAAGTAAACAAACCCCTAACTCATGAAAGGATTTAAGGCCCATCAGTTACCCTCAACCTGGTTTAGCCAGTCTGCCAAGATGGTTTTACCAGGGTGTGGCAGCTAGGCATGCTGCAGTACAGCTTCTTGGAGTCAGAGGTGAGAGTTCGGTGACAGGTGAGCACTAAAGGTGGATGAACAGCCCTAAAAAGAGCTTGGCAAGTCCTCATATCAGAGGTACTAGTCCTCCCTGAACATTACCAAACCCTGCCTAATAAACACCAGGTAAACAAAGATAATTTACAAAAGGAAGAGTTCAATTTTCAACATGATGAAATTTTAGATGCCTAAGAGACATTCTCTTGGAGATGCCTTATAGGTTATGCAGGACTGGAGTGAAGGAGAAGGATTTGGGCCATATATAAGAGATCTGGGAGTCTTTATACAAAGAGATTATTTAACCTATGAGATCTTATGAGATCATCAAAAGAAAAGTAGTAGAGAGGCTCACTACAGGGCCTTATTGGACACTCAAGATTAGGGTTGGGGGACATAGCTCCATAATGATTTAGCAAGGGAGACTGAGAAGTGGAATATATGTAGAGAAGAAAACTAGGAGACAAGTGTCATGACAGCTGAGAGGGTGCATGATGAGAGAATAACAATGTTAAAAGCTGCAGAGGTCAAGAAGAATGAGGACTGAGAAAAATCCATGTACTTATCAATTAATACTTGCTATCTAGTTTCCATCAGGAACAGGAACCAGCCAACAAGAAGCCTATCCTCTACCTCCACCGGAATGGGAGTGCCACAGAGCAGAGCAGAGTGGAGCAAGTGCCTTATATGGTTCTCCCCTATCCTTTCTTCAGACACCGCCTTCCTCTTCTCTGATCCCGGCTGGACATTGACACCCCATCCCCATCTACCATCTGGACCCTCAGGTCCACTATCCTCTTTTTAAGGAGATAGTCTCTCTGTGCTCTGCCTTGGTCAGACCACTTCTGGAGCACTGCTCCATTCTGGGCATTACAGTTTGCTAAGGGAAGAGATCCCAGAGGAGGATAACTAGGATGGGAAAGATTGCCTTGATTGCTGTGGAGCCTTGTCATAGTAGATCAGTTAAAACAGACAAACAAAAACAATTTGAGGTTTACCCTGGAGAAAAGACAAAGGGGAAATTTGATTGCTGTCTTTTAAATATTTAAAGGCCTGTCAGATGGAAGAGGAATTAGATTTGTTTTGTTTTGTTTGTCCAGAAAAATGGGATCCACAGGTATAAGTTGTGAAGGTCAATTTAGGCTTGATGTCAGAGGACTTCCGAATAAAGCCATTCAAAAGTAGAATGGGCTGTCTTGTCCCCCTCCCCCTGTGGCCCCCTTGTTCCATTGGTGAGTTCCTCCTGGCCTCCATTTTTGGGGAAAGACCTGGCAAGCCTTCATTCTTGTTCTGGCTCTGCTTCTAATTTTCTGGACTTTGCCACCATGCCACCTCTTCTGTGTTGTCTTCTTCCGTTAGAAAATAAACTCCTTGAGAGCAGGGACTCTTTTTGCTTGTGTTTGCATCTTCAGCACCTATCACAGTGCCTAGCTCAGTATTTAACAAATGGTTGTTGTACGATTGACTGGTGGATTTCCCCTCACTGGATGATGTCAGCTGTTATAGTGAAAATTCCTTTTAGTGTACGAGGTAGACTAGGTGGTCACTGAGATCTCTTCCGTGATTCTATGACCTAGGTTCAACCCTTTTCTCTGTTACTACCTATATTTGTTTTTCTGCCTACAAGATTTCTCTCTCAGCCCTCACTGGTTGACCTCTATGCCTAGAAGGCAGTTCCTTCCAACCTCCACCTCTAAACCATTTCTGGTTCCCTTCAAGGTCCATTAGAACATGAGCTCCTGGAAAGCAGTCACCTGCTTTTGCCTTTTTTTGTGTCTAGCTCTTAGCATAATTCTTGGCTTTGTTTACTGACTCAGGTCAATTGCCACTGCTGCATGAAACCTTTCCTAATTCCCACCCCTCCTGGCCTGAGCTCCCTTTGTGCTGGCTTCCCTCCCTTCCCAAATTACTTTGCATTCATTTTGTATATATTAAACATATACATGTACATCCTTTAGAATATAAGCTCTTTAAAGGCAAGGACTGTTTCGTTTTTATCATTTCATCCTGTGATCGGCATATTTTAAGCATTTAATTAATGCGTGTTGACAAGTCACTCCATTCTCTGGGCCTTCTGCTGTCCCAGGTGACCTTTAGGTCCATTCCAGTTCTAAATCTATTATTGTCTTGTGAATTCCAGTGTGGCTAATACTGCCTGTGTGTTATTGTGTGTCTTAATTATCTCCATCCTGTATACAAGCTATAAGCTTGCTGTACAGTTGTTTGTTTTCCCCAATTATACTGTGAGCTCCTTAAGAACAGGGACCAGCTTTTTTTGCCTTTCTTTATCCCAAGCATTTAGCATATGTGGGGTCTTGATTGGGGGGGGTGGGGAACTAAACAAACCTAAAATACAATAATAAGTGAAAAGCCACAAAAACTTAAACTCTGTGAAAGGTGGGAGGCCAGACATGGTGACCTGTTTACAATTATATTTTAGGCACTGAGTCAAAACTTAAGATACTACGACCTATGAAAGCCAAAACATGAATATTGTGACCAGGAAATGATCAATATACATAAACATGTTTGGGCATAACACTGGCTAAACTCCCAAGCTCCTTACTAAACAGAAAACCAAAAGTATCCACCAATCAGTAGTGATACACTTTCTAGCTCCTCCTGCCTTCGTGTTTTCTATAATTACTATGAGGATTTTGGGGTTCTTTAGCGGGGATCCACAGAACTGTCTCTCACCCCAGACCGAAGACTGCCCCTGTCTGTAAGTATTCACCTATGATCCATCTAGAGATCCGTGGCCTCTTCTTTCGGCATCAAAAGAATATCCCACGGTTATGGGGGAGGTACAGGGCTCCAAAGCCAGGGGAACTCCGGACCTTACAGCATATAAAAGCCACTTAATCATTGCGGTTTTTTTTTTTTGCCTAATTCCATCAATCCAGTCAGGGTATCTTGACATTCCTCTTCCATCGTGCAGCTTGGGAGGGATGCTCCCTTCCTTTCCTCAGGACCGTGCCTGGCACCTCTTAATAAATGCCTGTTTCCGGCCCACCTTCCTTCCTTCATTTGGGGAGTGGGAGTGAGATGGAAAGAGCAAGTCACCTCCCCTCTCTAGGCCTGTTTTATTTTATGTAAAATGAGAGAACCGTCCTTTCTAGCTTTCAGATTATGGTCTCATAATTCAGACGTCGCCGCCAATACTCCACTGCGGTCTGTTCCGCCCGGGCCAAGGGGTCTGGACGTTCTTCGACTACCTCAGCTCAAGGCCCGGCTCCTGATCTGCCCCCTACGAGGGCAGTCACTGTTTGCCCCCCCCCCCCCAGAGCAGGGTGCCTTGAGCCCCCTCAGCTTCATAATCTGCCCCAAGCAGAGAGAGGGAGGTTCCCGGGAAATCGAGAAACGGGTGCAGACAGGGGTTAAGGCAGCCGTGATCCCGAGCCCACACTAAGCTTCCTTTAAGGACACAGCTGGTAGGAATTGCGCTGGCCGCGGCTAAACACCGCGAGATTCAAACTCTCTCCGAGTCTGCGCAGGCAGCCCGAGAAAGGAGAGAGAACGGAGGCCGCCTGAAGCCAAAATTCATGAAAGTGAGACGGCGAGAGGGAAAAATTCTGACTACTGGACGAATATTAGGCGGGGCCGAGCAGTTGCCACAGCAACCCGACCCTAACAACTGGTTTGGTCTAAGTGAAACTTCCGGGAGCTGCGTGGCAGGCACGCGTCGCGTCCGTTCTGCGTCTGCGCAAGCGTGTGCTGCCGTTGGAGCTGTGACCGGTTTGGGAGGGCGGGGGAATGGTTGACAGCTTCCGGTTCTGCCCCTGGTAGTCAGCTTTCCTCGGAGTGGTTACGTGTCCTTTGGGCTTGGAGCATCAGTTGTGCAGGTGAGGGGGTCTCGAGGGGCAGTGGGCTCTGAGGTGCACGCGCGCCCCGGCGCTTTGTGACGCGCACTGGGCCAAGGACCACCGCCAGGAGCCGTCGGTTCTGCCGGAGGCCGCGGCTCGCTGGCGGTGCGGTAGACAGAGACTCCCCGGGCCCGGCCCGGCCTCCATCTCCGCCTCCGCCTCCCGGCCGGGGCTTCGGCCCCTTGGGGCGGTCGCACTGGCAGGACGGCCCCATGTGGCGGCGAAGAGCCCGCTCCGCGCCGTCCTGCGGACCGGAGGGCGAGGGCGGCCTCTGGCGAGCCGCGCTGCTGCAGGGCTGGGGGCTCCGTGCCCAGGCCTGGGTCGCCGCCCTCTCGGCCTCTTCCGTGGCGTCCTTGTGTGGGGTGGGCCTGCCCTGGAGACTTTCGTCTCCTGCCACGGTACAGCGGCCCCTACCCCAGGGCACGGGGCGGGGAGAGGGGCCCCTCGGGGGTGGCCTCCTGGGCGGTGTAGGGGCTGGGGGAGTCACAGGGGGAGCCAGGGGAGCCGGCGATGGGTGACTGGAGGCAAGGCGTGTCACGCCGAGGCTCAGTTCCCGTGAGTGGGGGGGGGTTGCTCTCGATCATCTCGGAGGTCTCTCCCAAAGCTCAGGTTCTCTGGTATGAATGAAGTTGCCTGATAAGGATGATTCCAGGCTGAACCCGGGCCCGGGCACTGATGTTTTTGGCTTGCAGCACTCCTTCGTTGGCAACGGATTGAACCAAGTTTTTCATCTTTTTTAGGATCTTGCCTATCGGACAGGTTTACACTTCTTCCTTGTTGTCCCTTAGGATAGGGTGTCCCAAAATTCATTCATTTCAACAAGCATTTAAAAACAATAACAACCTTTTAACAAACCTACTTTTTGCCAGGCACTTCTCTTCCCTACGTTCTAGGCATAGAAAGACAAAAACAGTCTCTCCTCTCGAGAAATTTGGGTTGTACTTGGGGAAAACAACACTTAAACTCATAAAAGATTATATACACAAAACAGTTTGCCTATATAATACTATATATACACTGTGTATATAATACAAAACTACTTTGCAGTTACTATATTATCTGTGAAGAATGCAAAGTAATTTACTATATATAGTGTAGTTGTATACACACAGACACACACACATATATATACACACACATGTATATTTTGTTTTTGTTGAGTCGTTTCAGCCCTGTCTGACTCCTTGTGACCCCATTTGGGGTTTTCTTGGCAAAGATACTGGAGTGGTTTGCCATTTCTTTCTCCAGGGCATTTTACCAATGATGTAACTAAGGTTACTAGGGTTGAGTGACTAGTCCAAGACCACATAGCTAGTGTCTGGGTGTGTGTGTGTGTGTGTGTGTATGTGTGTATACATACATATATACATACACACATGTATGGGCAGCTAGGTTGGGCAGTGGATAGAGCACCAGGCCTGGAGTCAGGAAAACTTTTCTTCCATAGTTCAAATCTGGCCTCAGACACTTACTCGCTGGGTGACCCTGGTTGCCTCTGTACTCATCTGTGAAATGAGCTAGAGAAGGAAATGGCAAACCACTGCAGTATCTTTGCTGAGAAAACCCTAAAATGAGGTTTCAAAGACTTGGACACCACTGACCAACAGTGTACATACACATATAAAATACTAAGTAATTTTGTAGAGTCTAAGCTTCAGGCCTTGCATGGGCTTTGATTGAACTGGTAACTCTCAAAGTGTTTTGAGAGGGGCCAGCTAGGTGACACAGTAGATAGAGCACAGGCCCTGGAGTCAAGAGGACCTGAGTTCAAAGCTAGCCTCAGACATTTGACACTTACTAGCTGTGTGACCCTGGGCAAGTCACTTAACTCCATTGCCTACCATTAAAAAAAAAAGTGTTTTGAGAATTTTTTGATTGGATTTTCAGAGAATAGTAATACTCCATAAAACCTTACTCTTTCATAATGGTATAGAAGTGACCCCATGTTTTTGAAAGCTATGCTGGCTTATTCCAATCTATGGAATATTCTGTTTGTAAAAAAACACTTAGCAGAGTGCCTGGCACATAGTACATGCTATATAAATGCTTATTTCCTTCCCTGTCGAACTAGAAAAACGTCTAGTAGTAGCAGTAGTAATAATCAGTAGTAACAACAGTAATAGTATCTATCAGAAATGGATCAGAGAGGCTCATGGCCAATTTGGGCACAGGATAGCACATTTTTTAGCTGTAGCAGCTAAGAGTGCTGAATTGTAGAGGTTTGGTCTGCAGTGGTAATAGGCATTTATTTATAGAGTGCTTTAAGGTTTGCATAGCTTTTTACATCTATGTTTTTGAGCCTTACAACAAACATGAGCCAGATCTTGTTATCCCTATACTATATCTGTGGAAACTGAGGTTCAGAGGTTAAGTGACTTGCCCACAGTTTCAAAAATATTAGAGATTTGAACCCAAGTCTTACAAACTCCAAGTCCCACATATGTAAAGGAAATATTCCAGTGAAAGAGCAAATACTTGAAGGATGCTTCATATTGAAGTAATGATGATGATATGGTTACAAAATGCTCTCTCATTTTAAGTATTGATGGCATGTTTTTATATATATTAATAATATTTAATATATATTAATTTAATATTTTGAAAAAAATTTTAATTGAAAAGGAAGGGGAGGCCCTTTATCCTATGCTCTGATAGGGATACCTCTAAAACTTGAGTGATTAAGCAGTGCTTCAGATACTGGTTTATAGATAGTATGTAGAAGTGGAGCACAAATTTCACCTACAAATGAAATAGAATTCTGAGTTGTTAAGAGGATAGTGGAATCTTTGGCTCAAGGTCATTAAGAGGTAAAGTGTATAATGTATTAATTTCATAGCTTTAGAGTGGGATGAGACCCTTTAGAGGTTATCTAGTCCAGCCTCCTCAGTTTTACAGATGAATGAAATAAGCCAGTGAGCTTAACAATTTAATCAAAAGGTTCAGAGTTTGCTCCCTCTTGTCAAAATTGACATTGGAGATGGTTTGAATTATCCCACACTCTTCTTTACCCATATACCTACCCTATGTGATTTATAACTCAAGTGTATTCTACAATCATAATTGGTAGAAACCTGTTAAGATCATAAATTTAGACTTTGAAGATGACTGGAGGTCCTCTAATACAACCCTTTCATTTGACAGATAAGGAAAGAAACTAAGATACTGAAGTGATTTGCCCAAGGTCACACAGGCAGTGTTCAGAACCCACATTAAAATTAAGGTCCCTTGACTATGAATCCAGTGCTTTTCCCACTGTACTATGCTGATGTGTGTCAAATGCTTTGTAAACCATTAATAATAACAGTAACATAAGACTTTCATTTTTATTGCATTTTAAAATTTGCAGAAGTGCTTTGCTTAGGTTAACTCATTTAATTTTCACAACTCATTTAATCCTTCTGTGAAACAGGTGATATTATTTCCATTTTACAGATGAGTAAACAGTTACGTGATTAAGTTAAACGATTAAGTGATTGTCTCTTCTTACTATATTATCTGTGAAGAATGCAAAGTAATTTACTATATATAGTGTAGTTGTATACACACAGACACACACACATATATATACACACACATGTATATTTTGTTTTTGTTGAGTCGTTTCAGCCCTGTCTGACTCCTTGTGACCCCATTTGGGGTTTTCTTGGCAAAGATACTGGAGTGGTTTGCCATTTCTTTCTCCAGGGCATTTTACCAATGATGTAACTAAGGTTACTAGGGTTGAGTGACTAGTCCAAGACCACATAGCTAGTGTCTGGGTGTGTGTGTGTGTGTGTGTGTATGTGTGTATACATACATATATACATACACACATGTATGGGCAGCTAGGTTGGGCAGTGGAGATGGCTATTGAGTATCTGAGGCAGGTTTCGAACTCAAGTTTCCTGAATTTTCAAGTTTTCCAAGTCTTTGGGCTCAATCCACTGAAGCACTGTTTCTATATCAATTGATATTTTGCATAGTCATCATAACAGTCCTTCAGATAGAGCTTCCTGCTTCCTCCTTAACTCCCTTTCCAGATTTGCCACCTCCCTCTCACCCATCTCCTTCTCCCTCTACCTCCCACCTATACCATAAGTCTTCTGGTCTCTGAGTTCTGTGAACTTAAAGGGGGTAGGGAATAAGCATTTACATAGCACGTACTGTGCTGAGTGCTTTACAAATATTTGATCCTCACAACAACCCTTCAAGGTAGGTGCGGTTATTCCCATTTTACAGGGGGGAACCTGAGACAGACTATAGTTAAGTGACTTGCCTCTTGGTTACATAGCTTAGTGTCTTCGGCTTGATTTGAACTCAGGCCTTCCAGACTCCAGGCCCAGTGCTCTATCAACTGTGCCATCTAGCTGCCAATAGATTGTATTCTTGGGTCTCATCAGCATTGCTGGTTTTCATAATGGTGGTTGCAAATATAGTCCCAAGTGGAGATCATGTTGTAACTGTACCCCTGTATCTCCAGTTCTACTCTGATCTTTGAAATACCTTTTTCAATCTTAATTGGCCTCCTAACTGTGACCTCATTAGTGCTGTGATCTAACCAAATGAGCAGACATTTGGCATACAGCTAATTTAATTTACTGTGTCTTTGTTTAAACAGATAGTCATGGATCAGGTAATGCAATTTGTTGAACCTAGTCGGCAGTTTGTGAAGGACTCAATTCGACTTGTCAAAAGATGTACCAAGCCAGATAGAAAAGGTAAAGGCTTCCAGTCACTTGCTTAACTCTTACTTTTGTTTACCCCTCCCTCTGTTTGTTTTTTGTTTTTAACTTTCCTTATTTGTATCTCTTCTTTATCTTTATGAATTTCCTTGGCATTCTTTTCTCAATTGAACATTTTAATTCCTTTTTCACCCTATTTATTCTCTTTTGTAGGATTTCTTGGGGACAGAGTATTACTAGCCTGAGTACTTACTGGTTTCAATTACAAGTACCTACCTCTTCCCCCTAATCTGTATACCTCTTTTAGTTTCATCATTACAGCATAAAAGAAAGTCCCAGATTTTCCTTCCTTCTCATTAACTCTTCTCTTTGTCGTCTAATTATTATAAAATTTTTAAGTAGCTGCTTCCCATATTTCTTTTTCTGGAATACCTTAATTGGTTTTTGGTTTTTTATTTTTAGTCACAGCAAATAGATTAAACAATGAATGCATAATGGAATTTGTTCTATTAATAAATCCTTTCTTCCTAAACTAGAACATTATATTTATTATCAAGTATGTGAATATGGTCTCTTTGCCTAAATTATGCTAATCCAAACTTACCTTCTGGTTCATTGTTACCAGTCTTTCAGACGAGTACTGGTTTTTCCTAAACCAATTTATCCTTTCATTTCCAATTTTTTTTTTTAGTATTTTAAACTGTCATCTTGTGGATTTATATTTGGATATATATTTGCTTATTGCAAAAAATTTATCGCTAATCCTAATAAGAACATTATTTTTGTATTTTCTGGAAGTATCAGGTGTTTTATGGCAAAACTAAAGAATTAATGAATTAAGCAAACTTCATTATTCAATTTTTTAAAATTAATTTTTATTGATCTTTTGTTTCTATGTCACCTTCATTTTCCTCTACCACTTGAAACTATACCTTGTTACAGCACTTCTCAAAGTGTGGATGGACCAAGAACCCATTCAGGGTGTCCATGAAATCAAAACGATTTTTGTAAAAATATTAAGACATTTTAATCTGTAACATTGCTAAATATCAATATCTGTAACTCAAGTTAACCAAATCTCTTTTTCAGGGTTGGGGGGAGGACTTAAATTTTTAAGAGAGTGGTGGGGTCCTGGGACCAAAAAGATTGCTGCCTTGTAACCCAGAATAAAAAAGGACAAAAACATAATTTCACAAAGCTCACTATCACATCAACAGAATTATTCAGTGGTTCACACCCATAATCTTTCAAAGAAAGGAGAGAGGGGTCTACTCATATCTTTCCTTTGGGATCAAATATCTGTATCCAGTTTCAGTATTTTTTGTTCTTTATTATTTGCATTGTTGTAGTCATATTTATCATTTTCTTGGTTCCATTTACTTCACTTTTCATCAGATTATGTTTACCTTTGCATCACTGTATTCTTCCTATTTTTCATTCCTTATGATAGGCTTAATAGTAGTCCATTCCATTCTTGTATAATTTGTTAAACCAATTCCACCAGTCTACCGGCAACTACATTGTTCCAGTTCTTTGCTACTTCAAAAAGTGCAGCTTTTTTTCTTATATCTGGGACCTTTCTGTTTTTTAACTCCTTGGGATACATATCAAATATTGGGATTTCTGGAACACGAGACAGAGATTTTAGTCACTTCTTAGCATAATTTCCAGTTACTTTCTAGAATGAATGAACAAATTCACAGCTCCACCTACTTTGTGTTATTAGTGTCCCTATCTTTCCGTAATCCCACTAATATTGACCATCTCCATCTTTTGTCATCTATCGGCTAGGGTGCTAGATGTGAGGTGATACCTCGGAATTGACTATTTTTGAATGTATGTTCACATTTTATTTAAATTTGTACATCCAGTAACCAAGAGTGAATCTGTTTTTTAGTTATGTATTACACATCATGCTTGACCATTGTGGTGTTTTTTTTTTGTTATGCCATTCAAAGTATAAAGAAAATAAAGTGAGTTATCTGTGTTCTTAATTATAGAATTCCAGAAGATCGCTATGGCAACAGCAATAGGGTTTGCTATAATGGGATTCATTGGCTTTTTTGTTAAGTTGATCCATATCCCTATTAATAACATCATTGTGTAAGTAACTTTTATCAAATAAACTTTCTTAGTTGGAATTAAGTATGTAATTATTTGAGTTAACTAGGTATAACTGAGGACTTGTTTTCATGTGTAGTCTGTACTTAAAAATAACATACAAATCAGTTTATAGTTCTCAAAGTGCTTTCATATTTGTCATAAGTTATTTTTTGAAAGTATATTTAAATTTTGTAAGCATTTGAATGAAATGTCAGTATTTTTAAAAGTCTGTTAGCCTTAATGTTCATTGTTAACTATTGTATCTTAACTTGTAAAAATACAGTCTTATATTCATCCTTTAGAAATTAATAACCTATAAATGGAATATTATCAAGTCTACTTTTTTGACTTCTGATGAGAAAAGTAATCTTACTAATAGGCAGCAATAACTTAAGAGTATACCACAAAAATCTTTTTTTAAAGTTGATATGTGCTATGTGATAGATGACTTCACGAACTTAATAAAAGGTAGTGTGGCTTCATAATGCAATAATATATATACATCAACTGTCTATATTGGAAATTATATGGAATATTTTCCCCTTGTCCTTTATAACTATCATATTGATCATTTTCCTTTCTATAATCCATCTGCTGAAAGATTACAATTAGACATTCTGGATTTAATTTTCATACTGAGTACTTTGTCCTACTTCAAACAGACTAATGTACTACTATTAGTGGAGGTTATCTTATAAATGTTGAGAAATGAGTGAATATAAATGCTGTATAGATTTCTAACATGAGTTAAATTAGATAAAAGACAGCTAATGTGTGATCTTAGAATCATACAGTTAGAAGGGATCTTTGGTAACACCTTGCCTAACCTTTGCAAGACAGTTTCCTCATCAATACCCCTGACAATTGTCTATCAAAGCTCTGCTTGAACACTTCCTGTTAAGGTAGGGAGGTCATCTTCCTTAAAAAGTAGTCTATTCCGTATTCATTTAAGGTCACTACTTCATTAGAATTAAGGAGAGACCTGGAATAATGAAAAGCATATTGACATAGGAGAGCCCTGCATCTAAGTCCTAAGTGTGACCACAGGACCAACCACTTTATCTCTCTGACCTTTGGTTTTCTCATCTATAAAATGGGGATCATAAGAGGACCTACCTCACAGGGTTGTTAGGAACAAATGAGATAATAAATAGAAAGCTTTGTCAAACTTTAAAGCATATGTATAAGTGTTAGCAATTATCATTATACTAAAAAGAGTCAGAAGACCTGCGTTCATACTTTCTAGAAGACCTGCGTTCATACTTTCTAGCTGACACTTACCCTTTGAAAGGATGCTATAAAGGGGCCTTAGAGATCATCTTGTCTAACCTCCCTGTTTTACAGGAGGGAAAACTAAGTTTCAGAGCAGTGAAATAATTTATCCATGGACACAGCCAGTAAGTGTCCAAGCTAGAATTAGCTAGGCTGTATTATCATGGGGTAGAATTTTTCATCTCTCTGAGCCTCAGGTTCCCCATCTGTAAAATGGGGATAATTTTGTACTTTATATTTCCCAGGATTGTGGGGAAAGTGCTTTGTAAACCTTAAGGCATTATATAAATTTGAATTATCTTAATTATCAGAATCATCCTACTTTATATTGAACTGAAATTTGCTTCCTTGTAGCTTCTACTCATTGATACTTAGTTCTCAAATAAGTCTTCCTCATAATATAGCACATCAAATATTTGGATCACAGTCATCTTTTCTTTATTAAGTCTGTTCCACGAGACTGAATATTCTTAGTTCTTTCAGCTGTTGGGTATATAAAGCTCTTCGCCAAACCTTAGTACACCATATAAACATTAGCTTCTAATATTGGCCATCTTTTGATGTTTTCCAGTTTGTCAACGTCCTTCTTAAGAATCTAACACTTTTTATATCACTAAGCATGCGGTACCATGGTCTTAACTGTCCCTATATGTATATGAAAGGACTATTCTATTCCAGAATACTATCTTTTTATTATTAATATAACCTAAGATTGTTAAGGTTTTTTTGTCAGTTATGCTATTAGCTCATATTGAGATTGTAGTTAGTTCTTCCCACACTAGCTATTCCATCTATGTAGCTTACTAACTTGAACCTAAGTGTAGGACTTAATTTTTCCCTGGTGAATTTCATCTTATTAATTTTAAACCTAGGCTTTTAAATCTTGATCCTGTCATTCAGTTATTAGCTTCTCCTGAACATTTTATAAGTGTATCATATCTTTCTGGAAATCATTAGGAAAACAATATTAAACAGGACAGACACTCTTGTCACCTCCCCCCCCAATCCTCCCACCTTTTTTTGGCATACCACTAGAGATCTCTTCCATATATTAGAGGACATCCTCCATCAGTCTATTAATTATCTTTTTGCAATTATTTAACCAGGGTTTTTGTGTGTTTGTATGTGTGTTGGTTTGGGGATGAGGGAAAAGATAATCTGCTTCTGACTTTCCAACTGAATCATTATTTCCCTATCTCCTTCAAAGATAGGGCCACCTGTCTTGTAAGGTTAAAAAGGTAGTTAACTAGCCAATTTATTGAACTCTTCAGAATAGTTTCTGCGTCCATGAATGATTTCAAAACAAAATACATGCAAACCAGAATAGTCTCTGTTATGAAGCTGCCATATCTGTTCTTCAAGGGTAGACAAGAGCATATACTGGTTTAACTATACAAATAAGCTAGCAGGACTTGAGATGCAGCGGTAACATCACAGCAGAGGTAACATTTGATTTCAGAACTAGACTTAACACAAATCTAAAGGAGTCACTGGTATAGCTTAGAAAAATAGGTATGTTAGACAAAGCAAAAATACATACAATAGATAAATACCATCATTTCCTGAAGGTATATGTAAAGCCTTAATAGGGATACAGGTTAATTACTTCAAGTTCTTGTGCTTATAATAAAGTCTTAAAATACGTTGATAAACTTTAAACTGTATTTTAACTATGGAACAGACCTTTTAAGCTAGACTTGATTATGCTGACCTTTTTGCCACAAGGCAGCTTTTTCCCTTGTAAAAATTCATATATATACATATACACACATACATACTTATATACACATATGTTAAAATAAATTATATATATATGTATGTGTGTGTGTGTGTGTGTGTATATATATAATCTGACGTCTTAGAATTTATTCTACTAGCATTTCCAGTCAGATCCATTTTCCCTAACATCACTTTATTATAATGTTCTCAAGTTCATATGTAAATCTTTGAGAATACTATAAGAAGCTTTGCTAAAATCAGGCTATACTAGGTCATTGGCATACCCTTGATCTACTAGTCTAGATCTCTGAGGTACCTTTTGGCTATTAAAACTGATTCTTTATGGCCTATCATGTTCAATAAATGTTTAGATAAGTGAATGAGTGAATGACACTGTATATTGGGTTTCTTGTGTTAATGTGAAGACTGTCTCTGAAATAATAACCTTTCATTTATATAAAAGTATGCTTATTTTTTAGTTTCATTTTATTGTTTTATTTTGATTGGCTAAAATAAAATATATTCAAAACTTAATTTTTATTATTTTTTTTTTTTGTCTTACAGTGGTGGCTGAATACTTCTGGAAGACATTTACTGCTTCAAGCTTGATGGACAAGTTTGGGGTTGGGAAGGTGTTGGCTTTGTTCATTTAGTAAAAATTTTGTCATATGTGGTTTATCTCCGTGGTATTTTCAGTGTCTGCATTAAAATAACTTTTACAGAAATCTGAACTTCCCCCACAATTGAATGTTTGTCTGACCCTCCTTATTGTACGAGAAATAATTGGTTGCCATAATTTCCATACTTTTTCTTAGCCTAAAGGAACATAGGCAGTTTGATTTTTCTGGCAGATTTCCCATTTCAGCTGTAAGGGAAAATGTAGAAGAGTGAAACATTGAACTGTGGTGGATAGAAGATATAAGATAGCAGGGGATTTTCTTAGGAAAGATGACAGAGCTCATTTGTAAATTCCTGTAATGAAATGAAATGAGCTAGTGAAGGTTAGTGATAGCCAACATTTATAAAAGTTTGCGTTCCACAAGGAACAGCTCAAGTAACAAATTGGAAAAAAGGTAAATCAATGATCAGTCCTCTTGGAAGATTGGTGGGATTATTGTGACTGCTTTAGTACTTAATTTTATAAAAAATTGACCTGATGTATATGATTGATGTAGCATATTTTCCATAAATTTTTCCCTTCTTAAAATGTTCATTTTTCCTTTTAAAATGTTTTACTATAATTTCCCAAATGATATTTTAATAATCAGATTTACTATTGCATTTCTTGAGTTTTTCAATCATTAATGAATTAAAGTTGTAGGTTTTTGTCTTGTTAATTGGTCCTTAGTATCCAGTAAATTTTTTTTTTAGAAATTATACAAGAAAATGACAACCCTCTGAGATCCTGGAGGAATGAACTTGGTT
Source organism: Vombatus ursinus (assembly GCF_900497805.2). Taxonomy (NCBI): domain Eukaryota; kingdom Metazoa; phylum Chordata; class Mammalia; order Diprotodontia; family Vombatidae; genus Vombatus; species Vombatus ursinus. The sequence goes on from NW_020954598.1 coordinate 5,396,564, forward strand.
GGCCAAATTTTCTGAAAGCTTATCCATTGAAGTCAAAATCGATTTTTATGGGAACCATATTTTTTGGAAACTTTTCTAAAATGTTTCACATACTTCCCTGATCCTGAACATAATTAAACCATTCTTAGACTCAAGGTCATCATTATGAATATCCATTTTTGTATTCTGTCAAAATATAATGATGGATATACCCCTACCCTTGAGTTCCAGCTAGGACTTGTTAAAGTATGGAAAGTTGTATATAAATAGCTACTTGGCTCCTATGCTAGAGGAACTCTAACTGAACTGCTTTTTGTCTTCAGTTTTTAAAATTTTTCTTTGCCTACCTATAATATAGCTTTTAATATCCCATACTACCCATATCTCTTTTTTCCATCCCATCCCTCATCTAATTTCCTATTTCCAACCTTCATCTGTGGGTTTGCAAAGCTGCTTGTTGTACAAGCTTCTTTGAATTAGAATGAGGACTTGAAGCACTTTGGAGCATTAATTATATTTTGCTACTCAAAGGCCTTTTTGCTTACTTCCTGGATCTTGAAAAGTTCTCCAGATAAGGGAGGTTTGTCATATAAAGATCCAGATAGGTAAAATGTTACCATACCTACTTTATGCATTTAACATTTTAGCCATTTCATGAGTTGCTATGGTGAAAGAAAGGTTAATCACCTGGTGAACCTTTCTAAACCTAGCCAGCCTGGTCCTTGGACTCTAGATTAATGTCATCTGGCACCAGTCTTGGACTTCAGTAAGTTTTAGAACCAACCAGAGCTTAACCTTAATAGGATATATACATATCTGTGTATATATATTCATATATGTATACACATACATACACACATATACACATAATTTTTATTTAGTATAAAAACATTTTGTGTAAAATTATAGGGATGAAAATATTTACTATTGTACATAGATAATAGCTGCCAACCTCTTTATGTCTCAAGTTTCTAAAGACATCTACATGCTCTTGTAGATATTTATTAGTCTTTTCTATGTTTTCAGTTTTTATTAACATTTCCAAAGGCCTGAGCATCTAGTGTGTGTGTACTAAGCAAAATGAGTGCTCAATAAATGTTCTCACCTAAAATATAGTTATTGGCAATTATCTGCCACAAAAAATGTCCCAGTGACTCCATTGTGCTAGGAGTGTTGGACTATCGTTTCTCTTTGGACTACAGCATAGAAAGTAATCAATGGCTGCGAAGAGGAAGGAACTTATTTTTTTTTAAAATATTTTGAGAGTGAATCTCCATCTTGCCCAGGCTACACGTGCAATAGCTACACAAGGACCTTGGCCTGATTCTGCTGTTGATCAGTGTGCAAGCTGCAGTTTCTGACCTGGGCTGATTCCTCCCTTCTGATGCTACCAGATTCTCCATTCCCTTCTCCCTTTTCCCCTATTGGCTCAGCATATTGGTACCAAACTTAGTGTAGACCCGTGTTTGCCTTTAGCCCTACTGCAACTCAGAACTCCTGAGTTTAAGTGATCCATCAACATCAGACTGTCCCAGGCAAAGATTACAGGTCTACCCCACCATGCCTAATAAATGTTTTAGTTTTGACAGAAATATTTGGCTTTTAAAATAAGAAACAGAATAAAACTGATCAAGGAGTAAAAAAAAATTACTTTAGATCTACATAGCATGTAAATCAAAGGAAAGCAATGGTAGAGAAGGAAATAAGAGGCAGTAGGGAAAGACAAAGGGAATTTTACTATTTTGGGTATGTCAAAGGAATAAGTATTTTCATTTATGTAAATTGGAAAGCATTTAAACTTTTAGCCTTTTTCTCTGAGGGGAATATGTTTTTCCATGTCTAAAATAACCATGAACTGGGGTAGGGGTGGGGAGTTCAAGATTGCCAATGAGATGGGAACAATTCTATCCCTTCATTATCCTAGCTGCCTGCGACTCCCAGTATTTGAAGGTAGACACTAAAAACAAGGAGGCTGGGTGAAAAGTTAAAGCACTATGGCAATATTTTGAGTGTCTAGCCCAGAAAAAGAATATGTACTCTGTACCACTACCACTGAGTCTCTCCCTCTTTGCTCTGCATGCTGATGCCTCATAAAGAAAAATAAAAGTAAATATGGTAAAAAAAAAATCATATTTTTAGGATTCAGTAAGGTGATTTTTTTTAGTACAGTGTAGACTTAGAAGTAATAGAAAGTTTATAACTATCAACATGAATTTATCGTTTTTATTATGATGAAGTATAGATAGTCTATTACAAAGACTTTGTGTTTAATCACTTGTGACATACTTTAGCCCTTGTACTCGTTTTTTGAGTGTGCACAACAATTTACAGATTATCAGTGTTTGCTACATGGAATTTCAAAATGGAGAACTTGTCCTGCAGGAACCCACAAAGTTAAAAGTAGTCCCATTTATATAAACATGGAAGATAAGTTAACTATTCCTGAGTAGAATTATGTAAACAACTGCCTTTCAAGGCAGGGATCTGTCAGAGCTAGGACCAGGAGCCTGAGGCATCTATTTTCATGGCAAAAATATTTTTTAAAAAAATATAAGTGTGCATTCTATCAACCCTCAGTCCCATTTTCCAGGCAGTGCCTCCACTCTCTATAGAGATGAGACTTTCAAAGATGTGTCAAAGAAGCATTATTGGCCCTCATGACTCAGAAGCAAGTAGTAGATTGTTCACAAATGAACCTTCCAGATACCTCTCAGGATCTATATATGTAGTACTCTCCTTTCCCAGGATGCAAAAATGCATTATTCTATCTCCCTGTACCATTCTGTCCTTCCCCCAAAAGCACCCCTCCTATAGATTCTTATACATATATGCTTTGAGCTTTAACTTCTTTATGGCACATTTTGAGGACAGTATCTCTAGATTCTACTTTTGTTTTACGTCAGAGAAGGGGCCATAATTCGGATCTCCATTTTTCTCACATCTCTTGAATTGTCTGTGACAGTTCTCAGATAATCAGCATGGGTTATACTGTTGTCACATCCCCTGCCAATGAAATATTAGGGAGGAAATAGAACAGTTCTCAAACTTACACAACTTAGTGCATTATCAAATAATCCTTGTTTTTGAGTATTTCAGGTATTTCAGTCACTAATCCCTTGGCCACCATAACACATTTTAAAAATAAGTTTTTATTGATATTTTCTGTTTCTTATGTCATAATAGTCATCTCACATAACCCTCCCCATCCCTGTCCCAGAGAACCATCCCATATGATATTTTTAGAGAGGCAGAATGCATAACTGATGAATACATTGAGAGTCCAAAAACATGTAATGTGTAATACCTTTGTACCTTCTACCTCCAGGAAGTGGTAGGTTGGCAAGTGTCTTATATCTTCATTTGAGAACTGCCTAACACCCTTTTAGGTATGATGTGCTTATGTGTTTGTATTTAACATCGGAAAATACAGTCTTAGGAACACTAATTGATTTCGTGATATGCCCTCCCAAGTCCTACCCCAGTGTCTCATTGTACATATGTTAATGTCATTCAAGATTCCTTGATAAGTGCAACCAGAGATAACTCTTTTCAGTGACTGACTATTGATGTCAAATGAGACATAAAATGGAAACATATGCTAGACCAGTGTTTATCAGAGCCATAAAATATATCCTGCACAAGGTAAATGAAAAAGGACTAGGTCAGGGGTTCCCAAACTTATCTGGCCTACTGCCTCCTTTAAAAAATAGATATATTCAGTGCCCCCCTGGAAATCTACTTTCTTTAACCCTATAAGGTGGTGTTTTTTTTAATTTGTGTTATTTCAAAAAATATAAAATATTTTTTAAAATAACACATCTTAAATTTAATAATTTATTGTAAATTTGTGGGGTTTTTCCTGCATTGAAATTTTGATGATGCAATATTGCATCATGTAACCGTTTAGTATCTTTGTAAACAAGTCATTACACGCACATATTCCTGCCAATGCATGCTGGACTTCCTGACGATGTTCGACATGCTCGCCTGCCAACACTTGCTTGTTAAGACTTGTTGGCGAACTTGACCACTGATCAGTTATAACTTGCATTTTGTGTGTTTATTTGGAAAATAATGTAATCTTTATGACTATAACTGTTACACAACAGAAAAAACGTGTATGAATGGCTTTTCAAAATGCTCTTCTTTCCTTATCCTTCCTTTATTTTTATTCAATGCCCCTCAATTGCAATTGAGGCTACTCCCGCCTGCCTGTATTGTTCCAGTGCCCCCTAAAGGATGGTATTGCCCACTGTGGGAACCTATGGACTAGGCCCTCCAGATGCCTTTGTTTTTAGATGATGTGCTGATTACATCAAGTCAGACCATTTTAGTGCTTCTTCATTTAGATCCAGGATTATTTAGAGATCAGCCTAACAATCCATACGGAAAAAAGCAGATGAATGAAATATACTTATGGTCCAGGCTATCATGTAATTGAATGGATAGTCCATTTAGTTAGTACATCAGTATACATACACACACAAATTACACTTATACACATAGGAGTATAATAAAATCCTAGGGGTCTTAGAGGTCACCCTGTCTAGCCTCATTTTGCAGATCAGGAGCCTATGCCCAGAGCAGTAAAATGATATGCCTACACACAGGCAGTAAGTCCAGAAGGATTTCAAACTCAAAATCAAATCTTCCTCACTCCAAGTATAGCAATTTATACACTACACCACTCTGCTGACTAGTAAAAAAAGAACAGGCTAGATTGCTTTGGGAATTATGCAGTATTTTTAGTGATCTCAAACTTCAAAACATAAATTCATCATTTAAAATTTGAATATCCTTGGGATGAGATTGTATAGTTGTTATGCTTGCCTAATGTCTGAAGAATCAAATTTATGGGTGACTCAAAACATAAGTCATGGGTGATACAAATTGGCTATAACATACTTCTAAGACCTATTAATCAGTCAATAAGCATTTATTAAGCCCCTGCAATGTGCTTGGCACTATATTAATGGGCCAAAGTGAAAACCTTGTCTTCCAAGAAACTTCATTTACAAGAGGCATACATAGTAGATACAAGTTAACTTGTGAGAGAAGGCATTAGCAGTTGGGAGGATCCAGAAAGGCTTCCAGCTGAATGTGGCTCTTTATCTAAGTATTGAAAGAAACCAGGAATTCCAAAAGCCAAAGTGAGAGAGCATTTCAGGTACAGGGGATAGTGGCATAAGTTCATGGAGATAGAAACTGGAGCACTGTGTGAAAGGAACAGCAAATAGGCCACTATGTGCTATAGAGTGTGTGGAGTGGTGTAAAACAATTGAAGGCTAGAAGAGCCCAGATTGTGAAGAGCTTCAGGTCACAAACAAGTTTATATTTAAGCCAGAGGTAATTGGAGTGTATTGACTTAGGATGGTGATATGGTCAGACTTGTGCTATAGGAAAATCACTTTGGTGACTGAGTGGTGATGATTGGGCAATGTCAGCTCCTTGTCTAAAAAACTCTGAGTGGCATTTTGGGTTTTTTGATCACAGTAACGAATTCTGCTGCATGTCCAAATTTTCCTAGAGCACAAATCTGATCTGTTCAATACACTCCAATATCTTTGGATCAAATATAAATTCCTGTTTGCCACTTATGCTGCCTGTGGAACTAGAGGCAAGGGAAGCCACATGTCTATGCTGTTCCCTATTGGCATCTAGCCATCCCTATGTGACTGTGTTACTCTTCAGAAACAACTCCCTTCCCTTTTGCACTACAATGATCTTTATATGAGAATAAGGTTAGGTTTTGGGGGAGGAGGGAATTTAAGTTAAATTCTGAAAGCAGCAACATTTTCTTTGCTACAAAAAACATACTTGTTACCTGTCCATGAAAATATTTTCTCAACTATAATTTTTGAGAATATATAGCCATACTTTGGCAGTTCCTATTTTCTGAAAGTCATGCCCTGAACATAAGAACAGATCTCTGCTTTTATATACATTTACTAGTCATGAAAGTCTGGCATAACTGAAGTAGTTAATAATTATTTACTTTATTTTTACAGTTCTGTTCTACATGGCAAACAACACATTAAAGATGATTTAAAAAAGCATGTTAGAGCATAATCAACAATCATTTATAAGCATTTATGATATGCCAGGCACTTCTAGCAGTAAACAATTCAACTGCCATTCCTCCCTTCAAGTTCCACAAAGAAAGTGGTGAAAAATGCATGTAGATTAGCAATGTGCTAGTTCTAAACTAGGAGCTGAGAGACCTGGCTTCATATCCCTGTTCTCACACTAGAGATGTTGCTTTGAATATGTTGCCTTGTGCCTCTTGGCCTCCATTTCTTCTGCAAACTGGTGGTAATAATCCCGGCACTATCTATATATGAGGTTTGTTGCGAGGAAAAAGTTTTGCAGATTTTAAAATTTATACAAGTGTGCACTACATTAAATTCAATTAAACAAGCATTAATTAAGCACTTTAGTAGGTGCTGTAGATAGAAAGATACTGGGCAAGTTCTGCTCTGAACGTATCTTACAGTGTGGTGGGACAATTTTAGGAACCGGAAGGGACCTTAGAAATCACCTCATTGAAAGTCTCCATTTCACAGATTGAGAAAATTTCAGGATTAAGTCACTGGCCCAAGGTCTTATGGCTAGCTAATAGAAACAAGACTAGAACCAAGTCTCCAATACAAATATATTTCCATTATTTGGTAGTCCCTTTTGAACCAGAAACTAGAATTTTGAACCAGAAATTAATGGAGTTCTTTTTTTAAATGAAGATATTTTAAAGCATCATAACTACATGCTTTTTTTTTTTTTTGGTGAGGTAATTGGGGTTAAGTGATCTGCCCAAGGTCACGCAGCTAGTTAAGTATCAAATGTCTGAGGTCACATTTGAACTTTGTTCCTCCTGACTCTAGGGCTGGTGATCTATCCACTATGCCACCTAGCTGTCCCTCAACTACATGCTTTTTGTCAGTAAATAAACATTTATCCAGGCACTGTGCTAAGTGCTGACGTTACAAGAAAGGCAAAAACAAACAAACAAACAAAAAAAATTGGCTCTGTTTTTTTAGGCAATTAGGGTTAAATGACTTGCCCAGGGTCACACAGCCAGTAAGTGTCAAGTGTTTGATCTGAGACTGGATTTGAACTCAGGTCCTCCTGACTTCAGGGCTGATGCTCTATCCACTAGTGCCACCTAGCTGCCCCCTAGTCTCTGTTTTTAAGGAGCTTACAGATGAGGGCATTTTCCCTCTCTCTGGGAGCACTTAAATTTTTTTTTAAATCTTTTTTTTTATTAATTTATTTTGATTTATCAACAATCACTTCCATAAGCTTTGAGTTTTAAATATTTTCTCCCCCTCCCCGCCTCCCTTCCCAAGATGGCACACAATCTGATATAGGCTGTACATATACATTCCTATTAAACATATTTTCATGTTAGTGACATTGTAAGGAAGAATTAGAACCAATAGGAGGAACTAAAAGAAAAAGAAAACAAAACAAAACAGAAGAAAAAAATAGCAAATAGGTTTGATCTGCATTCAAACTCCATAGTTCTTTCTTTGAATGTGGATAGCATTTTCCATCATGAGACCTTTGGAGATGTCTTAGATCCTTGTATTGCTAAGAAGGGCTAAGTCTATCAAAGTTAGTCATTGCACAACATGACTGTTACTGTGTACAAAGTTCTGCTTCTGCTCACTTCACTCAGCATCAATTCATTAAAGTCTTTCCTGGTTTTTCTGAAGCCCTCCTGCTCATTATTTCTTTAAGCACAGTAGTATTCCATTACATTCATATACCACAACTTGTTCAGTCATTCCCCAATTGATGGGCATTCCCTCAATTTCCAGTTCTTTGCCACCACAAAAAGAACTGCTATAAATATTTTTGTACATGTGGGTCCTTTTCCCATTTGTATGATCTCTTTGTGATACAGACCTAGAAGTGCTATTGCTGGGTCAAAGGGTATTCACATTTTTACAGCCCTTTGGGCATAGTTTCAAATTGCTCTCCAAAATGGTTGGATCATATTACAACTCCACCAACAACATGAGTGTTCCAATTTTCCCACATCTTCTCCAACATTTATCATTTTCCTGTTTTGTCATGTTGGCCAATTTGATATGTGTGATATGGTACCTCAGAGTTGTTTTGATTTGCATTTTTCTGATCAATAGTGATTTAGAGCATTTTTTTCATATGACTATAGATGGCTTTAATTTCTTCATCTGAGAACTGCCTGTTCATATCCTTTGACCTTTTTTCAATTGGGGAATGACCTATATTCTTACAAATTTGACTTAATTCTCTATATAGTTTAGAAATGAAGCCCTTAACAGAGACACTGGTAAAAATTCTTTCCCAATTTTCTACTTTCCTTCTAATCTTGGTTGCCTTGGCTTTGCTTGTGCAAAAAAAAATTTCCATTTAATGTAATCAAAATTATCCATTTTACATTTTGTAATGTTCTCTATCTCCTGTTTGGTCATGAACTCTTCTGTTCTACATAAATCTGATAGGTGAACTATTCCTTGCTCTCCCAGTTTGCTTGTAGTATCAGCCTTTATATCTAAATCATGAACCCATTTTGACTTTATTTTGGTATATGGTGTGAGATTTGGTCTATACCTAGTTTCTGCCATACTCTTTTCCAGTTTTCCCAGGAGTTTTTGTCAAATAGTGAGTTCTTATCCCAGAAGCTGGGGTCTTTGGGTTTATCAAATAGTAGATTGCTATAGTCATTGACTACTGTTTTTTGCATACCTAACCTATTCCACTGATCCACCACTCTGTTTTTTAGCCAGTACCAAGTAGTTTTGATGATTGCTGCTTTATAATCCAATTTAAGATCTGGAACAGCTAGGCCACCTTCCCCTGCATTTCTTTTCATTAGTTCCCTTGATATAGCACTTAAAAATTTTGTTTTGGGGGAGGTGATAGAGAGAGGATTGGTCAGTTGGGGCACACACAAAGTGACAATACACATTAGAAGAAAAACTATGTGGATTTAAATGCACATCTGGATAGATTCATAAAATAACAAAATTTGAAAAGTCTTTAAAGATTATTTAGCCTTAGGGATCACAAAACCTTGGATTTGGACTGCTTACAGTTCTTCAAGTTATAATATGCAGTGTTCATCCCTTGGCTTGGTCCATTATGTATTCAAATTAACCAGTCCTTACAAAGACAAACATTTTACTAGTACTGCTTCAGATATACTGGTGATATGAATTAAAACAGACACATAAGTTTAGGAAAGAGATGGCCACTGTGCGTGTCTCCTCCTCTCATTTTGCAAATAAAAAAGTTAACAGTAATAAATCTAAGTCCCTTTCTACTAAAGGGACATTTTAATGGAACACACTTATCTGTTAAAAAACAGAAATAAAACAAAAAACAGTTTTTCTACAAATCTGTGAGGGAATCACTACTAAAACACTGAATTTTCCTTATTTTTTTCCCTTATGATTCCCTTCTCTCCCCTCAAACACAAATACTTACATGTAATTTACATGTGTGGGTGTGTATAGGTAGGAAAATATAGCATTTAAAGAAAGGTTTATTTGCATTTCACAATACAAAGTTTATAGCACCTGAAGCTGTTTTTAAAATTTTTTCTTAATTATTGTTTATAGCCTCTGGTCTGTGATCACTTCCTATGAAAAACAGTAATTTTCAATTGAGTTTCATTGACATTTTTTTGGTAATGAGAACCACAGTTGAACTAATGCTTTCGTTTCCCTGAGACAGAAGCCTAATTTGAAGTCCTACTCCAGAATTCATGCTCCATCACAAATGCTTTATCTATCATTGGTGCTCCCATGGGTCTTGAGGTTTTTAATTTCTCTGAGCCTCAATATCTTCATCTGTAAAGTGAGGGGAGTTGGATTAGATAAATAATAAGGTCAATTTCTACTCTAAATTTATTGTCCTATGATCTTTTCGCTGATGCCCTATAAACTAAATACCTCAAGCTAGTAGAACATTAGTGTATTCATTCACTGCTTAGTGGGTCTTACTGTATTTTCAAGTGTCTAAAAATAAAACATTATTTCCAGTGGTTATCTGGCAGTATCATTTCTCTGACTCACACAGTGGCCATGTTAATTTTTCTTTCCTTATAAGGAGGCAAATTATTTTAAAATGGTATGAAAATCTTCTGCTGATAAAGTTAGCAGCTTACTGCCCTCAGCATCAATATTTTCGTGAACTCATCTCTTTAGAGTGAAGCTGATTCAATGTAGTTGTTTACTATCTAAATGCTGAAAAGTTCTTACACTAAGCAGGAGCTAAAGGCATTGATCACCATGTAAATATAATTATGTATACCATTTAAAATGCTATAGGTGGAGTGTCAACTATTTAATTTCCTCTTAAATCTAGTCCAAGTTTGCAGCAGAGACAGCTAACTTGGAGATTTTATTTTGTTTTAATGGAAAAGAGGGGAAAAAAAAGACATATTCCTTCCAGGCCCTAGCACGAATATGAGATACCCTACCTGCTCCACCCCTCCACCACTTCAAAATTACTTCAACAACAATAATAACAACAACCATTATCACCAACACCAAACACTGACATCCTACTTTCAATTTTCATGAATTTAAATGCTTTCAGGAAAGCTGGCTTCTCTCCACCTTGGCTACTGCAAATCTCATTACCAGTGTTTGTAAACGTCCTATAAGGTAAAATATTTTAACCACCCTCCCAACCCCAAAGTCAATTACAGCACTCTAGATGATAAAAGCTGGCAAATCTTTTCTGAAATGGGCTGTTCAAGGAATTTAAGTTTATGAGGTTGCAACCATTAACCTTAGGCCATAGTTTCAGTACTGCTACAATGACAGTGGTAGATAGCGAAAGAGGTAGAGAGTAGAATGTGAGCAAATGTGCTTTTATGCAGGTCAGGAAATCACTTTGTGTACTCTGCAGAATATCTTAGTGTTCATGCAGAAATTCACATTTGGAGGTTACATGCTAGGCACTGACTGCCAACGGAAACATATTTTTCTTGTTTGGAGCTCTGTAAAAATTATCATGTTTTCCCCATAGCTCTCTGTCAGAACAATAATTGAATGTAGGTACCTCATAAAAGGAATACTCATGGCCTTTGTGACCTGACAATGTTTTTTAGAGTTAGCTTGGAGATCATCTCTCATTTTGTTATGAATTTAAAGGCATTATACCCAGTGTTTGCTCACAAAACCTTTCACATAATTGCCAGGTGAGATGCATAAATCACTTTTGCTAACAATTCCTACCATGACCTCAATACCACTCCACTAAGACTTGTGTATTATGGAATTATTGTGAAGATAAGTGCTTTGACTTCTTCCCAGTCCCTCCCCTCCCCAAGCTTATCATCTTTTATTGTTCTATTATCATCTCCTCTGCATTGTTTATTTTGAAATTCACCAGTTTCTAAAAATTGTGACTTTTTTTTTTTGGTTTGGCAATTGGGGTTAAGTGACTCGCCCAGAGTCACACAGCTAGTGAATGTTATGTATCTGAGGGCTGTATTTGAACTCAGGTCCTTTTGCCTCCAGGGCCTGTGCTTTATCCACTGCACCACCTAGCTGTTGCAAAATTATGACTCTTTTAAGAAGATTGCTAGACTTTGAAAATACATAAAAATCTCATTTGATCCTCACAATTCAGGGAGACAGGTGCTATTATTATTATCCCCATTTTATAGATGAGGAAATTGAGGCACAGAGAAGTTTAGTGACTTGCTCTGGGTTGCACAATTAGTAAATATCTGAAACCATATTTGAACTCATGTCTTCTTCACTTTAAGTCCAATTGTCTATCCACTGTGCCACTCAACTGCCTACATTATCACCACCACTGCCACCATCATCATCACCACTACCATCATCATGTGCCTATATAGATAAACGTTTAATGAATTAAAAAGTAAAATACTTCATATACAAGTAAACAAGTAAAGTGACCTTAGGGACGTAAGTGAAAGTATTTAGACAGGTTAAGGTCTGGGCTGGTAGTCTCAGCAGCAAGGAGTTAGGATTGAGGATCAGAGTGATACAATGACGTCAATTTGATGGCATAAGGACAAAAGGCATTTGAAGTGCAAAGTGGTTTTTGGGAGATTGAGGTCAGAAGAGAAGGAAGGAAACAGAGGAGGACAAATTAAGTGGATTTTGAGGCTGAGGGCCAAAAAATCGGATAGTGATTATTACAAAAATAGGAAACCATCATTCTTGACAGTAGAAAGGTGTTAAAAGAGAAACAAGTGCTCACTTGAAGCTCTCTTCTCAAAGTAATCAGGCATCTTTTGATATAATCAAAAGCACATAAAAGACAATGTGAGGGAAGATTGAAAGAGAGTTTGCCAAGAAACTTAGAAACTATGGAAATGCTTGTTTCATTCCATAAATTTTTAAAAAAAAAGTTAAAAAAAGAAACTTAAGCAATGTGTCTTATCTTCAATACTAGCTAGGGGAAAATACCCAAACCAGCCCACCGATGCCCTGGATTGACTCTGGTATACTTATCCCTATTGGCACCTTCTTTCCCCTGATTCCATATGCTTAACAAGGAGGCTTCTCATCTCAATGTGGTTTCCTAAGTAGACTGTCTTTTAGGAAAAAAAAATATGTAGCCTGTATGCAATAATAGCAATAATAATAGTAACAATAGCTAGCATTTGTATAGCACTTTAAAGTTTGGAAATCATTGTACACATGCTATCTCATTTGATCCTCATAACAACCCTGTGAGATAAGTGCTATATTTCTTATTTTAATAGATGAGTAAACTGAAGCTGAGAAAGGTTAAACTACTTTCCAAGGGTCACATAGCTAGTAAATGTATGAGGTAAGATATGAACTCAGTTACTCCTGATACTAAATCCAGTGTCTTATAAATGATAGAGGAGGGATTTGAATCCAGGACTACTGACTGTAAATTCAGTACTGTTTCCACTATACCATACTCTGAAATTTGGTTATAATGCATTAACCATGTTATTGTAAAACAACGTTTGTGGAGCAATTTTACATAGTCTTCCTATTTTTCTTCTGTATAGACTAGCTTTTATGTTGTGTCTATTATATTTTTCATCATGAAATATTTGAGTGGCTTTTGTGTATATTCTTCTTTGAGTTTCAATGATTTTGCCCAGTTTATCCAGGGCCTATTTATTCCTAGCTGACCTAACCAACTAACCTTTGAGGTTTCTGATATTAAGAGCTGAGAGATCAAAACCTGGAGCATAAAGAACGAACAATACTTTGAGGTTTCTTTCTATTTAACTATGCGTTGTAATGGAGAGTTGCAATGTCATGGTAAACTTACTAAGTAAGGTTCTGGGCTAGAGGACTGACTGCAAAGTGGACCTCATGTTGAGGGGTCTGCAGAGATTCTTACTGGCCAGGTGACAGGTTATCAGGGTCTGGACTTTGGTAGATAGAGAGACGTAACATTTGCTGCCATGAGATACAGATGAATTTTCAAACCTTCTTTAGAGGCTCTTTATTTCCATCTTGGAACTATGCCTGTAATTTGGGTAGCTGCCATCAGATGAATGATGGCACCTGGTTCATAGCTGTATGGACCAACTCACTTTGCTTTCTTTGGGTATGAACACACGACTGAGGTTTTAACACAAGACTCATTTGATTGTGTTTTTTTCTATAAAAATAAGTGATTCATTAAAATAATCAGAGATAGTAAATCATCGTTAATTATAAACATTTCTTTAACAGATTAAAAAAACAATTTTAGAGTAATGGTTCTCAAACTTATTGAATATGATGGCCCCACATGGTAGCAGTTATACTGTTTTTTAAAACATCCATTGAATGAGAAGATACAGGATTGCAAAAAGATGTGATGAATTTTATAACACTTTTAAATTAATTTCTAAGTTACCAGCATCGATGGTTGAAAAAAATAGCCAGCCATCTTTAACCACTAGATGGCACTGTGAGGCATTTTCTATCCAGTCTATAGAAGATACTTGCTTATTTTACTGACATGCTGAATGTTTTGTTGAGGCTTAAACAATGATAAAAATTACAATTCTTGGGTTAAATTCTCAAACCACTTACAATAATTCCTCTTCCTCCCATCCCCCTTTCTGGTCTCAGGCCTACAGGATGGGAAAACTGATCTAGAGTAAGAATTTAAGTAATACAAACATATAGGCATGCTTTGTCATCCTAAGTCTTCAATTACTATTAGTTTTTGCTTATTGAAATTTTAGTTTCCCTCAATATTCTCTAACAAAAAGCTATTTTTGCCCCTTGCAGGGTTGAAAATGCCCAGGCATAAATGAATTTGCATAGGATTTTTTTTTTTTGGTCGAAGTGATTATGCCTAATTGCTACAGGCCTTTGGTTTTTCTTATTTTTCAATTGGGGAGTGGGGTATGTGAAAGGCAGAAAAAAATAAATACTTTTTGATTGAAAAAAAGTAAAACAAACAAACAAAAAAAAAACCTCTAGGTCTATGTATAGTTTTCTGCTCAGCAAAATCAAAACACATCTTTAGTTTCCCCAGATTCTAGTCTAGGTGCATAGGTTTCAGAGTAACATTGACCTTATCCACTTGCTTATTTACTACTTATAAGAGAGAGCGCATTCAAATGTTGCTTTATCTATTACAGCCTAAGAAGAATTGATGTAACTCAAGTGGTGTAGTTTGTCAAATGATCACTAGGGGGCACTGAGGTTGACTATGGCTGAATTCTACTGTCTGTTGGGGATATAGAGTCACCATTTCACCAAAGGCAGCTAGGCAGCACAGTGGCTAGAACACTAGGCCTGGAGTCAGGAGAACCTGAGTTCAAATCTGCCCTAAGACACTTGGTAGCTGTGTGACCCTGGTCAAGTCCCTTCACCCTGTTTGCCTCAGTTCCTCGTGTGTAAAATGACCTGCAGAAGGAAACGGCAAAGCACTCCTGTATCCTTGTCAAGAAAACCCAACGGGGTCGTGAAGACTTGAACATGACTAAAATGACTGGACAACCACAAAAATCCCAGGAAAGGAGTTCAGAGAGAGACTGATTCCTACTACTTTGGGAACTTCATAGTGGTGAGCAAGATCACTGTTATGCCACCATTAAAGATGCCCAGGGAAGAGCTGCCCATCTCCTTCCAATCACAGGCTGGAGAGCATGAGGTCAATGTCAGTAAAAAGTAAGAAAGGCAAGCATGAGTCAATAGAATCAATGCCAGTGTTGGGTCAGAAATCCAGGAAAGTCAATCCAGGTTTCAGAGATGGAAGCGTTTTGAATGGTATTCATCATCTCTAAGTCTCCCTTCCCAACCCAGCAGGAATTTAGAGCCTGCTGGGGCCTAGCTTGCTGATCACTTCTCAAACTCCACTTTTTCCATTCTTTTTCTCACAAGGAGAAAACTGTCTCTTGTGATTCTCCTCAGCACATCCTAAGCTACATGGTTTGGCTTTCCAGAGTGTTAGATTACAGATAAGTTCTGTACACATCTACCATGTGTGATTCCAAAAGTGAAAAGGAATGCCTTTCAAGGCAGAAGGTCCCTCCTCATTGGAGGGCCTCTTGTTGGATGTAAAGTATCCCCTCCCCTCCCACCAGGCCACCAGGAAGGGATACTTTAACAAGTATGGCCTCAGTAACCACTGGGCTCCCTTCCAACTCTGAAATTATGGGACTGTCTTTTCTCTTGATTTTGCCTTTTTCTAATTAGGAAAAATATTCTTTTTCTTTCCACTTGACTTCTTTTGGGAAGCTTGAAGCAGATATAAAAGCCACTTTGCACTGGATTCTCTAATATCTTTTATTCTGCTCATAGGATCATAGATTTAGAGCTGAAAGGGATCTTAGAGATGACATGGTCTAAGTTCTTTATTTTATAAATGAGGAAACTGAAACCTAAAGAAGAGTGATTTATCTCAGGTCAAACAGGGAGTGACAAAGCCACGATGCAAACCTGTGCCTGCTAATTCTCAATCCAGGGCTCTCTCTGCTGCGGCCAACTTATGTTTTCTAATCACTGTCTAATCATTTGAGAGGGGCACTGCTTTTTCCTCCCTCAAAGCCTACCCTTTCAAACACATTGAAACAAACAGAATGGTTTTTAAGTAGATTTGAGCACAACAGAAAACAGTGAACAGATAGACAGCTAGCATGCCCTCCTATTGAGTACCTCAAGCCTGGTCATGCATATTCCTGATTTTTATGTCCCCAATACATGCACCCTGGCCACATGTATTCCCTCTGTATGTCCTAGGCACATGATCTCTATATATGTCAATTTTCCCCAATGATGGTATATTTACTTGTGGTGAATATGCCCCCAATTTTTTTTTTGAGAAATGTCCCACTTTTACTTTTCCTACTATAGTATTTTATTAAATGCTTTTGCTTTGAACTGATTGTGTCTTCTCAGTGACTAGTAAAAGTAAAGACATCAGTAGGGTCTCATGAGCTATGGTTTTCAGACACTTGACTTCTGGCTGCCTCAGTTTCCTCAACTGTAAAATATGGACAATAATAGCACCAAACCCAGTTCAAGAGTCTCTTGAACTAGAGATAACTTTTCTGAGGGGCCCCTGTGTGAGAGGGGGTATGCCAGCAATTACATTGGGATTGAAAGAGACCATACAATATCTAAACTAGAAGGAATTGTGTAGGGCGTAGAATGTTAGAAGTAGAAGAGACATTTGAGTTTATCTGGTCCAACCATTTCATTTTATGAGGATGCAAAGACCCAAACTTCAGGGGTGGAGAACCTGTGGCCTTGAGGCCACATGTGGCCCTCCAGGTTCTCAAGTGTGGCTCTTTGACTGAGTCCAAATTTCACAGAATAAATCCCTTTAATAAAATGACTTGTTCTGTAAAACTGGGACTTAGTCAAAATGTCAAATCTGGGGACCTAGAGGGTCACATGTGGCCTCGAGGCCAGAGGTTCCCCACTCTGGCCCAAAGTGTTAAGTGATACACCTAAAGGCTTCTTAATTATAGAGCTTGGAATAAAATTTAGGTCTCCAAACTCTTGGTCATTTTTACATATTCAGATGGGGAAAATGTCAGTGAAGGCATGCTGGACAAATCTCTAGGATGCCAGGCCACTAAGCAGAGTGCCCATGTTCACTTCTATACCCAATGTGTTCATACAAAGTGTGGTTTAGCATAGGCCACTAGGTAAATGACAGATGATGGAATAACTACCCTTGTTGGGTTAGGCCTACAAAGCCAGTAAAAATGATATGCAATCTGGAAGCATTTCTAGACCAAATGTAGGATTTTTTTTGAGGCAATTAGGGTTAAGTGACTTGCCCAGGGTCACATAGCCAGTAAGTGTCTAAGGCTAGATTTGAACTCTAGTTTTCCTGAGTCCAGGACCAGTGTGCTATCCACTTTACCAACCAGCTGCCCCCAAGTGTAAGATTTTTACCCTTTTCACCGGGGACAAGATTCACTTAGAGGCCTATGACCTTCTTCTGGCTGTAAACAATACCTGGAATCCCAGGGCCATCCACACAAAGCAGAGATTATAAAGCATGGTTGATGACAAATAGCTCACAATCTACTGCTAGTCTGCTAACCATCCACACTAGTACTGCTTTTTGACCTATTGCTATCTGGGCCCTGGACCAGTTGTATCTGTCTATGCCTCCCTGCCTTTGTTGAATCACCTAGACTCCTGTCTTTGCTTTTCTTGATGTGCAATACTTCTCAGACCTTCTCTGCACTCTCCCCTTCCTGAGATTAACTAGACTCTGTTTCCAGGCGCCTTGAAGCCCCTCCTGCCTGCTTGCCACCAAGTGAGCTGGACCAGTTAACTCAAAAGATTTCATGAAGCTCTTTAAAATGATATCCAAACCAAATTGATCTTATAGAGTCAAATCATTTTATCTCTGGAAAAGGACTTAAAAGATCATGTAGTCCAACTCTTTCATTTTGTAGAAAAGAAACAAGCCCAGAGAAGCTAAAGCAACATGCCTGAAAACCCACACAGCTAATTAGCTGCAAGGCAGGTATTAGAACCCACTTTTCCTATTTGAGAGTAGCTAAGTGGTATAGTGGATGGAATGCTGGGCCTGGAGGTAGAAAGACATTTCAAATCCAGTCTTAGACGCTTTCTAGTGGTAAGACCCTGGGCCAGCCCCTTGACTTCTGGCTGCCTCAGTTTCCTCAACTGTAAAACATGAACAATAATAGCACCAAACCCATAGGATTGTAGTGACGATCAAACGAGATAATAATTTTAAAGCACTTAGCACAGTGCTTGACAAAGAATAGGCACCAAATAAATGCTTATTTCCATCCTGCCAGACCAGTGCTTTTCCACTATCTAATATCCGAAATCACATACATTTTATTTAAATTGAGGTGTCCCATGGAATCCTTTATTTCATGGCAGAAAGGCTCCTAATACCAAAGAAATGGTAACAGATTACATCAGTTTATCACACAGCCAGGCCCAGTCCTAAAGCCAGTTGCAGTTTTAAAAGGACAGCAGGTGGCACTATTGTATTGGCAAACCCAAGTTAAGATTGTGACAATTGTCTATGAATATGTCTTTTGAATTAAAAAAAAAAACAAAACAACCCACTAAATATTCAGGAGTCAAGATCATTATCAGCTTTCACTTGAGGTTAATTTTCCTTCCCATTTTTCTTCTTATCATGCTGGAGATGAGTCTGCAAATCTTACATGTTAAACTGATACTGATTTTCTGCATAGGGGTCAAAGTGAAAGGTACTATGAAGAGGAAGGCCGCTCCTGATGGGTCAGCAGGACTAGTATGGAGCTAGAGAAAGGGAAGCTATAGAAAGAGATGTGGAGCTCAGAGGGAAGAAGCAGAGATGACCACCACCATAAATAAAGGAAGGGTGGGAAAGCAGACAGGCCTTCAACAGCCAAATGGTTTGGGCCCTTTCAGATGCAAGCTGGGTTGGAGAAACCTTCACTCACCTCCCACCACTACAGACTCCAAGACAGCAATTCAATACTTCCTTTCACCCCAAGAAATCCTTCTTGGGGGCCTGAAGCTATTTTATTTTTTTTTGGTTTAAATGTTTAGTTTGGTTCTATAAACAGTGGTAACCACCTTCACTTGCTGGGTAAGATGTACTTAATGGGAATACAGATGGGAAGGAGTAGCTGAGCTCCGGGTGGGAATGTGTGTGAGGGGATGTCCCTAGGGAAGATATAAAGATGATACAGAGATGCTGTGAGAAGCGCTGTGATTGGGAGCTTAGAGCTAATAAAAAATATAAAGACAATTACAGATCCTTTGAAACTACTTTCCAGTGTGGAGAAGCAGCATTTATACTGGGAAACCCATCTGGGAAGAGAGAGAATCAGTATTAAGGTAGGAGAAGAATAGGAATGGGGTGAATAAATTTGCTTACCACACAATCCCTTTAACACTGATACAAGTGGGAAATAGTACATGATCCATGAAGTAGTGCTAGCTTCTCACTTTATTTCTTCATTTTGAAGGGGATAGAATTAGAAGTAAATTGAGTTTGTTTCTTAAAATAGATCAGTGATTTTAGTAAGAAAAGGGAGATGTGTCTAGGAGCTTTCTTAGGAGAACAGGGTGTGTGTGTGTGTGTGTGTGTGTGTGTGTGTGTATTTTAAAACTTTTTTCTTTTTCTCTAGCATGTTGAGAATTTCTACAATAAATATGCTAAATGAATCACAGAATCTCAGAGATGGAAGAACCTCAGAAGGCATTTAAATGAAAACATTTTGGGGTGGGGGGAGGGGAAGATATAGCTTTTTGTATTTTTTTATTTTAAACTTAAATCCAAAATAAGAAAAGAAAAAAGAAGCAAATTTAAATACTAAAACTAAAATAATACACAATAATAAAAGAAAAAAAAAGCATTGCCATGTGTGCAGCAGAATGTGAGACAGGATTCAAAATATACAGGGATAAATTTCTATTTCAAGAAATATACTATATATATGTATGTATTTATATATATAATACTCATTATGTTGAGTTATCCATCTTTTCTTTGCTTCCTTGTAAAGTTTTTTTTTGTTCTCTGCTGTGCACTTTTTGGGAAGGTGTATCTTGACCCGTAGTTTCATTTATGTAAGTAACTCCTAGTGAGCAATTTCCTTCTATCAATGCAGATTTGCACTCATTTTACAATTTGCAGTCTTAGAGAGTTATCTGGAGGCCTGAGAATTTAAATGGCTTATGCCAGCTCAAAGAGCTACTATGTACAAGAGGTAGGACTAGACCCTCAGTCTTCCTGACTCATAGACCAATCTTCTCAGTCATATTGTTTTACATAGACTGACCTGTACTGGAGCAAAAAACCCTCATCTAGAATATTGGAAAAGTGGTCATCTAGCTTCAACTTGAAGAGCTCTAGTGTGGGGAAACCCACTGTGTCCTGAGGCAGGTCATTATACTTTGCATAGCTATGTATCTTGGAAAGTTTTTATTTAAATCAAAGCTAAATATGCATCTTTGCAACTTCAACCCTTCTTCCTAGTTCTGTTTTCTAGGGTCAAGTAGAATAAACTTAATTCCTCATCCTAGAGGTAGTCTTATAAATACTGCAAAGTAGCTGTCAAGTCCTCCCTAACTCTTCTTTTCCTTAGACTTAAGATCCCCAGATCCTTCAAATGTGTCCCAAATAGGATGATCTCAAAGCCCAGCACCAGGAATATGTTGGACTAATTTGACAGATGTGGTGAGTGATCCCTAGCATCACTTCTCTTGTATGTATTTCAATCAAGTTTCTTTTATCTACCTGTTCTATCAGATCATGCTTCTGTAATATCGTTTGCTCAACTGGATTCAATTCAACAAACACATGTCAAACGCCTAGTATTCATCCTGTAAGGATGCATTGTCATGGTGTATGCCTTTTCACATTTTGCACCCTGTGCATGGAACATTTTCCCCACTAGTTAAGTGACCTCCATTTTGTTTCCTTCAAGGAAATGCAATTCAGTGATAAATGGAATTATCAATTGATTGGATAAGTTTTCAAAAAATAAATTTTGCTCGCCCTTCATTTTTAGGACAAAGAGAAAAATAGTAGGAAAATGCTAATCTCAGGGATTACTGAAGATCATGAAGCCTATTCTGGAATACGTACTGGGATGGTGACAAATTCAGATTAGGGTATTTGAGGGGATGTCAACATGAATGTGAAGGGCCCTAACTATGAGGACAGAGGTTGGAGAGTAGTGGACTATGAACCATTTACTTTGTAAATAGCAGAAGTCAGTCAGTGAACATTTATTAAACACCTACTATATGCCAGGCACTGGGGACCCAAATAAAAGTTAAAAAAAAAAGAAAATAAGACAGTTCCTGACTTTGAGGAGCTTACAATCAAATGGAGAAGACAATGTACAAATGGAAGATAAAAGGAAATGGGGGGAGGGACCCGGGGCATGATGGAGAGGTCCAAAGAAGTCCAAAAGTAATACAGCTGGTAGGAAATGGGGAGAAAACTGTGCTAAACCCCTTAAATAGAGGTTCTAAAGCCCATGGCACTACCATCCAGGCAGAGGGTCCAATCAGAGGGATAGAGGCTACCAATGAAATGAAAGAATCAAGAAGATTCAACCTTTCAGGGTAATGAGATTTCCCAGTGATTAATTTCCTGAGGAAAGAAGGCATGATGGACACAGAAGTATAGATTTCTATGACTGGAAGAGACCTTGATGATGCCCTATTTAGTTATCAACTACTTATTTCACAGATAAATTACAGATAAGAAAACTGAGTCCTAGAGGGGTGGGAGGATAATGTGATACAGGTAATAAATAGTAAGGTTAAGATGTTAACAAAGTAAGAGTCTGAATGAGTGCTGGATCTCAGGTCTACTGATTTCCAGTTTAATGTCCATTCCTCTGCACCAAACAAGTTTGATGATACCTGGTAAAATAGGTATGACAGTTTTACTTAATATAACAGTATATAAAAGCAGGATGAAAATCAAGAAGTATAAGTCCAAAGCAGTAAAAACAAGAAAGTAGACAAAAATCCAGGGAAAAAAACTTGGATTTCATGGTGGTATAGAAGGTGAAGATGAATCAATAATGCAGTGCTGTGATCATTGTAGGGATCTGACAGCTGGTACCCTAGCACACCCTAAAAAGAGCCCCCAACTCTCAGGAACAATCTGGGGTTTAGGCCAGGAAAGTATGAATTAGAAGTAGTTAAAGATGATATCCTAGTAATTGCGCAGTAGGAATTCAGCAGAGTGCCAATAAAAATGTTTTTAAGTGTAGGCTGATGAAATGCAATTTAAAATTCAAATACCATCTAGAGCAGGGGTTCTTAACTGAGGTACCTGGATCCTCAGGGAGTCCATGGATAGATTTCAAAGGGTCCGTGAACTTGGATTGAAAAAAAAAATCATTATTTCAATGTGATTGGTGTGCTTTGTAATTTGATATATTTTATTTTAAAACATGATTCTGAGAAGGGATGCATAGGCTTCACCTGTTTGCCAAAGGAGTCCATGATGCAAAAAAAAGTTAAGAACCTCTGGACTAGATTTACAACAATCTTGTGAGAACAACATGATATTGTCATGATATCTATATATCATCTAAAAGAACAACAAAGTATCAGCCTGACTTATTTCCTGCTCAGAAACGATCTTTGGGAGAAGGAAAAAAATCTCATTCTAATTCATGCTCAGTCCATACACAATCTTAGAAGAATAATAGAACATCTAGATGATTAAGACTTCAGGCTATCCTAGAAAGTCTTGGAAACCAATCAGTAATTGGCTAGGTTGGTGTGAAGATTGGTAAAACCTGAAGATCTTTTACCTTGGAACAAGAGTTCTATGCCTCTCTGTCGTGTATGGAGATAAAAAGCATTATTAGCCTTTGGTAAAGGTGTTTGAAATTCATCTTGAACAGGAGTGGACCAGAAGCTAGGATACTCAGAGACAGGCCAAGACTCCCTATTAAGTTATGTAACATAGTCACCTATCTCTAGACCAGGGGCTCGATCTTTTTTGTGTGTGTGTCATTGGACCCCTTTGGCAATCTGGTGAAGTTCATGACCCCTCAGAAAAAATGTTTTTTAAATGCATACCATTACCAAGGAAACCAATTATATTGAAATTAGTTGTCAATTTTTTTTTTAAAGTTCACCTGTGTTAAGAGCCCATACTTTACCAGTGATTGAGAACTCATTAAACTACTATTCAGAACCTGGCATAGTGCTTGGCATGTAGTAGGTGCATAATGAATGCTTGTCAATTTACTGATTGATTGAATTCAGGCTTTTGGCTTACCAAAGGGTTAGGTTTCATTCTTAATCCTATTGGTACTATATACTTTCTGTTAGTCTTATGAATCTCTTGTCCTGAGAGAGACTGCACACAGTATGGGGGTTCCAAGAATGAAGGAACCTTGGATCCCAAGAGAATGAAGGAGGAACCTTGAGGATTACTATAACTTTTTAAGGGAAACCTTTGCAGAACAGTGATCAAAGGCCTTTAAAAGCCACCAGAAATGGAGCACATTAAAGAGAATTAAAGATAAGGCACATTTAGGGAATTTAAACTACTGGGAAATGCAATGCAGTTAACAGATCTTAAGGATAGCATGTTGTAGGCCTAGGCCTTAAGTTTAATGTATAGGATAATCTTTCATTCAGAGCATACCAAATCTAACTTTGGATAGGATTAGCTTTTACTAGGGTTTTGTAAACCATTCTGAAGGGCACTTGGTACTATCAAGATTCCCCATTCTTAGTGAAGATTTAGAATTTGAAGTGCACACCCCAGGTGTGTAATGAAAGGCAGAAGGAATGTTTCCCATTTGAGAGTTCTATGAGAGGGACCCTAGGTTTGATTAACCAAAGATCCATCTGCCCATCCAGAAAATGGTCACAGGTCCCAGTGTCCAGGTTAGTTGAATGAGTCTGAGTTTATTCCATTTGCCCTGGCTGTATGGAACATTATCAGAAGATAAGTCACTTTCTAATGTCCTCCTTTGCATACATGCAAATTTGAAAACACATTACTATCATATTAGGATGTGTGTGTTTTTGGTATAGATCCTGTAACATACATTCTTAGAACAGGGGCTCTTAACCTTTTTTGTACCATGGACCTTTTTGGCAGTCTTGTATAGCCTATGGAATCCTCCAAGTAATGTTTTCTGATACATAAAATCAAACACAAAGAATTACAAAATATAAAAGATCACATTATATTGGAATACAATTTTCAACATGTACAGTTTTAAAAGTTCACAGACCTCAAGTTAAGCACCCCTGTCTTAGAGATTTGCCTAGGGCACTGAGAGGTGCCAGGACATGCCAGGGTCACTCAGTTAATATGTTTCAGAGGTGGGACCTTAAACCCAGAACTTACTGACCCCTATGCTAAAATGTACCAAAATGGTGGTGTTGGTATTATTCTAGTTATATTATGTGGAGAATAACAGTTGTGGGGGAATATAGTTGTTACTCTAAACAAAGTGTGCCCTGAATTTCCAACAACGCACTTATAAACATTTGAAACAGATCAATTGTAGCTTGGGAACTGCCTTTCTGGGGACTATCCTCAAGTACATGAAAAACTATTGTGAGGAATTTCTTCATTTCCACAAAAGGAATAACAAGAGAATGAGCTTCAACAATAGTCAGAGTCCAGCAAGAGATCAGCAAAAGGTTTTAGTCATAAGGATGATCAAGCCCTCTGGGAGTCTTCCAAAGGTGGTTTCTGACTTTTCTTTTAAAATAGCATAGGCAAATATGTCCCTTGTCTTGGATGATTTGTGCTTGCTCAGCCTGAAGGCCGGAAGCTGGAACAAATGACATCCCCAGATCTTTCCTATATCTGTTTGTCTGTGCTTTTATGAAAAGAAAATCAACCTCTGACTCAGACTTGAGTAAAAACAATTCCTTGGGCCAAATAACACAGCTATTAACGCAACTTTGTGTTAACCAGGAGCAGCACGTGCAAGGGCACTTCCTGCCTTGAGCTGAGTAAAATTCATCTAAGACAATAAAGAAGAAATGATGGGAAGAGTCTAATGTCAGGTTCAAGAAATGCACAGAATTCTGGAGCCTGTTTCTACAATTTATGTAACTCAGCCAGAGGCAAATGCCATTATGCTATTTCTGGTTCAGGTGGTAATAGCCATATATGCCATATTTACTTGCCCCTCTCCTCTTAGCCAAGTATGTTTTCCCTCCTGTCCTCATTTTGAGAAAAAAAATCAAGGAAAATATTTTGAGATTATAACTGTTCTGTCTGTGAAGGCTTTTCTTTGTAGTGGAAACATATCTCTTTGGGGTATAGGTTTAGTAGTGGGTCAAAAGATAGTTAGAGTTTATTTTTTAAAATATTGTTATATATTATTATAAATATATAATGTAAAAATATCTAATTTTGTAAAAATGTTTTAATTTTTATAATAAAAAAATTATAAATTAATTTTTTAAAAAGGAAACTTATCTTTGCCAAGGCTGACAAAGGGTTCCATTAAAGGAACAACAGATGTTTGCCACAGACTTGTTTGGCTGTATGAAACCTTCCTCCCCACCCCACCTCTTTTGGGCTTGGGGAATAGGGCAATCAGGGCCTCAAGGCATCTGAACCCTGCAGTAAGACACTTAAGCAGTGAGTTGGGGCCATTGTAGCTTCCTGGACTTCTTCCCCTGGATCAGAGATACTTTGAGGAATATGAAATTTACAAGGAAAGGCAATCCTCAATGCAAACACCATCTTTTAATCATTTTGCAAATTGTCTCCTCCTTTCTCTGCTCTGCGGCTCTCTCACACGCCCAAGCAGTGTTTTACTTTAAGTAGCAATTTTCAGATACATGAGGAATTGTCAAAGAAAGGGGAAAATGTGAGGCAATCTAGATTCCAATTCATTTTTGCAACCTATTGTTGTGTAAGTCACTGTTCTCAGGTAAATGGGGTTGAGAATTTCTATTTCAGTGATTAATGCAGTTTTCCAAGAGTGGTGGCAGACTTGGATGCAGATACTTCCATATCCAATCCCTCCCTCCCTTACTCCTGTATTTACATGAAATCATCAAAAGGAAAGGTGAGTAAATGCTATATATCGATAATAATAATAACTGATATATGCACAATTCTTTGTATACTTTATCTCAGTTGATTCTCATAACCAACCTGTGACAAAGGTACTATTACCCCCATATTACAGATGGAGAAAATGAGACTCTTGGAGGTTGAGTGATACTCCTATAGCCACACAGCTACTATCAGGGGTGAGATTTGAACCCAGGACTTTCTGATTCTAAGCTCTCCATTCTTTCCTCTAGCCCACACCGCCACATTTATTTATAAAGGGCAAGACTCCTTAAAGATCTGGAATTCTATGATTGTCATGCCAAGAGTATAGTATAAGGCCCAATAGATAATCACTTGCTGGCCAGGTTTTGCTTGAGAATATGGTGTGTGCTTATTCAGAGTAGGGAAACACCTGGCTAAAAGTGAACTAGCTGGGGCCCAAAGAGGTGCCAGGATATGGGAGCCTGAAATTCCATGGACTTATTTAAGAGGCATTGAGACATTCCTTAGGTGCTGATTTTAGGTAATGGTTGAGGAACTAATGCTAAAGTATGTTTATGTGTTCTAAAATGAAGGCTTAGTGTGGGGGTTATAAAAAGGAGGTCCGGGCTAAGATTCGTAATGAGTTTGCAAGAATCAGTGTATGAAAAAGCAAGTCAGGAGCAGAGAGCCCTGTGGCAATTTTTGTGAGAGGATCACCATGCCTAGGAGGGGGAAGATGGGAAATGGTCCCCAAATGGCCTTAGAATATAGGGAGCTTCTAGCAGTGCATTATAGTTCTGGAATAATACTTTTTATTGCCTCCAATTTATTTCTCTCTGAAAAGAACTTCAAGGAATCTTTCTAAACAGCAGTCAGTAATGGTTAGGACATGGCAAGGTTTCAGAAGTGTGAGGTTTTTATAGTGGGGCTATTTCCCTTTATTTCTCTCTTTTGTGACTAAATTCCTTGAAAAAGAAGTCTACACTCAGTGCCTCAACTTTCTCTTTTTTGCTTTTTCTAAGCCTTCAATATGGCTTCCTCCCCTTCTCCCCCTCTCCTTCTCTCCTCCTTCCCCCTCCTCATCTCTCTTTCCACTCTCTCCCCCTTTTTTCCTCTTTTCTTCTCCCCCTCTCCCTGTCTCTCTCATGAATGGAAGATAATATCAGAAGGAAGGCCTGGAGAAAAACCAGAGAAAAGACAGTCTGGAAGAGGAGTATTGTGTATAAGGAGCAGCAAGTAGACCACTGGAGCCAGATCATAGAACACAAAGAGGGGAGTAAAAGAATACCGGAAGAGAAGGAAGAGACCAGCAAATGAAAGGCTTTAAATGGTGGTCAAATGGAGGAGCTGGTAAGAGAATGAGATGGTTAGCCCTATGCTTTAGGAAAATAATTTTGGTAGCCAAGTGGAGAATGAATTGGAGTGGAGAGAGACTTGAGTCAGAGAGATCACCCAGCAGGCTCTGGCAATAATCCACGCATGAGGTGATGAGGGACTGCACCGGGCTGGTGGCTGTGGGAGTGGAGAGAACGGGTCATAGATAAAAGATGTCGTGAAGGCAGAAAAGACTTGGTGCAGACTGGCTATATACAGAATATGAGTAGGGAGTTGAGAACAATACCTACGATGTAAGCCTGGATGATTGGGAGAATGCTGTACCCTTGACAGTAATAGGAAAGTTGAAAAAGGGGAAGGTTTGTGGAGTTGGGGTGGTGGGAAGATGAATTCTGTTTTAGCCACGTTGAGTTTGAGATGTTTATAGGACACCCAGTTTGAGAAGTCCAAAGGGCACTTACTGATGCATGATTTCAGCTCAGGAAGGAGATTGTGGCTGGATATACACATTTAGCAATTATACGTACAGAAATGACCTCTGAATCAATTGAAGACGATAACACTAAATGAGATTATACACAGAGAGAATATGGGCTGTGAAAGAACCTTGGGGGACACCCATGTTTAGTGAGTAATCCCTAGATGCACATCCAATAAAGAAGACTGAGAAAGAGTGGTCAGACAGCTAAGAGGACCAGGAGAGAAGAGTATCCTGAAAACTTAAAGAGGAGAGAATATCCTGGAAGGGGAAAGGGTGATTAATGCAGCTAGATCAAGAAGGATGAGGTTTGAGAAAAGGTCATTGCCTTTAACAATTAAAAGTTCAGATTGTTGGAAACTTAGGAAAGAAATTAATTAATTAAGTTAATGATAAGATTGGAAGCTAGATTGCAGAGGGCTTAGAAACAAAAAAGAAAAGAAGTGGAGGCACCTAGTGTAGATGGTTTTCTCAAGGATTTAGCCAAGAAGGGGAAGAAAGATACAGGATGGTAGTTGGCAAGGATGCTTGGCTCAAGTGAAGGTTTTTTAAGGATGTGGGTGAGGGACATGGATATATTTGTAGCCAGTAGGGAAGGAGCCAACAGATGGGGAGAGAATGATGATTAGATAATAGGTTAAAGAGATAGTAGGGAGAGTAGGGAGCATTTAGTCTAGAGAGGTTAGGAGGAAGGGTACCTATCAAGGGGTTTGAGTGATTTGCCTTGGCAAAGAGAAGGGCCACTTCTTCATCTGGGAAGTTAGAGAGAGAAGATGTCTAAGTAATGTGAGATGAGGAGGAGAGCAGAAAGCACTCGTGGTGAATGGCCTCAATTTTATTGGTGAAGTTTGAGGCCGGGTCCTCAATTGAGAGTGGGAAGAGGAGGGATGAGAAGACTTGAGGGGAGACTAGAATATTTGGAATAGCTGCTCTGGAAAGTACGGTAATTACATTAATTAGAGAGGTATTAAAAATTTCCCTGCCACAGTAAAGGCCTAATTATTATGTACGTACATTTGTAATGGACCAGTCAGCATGGTTTCATGATTGCTTTCAATCCATTCAGCACCATGTGATAAGAAGCAAACAAAGTACATAGTTGAGTCATCCAAGATAGGCTTTGTCAAGGCATGATCAGCAATTAGACCCTCTTCTCTCCTGGTTTTCCTCTTACTGGTCTGATCCCTCCTTGGTCTTCTTGGTTGGTTCATGATACCTAACTAAGAGTATTCCCCAAGTCTTTATCCTAAGCCCTCTTCTCTCTTTGCATGCTCTCTCAGTGACCTCATGAGGTCAAAAGGTTTAATTATCTCTATGCTAACTAATACAAATCTACATATCAATCTACATATCAGCAATTAGATAAGAGGGTCAAGGATTCCAATGTAGGGGACAGATTTGAATACCCCAAGTAATTGAGATAGGGAAGGGAGGACAATGTAGCCAGTGCAGGGGTGATGGCCTGAAGGAGAATTGAAGGATAGAAAGATTGGAGGTCATGGTGAGGACAAAGAACAGGGTTAGGGTTTGTAGGGCATAGGGAAAGATGGAATGATAAAATATTATGATCAGATAAAGGAATCTCAGAGTTCATGAGGAACATTTATGGGTGATAGCAAGATCAAGAGGGTGACCATTTGTGTATAGCTGACAAGTGTTGGTCATGGGAAATGAGCAGATTGAGGAACTGGGAAGTTAGAGTATTTAAAGAAGCATCAATATCTCTTCTGGTAAAGAGAGACTGAAGTATGTATAATAAACTCACTGAGGAAATTTAATATGAAATGTGGCTCTTCAAAGCTAAGATTGGACTCCTGGACACATATTGCCTTGAATATTACATCCAATTCTCAATTCTATCTGAAGGTAGATAGGGACATTTCAGAAAGTTCAGAAGAGAGTCACAAAATATGATGCTTATGAGAAGTTTTTAAAAACTGTAAGAACTTCTGCCTAGAGAAGAGCTGGTTAGGGGAAAGATTAATAATACATTTCAAGTATATGAATAGCTCTTATTCAAAGGCTAGCCATCAAATGTTCTCGGGCTTTGTTGAGGATAGAACAGCAAGAATAATATTGAATTATAGCCTAATACATAGGTCACAAATAGGGAAGGACTTCCCATCAGTGAAAGTATATAGGAAGGGATTCATAAAAATGACTATGGAGTTAACTACCTTTGAAAAACAGAGTAAATTTTCCTCTTTCTGGTATGAGTTACCTCTCTGTTCCCCACCAATCAGGCAGCTCTTTTTAATGCTCATAGCAGTGGTAGGAAGCTGTCCAACTGAGCTCCATTTGGGGGTAGCTCAAAGATGGAGCCAGCTTTACATACTGTGGCATAAAAACATGTTCCTTGAGACGCTAAGCTCAGAAAATTACTCTGGGATTTTTATTAAGCTATAACCATCCTTGAGCCTATGGTATTTGAACAATATTCTTGACCTCAGATTTTTTCTTCACTTGTCCTTTGAGTACTGTGCTTTTCTGGTACCAGCTCACATATTGGATCTAGACCCTGCCTCCTGACTTTAAACCCTCCATTAAAAGTCCTTAACCTGGGATCCATAAACTTAGTTTTGTTTTAATTTTGATATTTTGGTAGCCTTATTGTGATATAATTGATTTCCTTTAATCCTATGTATTTAATTTTATGCATTTTAAAAACACTATTCTAAGAAGCTATCCTTAGGCTTCACTAGACTTTTAAATGGTCAAGAACTCTTACCTGCAGAGTGACCATGATCTCTGATAAAGCAACCCCTACCTTCACCTGGCCAGGCCAGCACTTTTGCCACTGTTTTTGCTTTCCCAGATTGTGAGGCCTTCGACTGCAACATGGGGAGCTCTCAATCCAAGCCACAAGCATGTACTATCTCTGAGACGGGTCCATAGAAAAAGTAAAAATAAACAAATCCCCAAATGCAGTTTAAAATCAAGTGACTGAGATAACCTGTCAGCATCCCCTCAGTCCTAGTGATGATTTGCCATGCTACATATTAAATGTGGTATTAGTGAATCAGCACTGCTATTTAATTTTAAAATATAATGTGGTAGAGTCAAAGAAGTACTGGACTTGGAGTCAGAAGGACTGGTCTGATACTATTAGCCACATAACTCTAAGCAAGACACAACAAAAAAAACATTTCAATTAACATTTAGTAAGTAAGCACTTACAAAATGTTAATGAATTGATTTTTTGTTGCATATGTTTGCATATATACATATGCATGTATATAAACTTACATACATATATACATGGTGGGCAACTAAGTGGTACAGTGGATAGAGCCTGGAGTCAGGAAGACCTGAGTTCAAATCTGGCCTCAGACACGATACTTACTAGCTGTGTGACCCTGGGCAAATCACTTAACCTCTATTTGCCTCGGTTTCCTCATCTGTAAAATGAGCTGGAAAGGGAAATGGTAAAACCACTCCAGTATCTTTTCCAGGAAAACCCCAAATGGGGTCAACAGCAACAACTGTGCTAACCACAGTTATTAAAGTTATAAAATTATAAAGATTAAATTGAACAGTATCTGCCTTCAAGAAGTTTACATTTGGAGAGAGGATATATGCATATCTAGAGATACAAATATAGATATTGCAACTATGTTTATTATACAAATTAGACAATTAATACAAAGAAGAGGTGCATGTTCATTTGCATAATAGCAATAATACTTATTTACCTTAGAGTATTATGGGATCAAATTATATATACATATATATGTGTGTGTGTGTGTGTGTGTGTGTCTACTAACCATATATATATATATATATATATATATATATATATATATGTCTACTAACCATAGGGTTATATATAAATATCTACCAGCCTATCAGTAGAACATATTTTCCCCCCATGGAGATTTTTGCTGATATATTCAGCAAATCCTAGATCCAAGGATATCTTTAGTCAATAACACAAAATTGCCAGGTTGCAGGCTATTCAATACATATTACTAAATTTTAGCTATTCAATATTTGATTGCCTTTCTTTCATTGGTAATATTCCCTTCCTCCTATTCATTCATGAAATAAAGATTTACTGACCTACCCCTATGCCCAGGATTACAGAAGGTAGTATGAAAAAGTTAAAAGAAGTAGATTGCATGGTCCCTGTAACACAAGAGTAGGAAAAACAATAATTAGAATTGATTGAGATTAGGGAAATCTTAGTCCATGAAGATGACCCAACAAATGTCTAATCCAAGGTTAATTTTTTTCTGTCTCAATCCTATACTCTTTCATTTCTTCTAATACGTTGCTCCAACAATCATTCTTTTTCATATCTTCTATCTTCTGCATTTGACACCATTGACTATACTTGTTTTTTTTAGTTTCCATGACCCTATTCTCTCCTGGTTTTCCTCTCACTGGTCTGATCCCTCCTTGGTCTTCTTGGTTGGTTCATCATACCTAACTAAGAGTATTCCCCAAGTCTTTATCCTAAGCCCTCTTCTCTCTTTGCATGCTCTCTCAGTGACCTCATGAGCTCCAAAAGGTTTAATTATCTCTACGCTAATTAATACAAATGTACATATCAAGATCCAGTGTCTCCAGTGAGCTTCAGTCCCACATCACCAATTGCCTATTTCAAACTGGATGTCTTCAGGTATCTCAAACTTAAACCATATTTAAAACATCTTGTTATTTTTTTCTCCAAACATTCCTATTTCTATTAAAGGCATCAACATCCTTATAATCTGCCAGTTTTGTTACTTTGTCAGTACCTTCAATAACTCATCCTCCTTCACCCCTTGTATCCAATAGTTTGCCAAATTCTGCCATTTCTGCCTCCATATCATTTGTCACATCTGACCACTTCTTTTAACTTGTACAACTACCCCGTTAGTGCAAGCATTTATTATCTCTTGCCTACATTATTGCAATAGGCTCCCTGCCTCAAATATTTTCCCACTCCAGTCCAGTCCAGTCCCACTCAAATCCTTAATACTGCTGCCAATACAACTTTTCCGTAAGTGCAGATCTGACCATATCATTTGTATTCTGTCAATTTCCGTGGCTTCCTATTGCCTCTAGGACAAAATAACCCCATTGTATAGCTTTTGAAGGCCTTCACAATCTGTCTCCAATCTATCCTTTTGATTTTGTTAAGTATTACTTCCCCTCCCATTCTGATCTTGCCCAACAGGCATTTTCTTGGTTCCTCATATATGACATTTCATTTTCTCTCTCCATGCCTTTGTCCTGCACAGGCATCTCACATGCTTGGAGTTTATTCTCTCTTTACCTCCATGTCATAAAATTCCTCTCTTCCTTCAAGACTCAGCTCAAGTGCCACCTTCTGCATGAAGTCTTTTCTGTTCTCTGCCCTCCAACTGCTAGTACCCCACCCCAAACTACCTTGCATTTATTTGTATTCATCCTCTTTGTATTTGGTGTGTATATATGTTTGTGTTTGTGTGTGTATATGTGTGTGTGCATGTACACATATATACATACATATGTATATATATGTGTTATGTGTCTCCCCCATAGAAATTAAAATTCCTTTAAACAGAGACTGTTGCATTAATTTTAATTATATATCCAGTGAGCACAGTGACTGTACATACATAGTAAGTACTTAACAGTTACCTGTCACACAGATTTTCTGACTCATAGTACACTGCTCTTTATGCTATATGATGATGAGAATTCTTATGAGCATTGAGCATTGTATTGAATTAATAAGTTTTAAAACAATTAGAATATAATAAAATTCACTTGATATTTTTAAAAATGCTCATTGATTTTTATTTTCCCAAAGTCTTCTTCCCTCTTCTCTGTACTTTCTTCTCTGTCGTTGATCTAATCTAGATCCATGGCTTCAACCATTAACTCTATGAGATGATTCATAAATCTATACCTCTAGTCTCAAAGAAGTTTCAGACCCACATTTCAAATTGCCTGTCTGGTACCTCAAATTCAATATATCTGAAACTGAACTCATTATCATCCCCCCTCAAGCAAACTCCAATTCATGTCTACCTTATTTCTGTTAATGACACCATCATATTCCCTATCACTCAGACTTGAAACCTCAAAGCCATCTTTTATTTCTCTCTTTATTATCCCCTTCTCACCTCGATGACCAATTAATTAGTCTTTGAGCCCAGTTGATTCTATCTCTCCAACCCCTCTTTTTCATTTCTTCTACCACTAACCTAATTCATACAATCATTATCTCTTGCCCTGACTATTACAATAACCTCTTAAGTGATCTTTTTGTCTCCAACCTTTCTTCCTCTCTAATCTATCCTGTCCTCCCTCCCCTTTCAATTCATCCTATTCACCCATGCCATATTAGTGGTCTCAAAGAATAACTCTGACCATGGAACTCCTCAATTCAAAAATTTCTAATAGCTATCCACTGCTTCTAGAATAAAATCTTTAAAAGGCAATTCTGATAGACTAATACCTTATACTGTACCAAGATAAAATCAAAGTAGGTACATGATTTAGACATAAAGGGTGATACTATAAGCAAATTAGAGGAATGTGGAATAGTTTACCTGCCAGATCTTTGGATAAGGGAAGAATTTATGACCAAACAAGAGGTAGAGAGTATTACAGGACATAAAACGGATAATTTTGATTACATTATATTAAGAAGGTTTTGCACAAACAAATCCAATGCAGCCAAGATTAGAAGGAAAGCAGAAAACGGGGAAAGATTTTTACAGCAAGTTTCTCTGAAAAGGCCTCATATCTCAAATATATAGAGAATAGAGTCAAATTTATAATAATAAGTCATTTCTCAATTGATAAATGGTCAAAAATATGAATGGGCAGCAGTTTTTAGATGAAGAAATCAAAGCTTTATCACATAAAAAATGCTCTAAATCGCTATTGATTAGAGAAATGCAAACTAAAACATCTCTGAAGCACCACCTCAAACTATCAGATTGGCTAATATGACAGAAAAATAAAATGACAAATGTTGCAAGGGATGTGGGAAAATTGGGAGACTAATGCACTATTGAAATTGTGAACTGACCCAACCATCTGGCAAGCAATTTGGAACTATGCCCAAAGGACTATAAAACTGTATATACCCTTTGATTCACCAATATCACTACTAGGCCTGTATCCCAAAAAAGAATTTTTAAAATAAAAAGAAAAGAAAAAGGACTTTTATGTACAAAAATATTCATAGCAGCTCTTTTTGTGGTGGCAAATAATTAGAAATTGAGAAGATGCCCGTTAAGTAGGGAATGACTGAACAAGTTGTGGTATATGATTGTAATGGAATACTATTGTGCTATACGAAATGATGAGCAAGATGCTTTCAGAAAAACGTGGAAAGACTTACATAAACTGATGTAAAGTGAAGTGAGCAGAACCAGGAGAACATTGTACACAGTGACAGCAATGGTGTATGATGATCAATTGTGAACGACCTGGCTATTCTCAGCAATACAGTGATACAAGACAATTCTGAAGGACCTATGAGGAAAAATGCTATCCAGCTCCAGAGAAAGAACTGATGGAATCTGAATGCAGATTAGTGCATGCTGTTTTTTAACTTTCTTTATTTTTCTCCTTTTTTTTCTTTTGATCTTTTTTTCCCCCACAATATTAATGTGGAATTATGTTTTGCATGACTGCACAAGCATAACCTTTATCAAATTGCTTGCCTTCTCAATGAAAAGAAAGGGGAAGGAAGGAGGAAGGGAATTTGGAACTCAAAATTGTAAAAAGCAAAGATTCAAAATTGTTTTTATATGTAATTGGAGAATATAAAATATTAATTTTTTTGAAAAATGGAATTCCAGGTGCTCTGTAATATAGTTACATTACAAACTTCTAACTTTATCTCCTCTGCATTTAATATCCCCACAAAACTGCACTAACTCACCATACCCTAGATATTTCCCTCTTCCTTTTCCTCCCATGGTATTTTTTTGCATGTATTTTCCCCTCAACAACACCTTTTCGGGGCAGCTAGGTGGCGCAGTGGATAGAGCACCGGACCTGAAGTCAGGAGGACCTGAGTTCAAATCCAGCCTCAGACCAAACACTTGACACATACTAGCTGCGTGACCTTGGGCAAGTCACTTAACCCCGATTGCCTCACCAAAAAAAAAAAAAAAAAAAAACCAAAGACCAACACCTTTTCTTTCATCTCTGCTATTAAAATCCTGTTCATCATTCAAGGCCTCATTCAAATGCTGTCTCCTCCAAGATGCCTTACCTGTTTTTAAGCCAGAAATAATTTCTCCTACTTCCATTCTCCCCTAGCATTTTATTTGTAGTTCCCTTATGATCCTTATCTCATTTTACATCATATTATAATCATTTATACACATGCCTTTTCCTACTAGGTTAGAATCTACTTCATAAATAGAATTGTTTTATTCATCTTTATATCTCCAACAGTGCCTGGCATTGTATATTGCATATAGTAATTGATCAACAAAGGTTCTTCACATAGAATTCTTAAAAGAAGTAGTTTTGAGGCAGGCCATGAATGGTCTGACAGAAGGGAAGAGAGAGAACAGCGTTCCAGATGGGAAAGGAGGGGGAGGGGAGAGAACAGAAACAACAATGATAAGGAAGAGGAAGTGGATAAGACATTCCACATGGACAAAGTACACTCTATGGGATAAGGACTGTACCCGTGATTTTATTGGTGAAAAGAATCTTCCACCAATGTAGGTCAGTACCTTCTCTGAAACTTAGATAGTTGCCTGAAGCAATGGTGCCAAACAGTTAGAAACGGGGTCACTAAACCATAAATAAGCCTCTCTGAAGGTGGCATATTGACTTAGAACATTACATATTAGTATTATTGTATTTTGTTAAGTATTTCCAATTGCATTTTAATCTAGTTCGGACCATGGGAGTGTTGTAGGGAACAATGTAGCCTGTTTGTTGTCTCTGGCCTAGAGCATTGATCATTTAAATGATTTTCCAATGTAATGCAGCCAGTATATGTCAGAGGCAGGGCTGAACCCCAGTTGCTTTTGGCCTTAAAATTAACTTCTTACCTATTCCATTTTGCCTCTTGGTAGCAGGTGCCTAATCTGTATTTGTTGAATTGACATTGTCAAGTAACTTGATTTTTTCGCATCAATTTCCTCACTTGTAAAATGGAAGTAATGCTTGTAGAAATAACTTCCTAGGGCAAGGGATCAAAGGGGATAAAATATATAAAGTATTTGCAGATATTTAGAGTGCTATACAAATGACAGCTATCATTGAATTGAGAAGTTATGGGATCAAAGTCAGATAGGTAGCTAGATGGCCTATTCGATGGAAGGCAAAGAATGCAAGAACTGAGGAATATAATGTAGGTATGACAGGCAGTAGGGAGCTGGTGTAGCTTCTTCAGAAGGAGAATAATATGATGAAAATGGCTTTTGATAAATTTTTCTTGGCAGTTCTATGCCTTTTTCTTTTCAAAAAGTCTGACTCAGCATAGCTCTCCACCCATCTTCTTCCCTGGGTGACTTTCAGTCTTTCTTCCTCCTTTCATGGTTTTCCTCTATTATCTTAACTCTCCCCTTCCTTCTCTTTCTTTCAAATGCATCTTGATATTCACAGGCCTTTCTTGAATGTTACCCCAGTACATTTTTATTAAACCTCCAAACCTTAGTCATGTTTGGCTTCTTTCTGACTATTGGAAATAGTATGAGAATAACAGAACATTTAAATACATATATATGTTTATAGATACATATATTTATATACATATGCATACACACATACACACACACTCACACACACACACACATATATATACATATATACATATACATATATATATATACACATATATATCAGAGTAACTTTTTCATAGGGGTTGGATCTTTCCCTTGTATTTTTTCATTAATCTCTGAGAAGCCCTAAAGGAATTTCTGTGTATCTAGAGTCCTTAATAAAGAGGTGTTCAAGTACAATTAAAGGAATTTGAAAAAACCAAGGAGCCTATTAGTTATCCTTTTTTTCTCCATTCAAAGGCTCCACACAGGCTACAAATAAAAGAAACTCTTCTCCATTAAGACACCACGATTAAGGAATCAATCTATTCAAACGACTGAGGAATATGTTGCAGACCTTCAAATACTGTGATATATTTCCATTTCAAATAATTAGATATTCCCTCAAGTCACTGTGATGACACATCCTAGGTATCTTTGTTAAGCAAAGTAACATCTGACTAAAGGTGTAGGTCTCATGAGTTACCCAGAAACAAATACCATGGTAAATTTATAGCCCATGTAGGTACTGAGAGACTTCTTAAAAGAGAAGCTAGCCGAAGGTTTTTTAAAAATATGCTCTATTGATATCTATGAATTATTGAGTTCCATCTAGTGTAAATACTCCCTATGAAAATCTTAGTTAACTAAATGTCTTGCCAGTATACCTATGTAAATTTTCATTAGGAGGTCTATTAAAACGATCAATAAATAAAAGCTCAGTGGAATGATTCACATTAGTGAGAGCAAATGAGTTGTCTAGTCTTATTTCAGCATGAACTGGAAGAGATGGTGACCATTTAAAATTTAGAGGCCATAATTTCTTACCACAGATAATTTTGGTATATTCTTTAGGCTGCCAGGGTGCCTTTCCCTTCATTCCCCCTTAATTTTCTTCCAATCAGGCCAATGGTCAATGCTTTATTTCCTGCTATCTTTATTTCCACAGCCAACATCCATGTCACTCAGCCTGTTCCAAGACTTGCTTATATCTCATGCTCACCGCACTGCAAGAACTTTGCTCTCCCTCCTAATCACCCCCACACAAGAAATTAAAAAACGAACATGCTTAACACATTAATAAAAGGGCATCATGCCACATGTTTATGAGCACTGTCTGGAATCAGAGAAACTAGGTTCAAATCCTGTCTCTGATGCTTACTACCTTGTCATCCAAGTCATCTAACTTCTCCAGGCTTCAGTTTGCTCATTAAAATGAGACTTAGACCAGTTAATCCCTTCAAGCTGTAGATCTAAGATCCTTTATTAATGCAAGTCTTGAACTTAGACTCTCTCTTTCTGTTGGAGATGAAAGGTCCAAGTTAGTCACTATCCTAGTGGCAAAGTCATGTGTAACAACATCCTGGGGGAATCCTTCTTGAGGGATGGTGGCCTACTTCTTCTCTGGGTGACATTCAGTCCCAGGCCTCCAATGATATGTGGTACAACTGCCCCCATGCTTTCCCCAGGGTCCTTACATCATGACACTTCCTCCCCTAGAATTGCTTTCAGTGATAGCTCTTACAACGGTGAGGGCAACCCTCTTTGGGGAGTTGTTGCAAGGTTGTTCTCTGGACCATTGATTCTTGCCCCCTCCCACCTCTCTGTCCTTATTAACTGAATTTTTTGGGTGTGTTTTAGCTCTCTTTAAATGAGAAAATTGAAGGGCTGAAGGAAGGGTTAAGTATGGTGTTCTTGATCAGAAGTTCCCTAATAGACTAGCTTATATAGTTACATCCAGAGGAAAAGAAAGGAGGAGTGGTTGTGATGGTGCCACCCCTGATGCACACTGAGTCACAGGACTTAGATACTAGCAAAGCCTACTGATTGCCTTTCAGAGGCATGAATCCAGAATGTGACAAAGTACTTCCTGAGATCTATTAAAATTGATGACCCATTTTCATGAGACAAATTTATGTAGAGCCTAGAAAGCATTGCTAATGGTGATCAACTCCTAGGCAGAAATAAACAGAAAAACTTAACAAGAATTTAACATTAACTGCCAAGATTGGTGATTGAGGAAGAAAAGGCAGATTTGGGAAGGTGGTATCTGAGGGTGGGATTTGGCTTTCTGGACCTCAGTGTATAATACAGGTTTGATAGTCTCTTGGTCAGGGATGCAATACACTTAGCCATGTCTGGCAAGAAACAGGTTTGATTAGAGTCCTGAGAATAGTAATAGTCAGAATTTATATAATTATTTAAGATTTTTAGAGCACTTTGTACATGTTATCTCATTTGGTCCTCACAACAAGTCTATGAAGTAGGTGCTATAATTATTCCCATTTTAGAGATGAGGAAACTGAGGCAAACAGAAGTGACCTGACTGTGGTCTTGTAGCTAGTTAGTGAATGAAGCAGGATTCAAACCCTGCTCTTACTGACACTGATGCACCTGGTTACTTAGGGTTTTTAACTGAAAAGGGAGGGAAAGGTGGAAAACTGCCATTATAGATCTGCCAAACCTAGTAACATTGAAAGTAGCAGAAACAACACAGGAAGAAGAGGATTAGAAGACAGGATAATAATTTACAAGAGATCAATCAATAAACATTCATTAAATTCCTATGTGCCAGGCACTGTGCTAAGTGATGAGGATACAAAAAGATGAAAAAGCCAGTCCCTGCCCTGAAGGGGTTTACAATCTTATGGAGCAGACAACATACAAACAAATATATACAAAGGAAGCTATGTACAGGATAAATAAGAAGGCAATAGAATTAAGAAGGGTTGGGAAAGGCTTCTAGTAAAAGATGGGATTTTTGCTAGGACTTAAAGTAAGCCAGGGAAGCCACTAGGCTGAGTTGAGGGGGGAGTGCTTTCCAGTCATGGGGGATAGCCCATGATTTATAATACAATATGATTACTTAGATAAAACTCAAGGACTTGGATGTCTATTCTAATGTGAAATGTAATATCTCTGAGTCTTCAAATAAGACTGATAAATGGAATTTGGATCTGCAAGGATGTGTGCTGCTCAAAAGGAATGAACTATTCAAAGAGGGCAGTGTATTAAGATATTCTCATGTGAGAAAATCCAAGAACCTGGGGAAGAAACTTGCTGGAAAATATTCAGGAAATAATCAAGGGAGGCATAAACAGAAGTGATAGTGTCATTCCAATATAGGACAGACCACCCAGACATAAGAAAGAGACTGGAGATTTCAGGAAACCTTGAAGATTTCAGGAAACCTAAACATGAAACACCTAATGTAGAAAAGGATGGAGGAATTCAACAATCTAGATCCCTTCTAAAGGTCTTTTTTTTCTTCCAAAAGAAGAGTGGCCAGTAAATTTGTGCCTTGCGTTGATGACAACCCAATCTTTCAAAAGGCAAAAGTAGAGTAGCCATGACTCTGGCCTCACTCGTCCAAAGTGAGGAAGGCTACATTTCTCTCTCAGGGTTTTAGGGGTACTCCTGAGTTGGGGTATCATTTCTAATGTTATTGGTTTAAGCCTCCATTCCAGTGTTTTTCCCCTAACTGTTAGTTGCTAGTGATTAATGTCCCAATTCCATTTAACCAAAGGATATCAATTATCTTTTTTTTTTTTTTTGGTTAGGCAATGGGGTTAAGTGACTTGCCCAGGGTCACATAGCTAATAAGTGTTATGTGTCTGAGGCCGGATTTGAACTCAGGTCCTCCTGAATACAGGGCTGGTGTTCTGTCCACTGCACCACCTAGCTGCCCCCTCAATTATCTTTTAGAAAGAAATATTTACTTTGAAAATATTAGCAAGAACAAAACTATAGACATTTCCTCCTATTATTTCATGGATATGTTCTTTTTTATATATATCTCTAGTCTACCCTCCACATATAGCTATAGCATGGAGTGTCATTGTATGGCTTGAAGGGAAGCAGAATGGATATCTCTAGCCTCTTCTCCCACCCACTCTTCTCTGAGAGACTTCATTTCCTAACAGAAGGGAAAGCAGAAGGTCAGGGCCAGAAGCTTGATCACTCTGTTCTTTTGAGGGGGGAAGGGGGTTGCACCAGGACAGAATTATATCTCTCTACTTCCTTAAATGTTGTTAGTTTAAAGGATGTAATTTTTAAAGTTCAAACTTAACTTCTTATTGTTATTCATTAATGGAGAAACGAGGACCCCAGGCTTTATATCCAAGGCTTGACTTCTTTCCCACCAAATACGAGTTCCACAATGAACATACACATAGCAAATAGCAGAGAAACCATTTATCTAACTCAGTAGCAAAACAGAAAGCAGGGAAAGTATACATAGGAGAATATGCACCAGATAATACAGAGTGAAGGAGATTTCCCATTGGGAGGGAGATAACTCAGCTTCACCAAGAGATAGCAAGAGTCGTAGATCCTACCAAAGGGGAAAGTCCCCAAAGCTGGGGATAGGGACAAAATGGAGACTGCTAATTCCTCTCATGTCAGCATTGCCCAGAGTCTTGTTCTTCCTTCAGCAGCCTGAGGTGGGTTTGGCATCATCCATATTCTTCCTTGAAGCTGGAAGGCAGACGTACCCAAAAGAACTCTGGAGCCCAAAGAGATGGAGGAGACTGAGATCAAACCTTTTCTCTCCCAATCTTTCCAACTCTGCCCCACCTCTCACAAAGGTGTTGGGCATTGACTTCCACTAATACC
This sequence comes from Vombatus ursinus, assembly GCF_900497805.2. Classification (NCBI taxonomy): domain Eukaryota; kingdom Metazoa; phylum Chordata; class Mammalia; order Diprotodontia; family Vombatidae; genus Vombatus; species Vombatus ursinus. The sequence goes on from NW_020954598.1 coordinate 5,438,642, forward strand.
AATACAGTACCAACGGGATTTGGGACTCAGGTAACATATACATATATATACACACACACATACACATATACATATATACATATACATATACATATACTTATACATATACATATACATATACATATACATATACATATACATATACATATACATATACATATACATATACATATACATATACTCCAGACTCTGGAGAGAATGGGCTCATTTACTGCAGTTTCTGTATAGCTTTGGGCCTACCAAATTAATGTTCAAATGCATTGCTGCTGGATGAATCCATGTTTCAACTACTGCTGGGCTGGGTCCCGAATGTCATTCCTTTGGGGTCTTAATGGCAGACTATATGGCTATAAAACCAGGCATGGACTCTTCTCCTGGACCTTCTGGTGACCTTGATATCCTTGTCTTTCAAAGCTCACAAGGTCATTGGTCATTTCCAATCTCTTTTAACTAAAATGGGAAAAAAGGCAAAGAGGCAATGAACTGAGGCCACATATGGGCAGATGGGTAGGATTGATCCCCTTACAATGTTAGTTCTCATTAGAACAAAGTTAAAAAGAAAGCCTGGAGAACAGAAACAAAAACAAAACAAAACAAAATGAAAAAACAAGACTGGCTCTGGCTAGCTAGTGCCTTTTGAATTGAATGTATCCCAATTCTTGCTCTATATCCAATCAAAAAGGCTCCTCTTCATCAAGTGGCTGGTAGATCAGACCTAGTTATAAAGTGTCTGAGAAAACTCCAAATGTCTACAACACTTTCCCAATGTATGCTAGCAAGCCTCTCTAGAGGCCTTAGCAAGCCTCCCCAACTGCTTCCATATAAGGATTGAATCAGCTGAGCAGGTCTGCTTGTGAGCCTCCTGTTAAAGAAATCACAAGGGAAACAGCTTTTCTGGACCTGACTCTGACTCAATCAATCAATAAACATTTATTAAGTGCCTACTACAGTGCCAGGCACTGTACTAAGCACTAGGGATACAAAAAGAAGCAAAAGACTGCCCTCAAGGAGCTTACAATCTAATGGGGGAAACAACATGTAAACAAAGCTCTATACAGGATACATAGGAGATAATTAACAGGGAAGGCACTGAAATTAAGAGGGCTCAGGGAAGGCTTCCTGTAGAAGGTAACTAACGACAAGGAAGTGATTGCTGAAATTGAAATAACAGGAACATTCAGGGCAAGTAACCACTTCATCGTGAAGTTTATGATAAAGAAAAAGAGGAAGTTTGGGGATAGTTTGACATGCAATCCAATCCAGATTTTGGAAGAGCAGATTTCAAAAGTTGCAGAAAAAGAATGGGTAGGATCCAATAATATAATATTTTATAGGGAAATTTATAGGTTCAAGATGGATAAGAAGTTTTTAAGAATGAAATTTTGAAGACAAACTGAGTCAGAAACAGATAAAAGGGGAAGCTAATGGAGGGGGAGCAGAAAAAGAGCAAAAAGAAATATGTAGCTATACAGGGAACTCATCAACTGATTTAAAATTTTGAAGACATATAGAAAAATGGAAGGAAGGGAAAAAATTAAGGACGAATACAAACAAAAAGTAGCGTGGGCCTCTATGAATTGTGTCAGGAGTCCTAATATATACAATGAATTGAGAATAGTGATGAATGCTCAGAACAACAAAAAGTATTTTATGTTAACTATGTTGGGAACAAGAAGATGATAAAAGAAGAGATAGAGCTATTTCGTGGAGTAGATGGGATGGCAATAATAGATGTCTGGGAGGTTGAACTAGTCAGGTTTTTGTGTTTCTATTTTCTCTTCCAAGAAAAATGCGCTTAGACTGGTAAGGCTAGAACAAACATGATTAGGAGGAAGTGAAAACCCAAGTTAAGCAAGGAGATGGGAAACATCTAGATTTCCACAATAAGCTGGAGTTATCAGGTTCAGATGAACCACTCAACCATTACATTGTCACATGAGGGCGAGAGAAAGGTCATTTTCATTACCTTTCTTATGAATAAGTTGCTAGTGTCCTTTCAGTCATCTAATAAATCCTTCATTTGATAGTGGAAGCCTTAAAAATTCCAATTTGTGAGTCATTTAATTGGTTCAAGACTTTAGTTTAAATGAGCACCAAAATTATTCTGGAGAAAATAATACTTTCAGTTTTATGTAGCAGTGTGCTAGAACTACATACATGTGAAAAAGCTGACTATTAAATTTTCAGTGTCATCATTTATACCTCAGAAATCAGCTAATGCTATATATCAGGGCCTGATTTATTGTGTTTATTATCTAGACTTAAGAAAGTAATGGAGAAAATGTTAATAATGCTAAACTTAAAAGTATGTATGCACATATTTTTTCCTAATGAGAGCCAACTGTTAAACACATATCACCTCTAATCTTATCTATCATAACATTTCAGTATAGAATTGATTATCTGACTTTCTTCCATCCATTGAACATGTCAAGTGTGGTGGGAAGCGTGGGTCCCTTCAAAAGGAGAAAAGTACCCTGTGAATGGAGCCTGATAGGAGGACCATGACAAATTTTCCTGACTTCCACAATTTCCTCCAGGTTAGCCCTACTTGTATGCTAATGCCCCTCTCACCCAGAAGGGCAGAATCAGGTTGAGACTTTGGGAGTGTAAAAGAAAGAAGAAAGGTGCTCTATTGCTAGGACCTTTTATTTTTGATACGACATTACTTTTTAAAATGAACTCTAAGATATGGGAAGATAAATTAAGGATAAAATAGCATATGTTGGTAACAATGCTTTAATTAGTCAAAAGGTTTATTTGCTGGTGGAGAAAATTCCCTTTGTTGTGGCCCTGCTACTGTAAGAAAAGCAGATGGCTGTGTAAATCCCAGAATTCCCAGCAGGAGCTGTGAACAGATGTCTGTAACCAGGAATAGAATAACCCTTTCGGAAAGTCTGCACACTGGGAACTGAGCAGTTTATGAGATGTATAAAAATCTGTTTGCCTCTAGAAGCCTTTGAGTAAACAGTCATTTGTTCCTTTTCTACAGCGCACCCCCCCCAACTTCATTGTCTCCCTTTAATGAAAATGAACCCACCTGTGTTTCAGGATAATATCCTGAAGATAAGTGGGATCAGATCTTAGGAGAAAAGGAATATGCTTGGTGATCTCTTTGGCTGTGTGAGTAGGTGTAGTGTGTGTTTGTGTGTGTGTGTGTGTGTGTGAGAGAGAGAGAGAGAGAGGGAGATGGAGGGGGTGGAAGCTTCTTACATCGTGATGTAAATACTGTGGATTTGCAGATGTCATCAGTTTGAAGTCTAATTCATGTGACATAGGGGTCCTTCCAGGAAGACTGCTCTGCTTACTCCGATATACTTGGAGTCGCCATGCTATTTCCCCCAGAAATCGGTTCTGGTTTGGTTAGTGCAGCCACAATTCTTTTAGGTATCGTTTTTCATTTGCCCCTTCTCCTTTCCTGTTTTCCAGAACAGTGCATGTCTTGATTCTGATACACTGGAAGGGAAGAGCCCTGACAGCTAATGACACCATTTCTCTTCGAACAATACATAAAACTTAATGCATGAGCATGCTGAGAAAGATCTACAACTGCCATAGGCACCGTTTAGTTCCATGGATCCGTAACAAAAGTTCAGAGTATTGGAAATGAAAGATCAGACATGTGGGATGACACCCCTAGGATGCTACTAAGTGCTAAAGCAGCTCAGCTCTAGATCTTGTACCCTTAAGGAAGTATCTTTGATTTTCTCCTCCAGTTGACTTTCAGCCCTCTTAAATTGGAAGGTTATTAATATTAGTGCTTTATCACAATGAATCTGATGAATAAAGTCACTTTGAACTCTAAGAATTATAGCAGGGATTTCTGCCTCGGTACATGAAATTGAATTCAACATTAGTTGTAGAAAATAATTTACATTCAATGAGGAGCCATGCCATTGAATTTTCCTAAAATTTTGGATTTTTTAAGAAAACGTATTATTCTTCTGTTTAAAAGTGTTCAATATTTTCTATTTGTCTATAGAATAATTCTAAAAGTCCTCTAAGTCCTAAATTCTTTATCATGGTATTCAAGGCTTTTCACAGTCTAGTTTCATTCTGTTTTTTTTTTTCTCTTTCTCCTGCCATTGTCAATTACAAATTTTTATTCTTAGTAGACTTTGCCTCCTGATGAAGTGGGTGCTATATGCGAAGATGTATCCCTGCATTTGTTTAGAATACCCTCCCCACTCACTTTTTCTCCCATCTAAATCTTATCCATCCTTTCAGGTCTGGCTCAAGTCTTAGGTTTTCCATGTAGCCTTCCCAGCTGAGTTCATAGCGATTGCCCTCTTTATCTCCTGTAGTATTGGCTCTTATTCCTTAAATTAAATTTTATTTTTTTTAATGAACAATAATCAATTTCCTCTTCTTCTCACCTCCACCATTGTAACATACACATGGTTAGGCAAAAGAAATTCCTACATCATCCACTTCTAATATACATGCATAAATATATATGTGTATCTCATTTTATACCTGAATAATCATGTCTCTGTCAGTATTGACTCTTGTTATACATTTGATAGTTGGAACACATTGTCTTGCATTGTGTCAGTTTTCACATGTGCGTATCTTGTCTTCCCAATTAGATTGTTACATCTTTGAGGTCAGATACCATGTTTTCTACTTCTCCATATGTTGTAGAGCACAACTGCACATAGTAAGCATTTTAGAAATACTAGTTAAATGGATAGATGCATTCAGCATATGTGTACTCTTGTACATCGACGTATATCTGTACATAATTCATACATACACACACATCCAATCCATTTGTCATTTAAAAGGGATACCGGCAAACCATTTGCTAAAAGTACAGGTGAAATGAATAGAATGTACCCATATAGTATGATTTGATGAGGTACTGAAACTCTGGCCCGGGCATATTCCCTTCTTTTGCCTGATATTCTTTTCTGTCCATTTTTCTGAAAATTTCCATGTTCTCTGATGGAAACTGGCATGGCCCATATCTACACAGCCACGGCCTGTGACACTAGAGTTGGAAAAGCAATCGGATGCACCTGAGGGAGTATCCGCCCCTCCATATAAAAATAGGCATGCCCTATGTCATTGCCTGTCCCAGGATAGAGGCAATGAAATATGCTGGTGTCCCACTCATTAATAAGGAGGTGTGACAAGCCTGCCAGGTATAGTGTGTACCAAGTCTGAGAAGAACCTGGCATATGACCATTGCTGATCCCTTATTCCTTTGCTAGTCCTGAAGACTACCATACTGGAGGTTCTGGAAACCTGCCTGGTTCCATCTTTGCTTTTTCTTCTCCCATTTCTGGGTATCCCAGGTTAAGGCTTATGTCTTACACCTTCCCTGGGTGAGTTAGGAGCAAAAGCCTACTGCTGTCCTGAACTGTGAAAAATCTCTTTGAATTTCCAAAACACTCTTATGGCCCCAGTTAGAAAAATTACTTTGGAAAAGGTATGGGTAGGAGGGGAATGGGTGGGACTGAACACAAACTTTCCCCTCAAGAAAACTTTACCAAAGGCCAGTCATACTACTATGTCTCAAACTTGATAAAATGTAAAGTTTAAACAAAATTTTGATAATTTCACAAAGACCAATTGGTGTATTTCTGTGTGGGAGTTAAGTGCTATTTTATTTTTGGCCTAAACTCATTAACAGAGAAGAGAAGCTCTACCATAAGAGAGAAAAGTCCATAAGCTCTCTAAGGAGAGATTCAGGATGCAAATTGATTTTAGCTTCACTCTTGGCCAGGTTCATTATTAGCAAGAAGGAGAGAGGTAAAGAAAGCATTTCCAAATTAAAGGTAAATTTTCGTGGTGTTTAGAAAAAGAGAAACAAAGGAACAAAATGGGGAATGGTAAGCATGATAATAAACCATTTAGCATACTCCCTGGAATTATTCTCCATAGGAAAAAAGGAGGAAAATGTTGCTTATTGGTATAATATTCTTTCCAGCTACACTGAAAACCGATCATTTGAATGAATGGGCTTGTTTATTTTATGTACCAAGTCTCAAATTCTTGCTCTCAACAGTTTCTCATTTCACCCTTTATATAAATGTTACTCATAAACAAAGCAGACAGAGGTTGTAAATCCACCTCTCTTCCAAGCCTTCTTGTTTATGTTTGCTCTGAGAGCAAAGCAAAGACGTTGGGGGCATCCTTTCCTAGTATTTCATGCAGAGCTATGCCCTGAGGGTTCTGTTCTTGAGTTTGACCTTCACTCTCTCAGGCTTTTAGACAGGAATGTGATGGAGGAAAGGCAGGTCTTGTGAATATCTACTTTGATTATGAATCATGAATAAGTACAACCAAGTTATGCAGACTCTTGAAATTACCGTTTTTGTTATGGGGAATTTCATCTTATGGGCTGGTCTGCCTTATTCTCTTGGCCTGTGTTAGCCTTAAAATACCATTCTGGTATTGTTTGTTTTCTCTTTGAGAGTACATAGCTGCTCTCCTTTATGGAAAGCTCAGTTCCCCTTTTGAAATGCTCATCCTTTTTCTTTCTTCCTCTTTATGACAGACAGTAGAGATGTTAACAGAACACCATCACATATCAATTGATAATGATTCTTCACTTTATCCTGTGGTGGACAAACTGAACTATGTACCAAATAAAGCTTCAGGAAACTTAAACTCCTTAATAACGAAAATGCCTCACTTACTCTTCAAATATCAGTGCTATAGTTGACTGAGCTGTTGCCAACCTCCTAAAGACTTCTGAAGAGTTATTTTGGTTCTCCATCACCGAGCCTGAATGGCCAAGATAATCTACTCAAATGTTACCCAGAAGGATGTAATTTGGCTATTATAGGTCAGTCATGACCTTGGTTTCTGGGTCATTTAGGGAAAAGTATAAACAGCACACAATTAAGTTTATAGGTATGAAATCATGTCTTTGAATAGGTTGCCACTAGTCAGCAGGGGACCATTAGAGTCAAACCATGTTACTTGATAAATAAAATAAAATAAAATAAAAGAGATGTATTGTAATGATAAGACAGTGGTGGTAAAGAGAGGCCTTGGTTTTTGTTTTAAAAAAACTAGGCCCTGGTTTCCATCCTTCTTATCTGCCTTACTCTGGTATTCTGTTATTCTTGTTGTATTATTATTACTTCAAAATCTGGAGACACATTGACCAGTTTTGTTTTGTTTTGTTTTGCAAACTGTCCCTTTTCAATTTCAATTCTTCTATTTATGTCAAGTGCTAGTTTGTATAGGTTAACATGCACATTTGAATGTTAACACCTAACTTGCTGGATTACTTAACAGATGATCTCAGGTTACTGTCTATTTTTCCCATATTTTGTGGAGTTTGGGCTAAACTCAGCCAGAGAAGGTCACACTTTGACCTCCACTGATTTTGCCTTTGCTTAATATCTATGTTCCTCATGATGAGTCAAGAAAAGTAAACTTCTGTCCATGAATTTTAAGGATGGCTGTGACAAGCTAATATGATGGTAGTACAAGCTAAAGATGTTAATTGGGACTTAGGTTCTAATTAAAATTTGGATATTAAACCATAGGAAAATCTATACCATACATTAATTATTTTTTCACACTTACATGCTATATTCATGTTTGAAAACTGCTGGGGAAAAAGTACATTCACTAAATGCTTTTTTTTGTTTCATCTGATTTCAACAAATGGTTATTAAGTACCTGCCATGTACACAGCTCCATGCCAGGTGGAGGGGATGTGAAGACAGAGATGATCTGGACTCTGCTTTCTAGGAGTCTACATTCTAAAATAGGCAAAATAGTTTATTTATTAAATGCCTACTGTGTGCTAGGTACTGGGATGCAAAGAGAAACACAAAACTAGCCCTGACCTAAAGGAGTTCACACAGTATGTACACAGAAAAGTAACCATAAAACACGTACACGGTTATAGAAGTAATCTCAGGAGAGAAAGAGGACTAATGACTGGGTAGGTAAATCAGGAAAAGTCTCGTGTAGATTGAAATGACACTTGAGTGGTGCTCTGGATGAAGTTAGAGAGACTACAAGGTAGAGGTAATAGATGTATTCCTAATGTCCAGCATGTAGTAGGCACTTTAAAAATGCTTGTTGCATTCATAAATACTTGTCAAATTGGAGTTAATTATATTGGAATTTGCTGCATAGGGACAGACGCAGGATTACCTGTACTAGAGCAGATAACATGTACAACATCTATGGGCAGCTAAAATAAACAATTTTATAAATCCATTTTTACTAAGACAATTTGCATGTAATAAAGCAGTTAAGATTTCTAACAATGATATAGCAAATCTGATTCTTCAGCACAAAATATTGATAACAGAACATAAAATGGAGAATTCTGATTCAAGATTGTGAATCATACTGAGCTTTTTAGGGCAGAAAGGAAGGAGCACCATTCACGATGCTTTGATAAGAAAAGCAAAGTGCTGATGATAACTGTTCAAGATCATCTGATGATTTTTGCTCCTGTGGCTCATGATTAAAACAGGGAATAAAATGTGAGCTCACATGGCACAATCTGCTCTTCATTCTGCTCTATAGTCAGTGCCCCAGAACCACAGAGCCATAGGATGCAGTGAAAGAGCCTTTGAAAGTTGGGGTCATGGTTAGAATTGGAAAGGACCAGCTGACAGAGGGATTAGGGAAAGAGTGGTAAGGAGTGGTGAGGTTAGAAGCACGATGTTCTCCTTCTTCATTGAGGTCACAATAAGATAAAAGGCTTTAAACTGGAGGAAGGATTTAGGTTAGCTTGACACCTCTAAATCCAACTTTCTATTCTACAATTACTCTTTTGATGGCTTTAGGCATGTAAAAAGTGCAGCAACTATGAAAATAAGAAGTAAAAAATTTCCATTTATGTAGCTCCTGTACTTTGAATAACTCAGGGACCCCTTTGTGATGGGGGAGGGGTGGTGGGAGGGGAAGACAGATTTTAAATTGTAGGTGAGAATACAGTGTGGGACAGTAGAAAACACTCTGGATGAGAGACAGAGGATTTGGGTTAAAATCCTAGCTCTTTCAACCATGTGACCTTAGGTGAACTATATCTCACTGGATTTCAGCTCCTTCAGCTATAAAATGAGAAGGTTGGACCTATTTAAGGTCTTCTTCAGCCAGAAATAATGCCAGACTCTGAGTCAAGAGGGACTAGGTTCAAATCTTCCCTTCAACAGAGATTATTCACTTAACTTTTCTGAACCTTTTCTTATCTGTAAAATGCATATAATCCAATGCAACACATCCATTAAAATTTACCTATTATGTACCAGGCACTGTGCTAAGCATTGGGTTACAATTAATAAAAATTAGTAAAAAAAATTAATAAAATCCCTGCCCTCAAGGAGCTTATAATCTAATGGTGGTGGTGGGGAGAATATATAAAAGGAGGTAGGAAAGTAGAATGGAGATAGCTAGCAGGGGTTACCTGACCTAGGGACATCTTAATCTATGATGTCCAGACCAGGTAGAGCAGCAGATGCACACTGGAATGAGATGAGTGCAATTTCTACCCTCTAGAAGATAGCATTGGGAGGAATTTGGTGCTCTACCCTCTAGCACTCCAGTCAGAGGATAGAAGAGGCTGAAGGAGGTGGAGTCAAGGCTTGAGTTAGCAACATGGTGATGAGATTAAAAGTAATTATTCCTGTAGTACCTTACCTATTTCACAAGGTTGTTGTGAGGTGGGGATATTCCACAACACAATCATGGATGTGTTGTGTATTGAAAAGTTAACAGTGAGACATACATATCAGTCTATGATCTTTGTGACCCCATTTGGGATATTCTTGGTAAAGATACTGGGGTGGTTTGTCATTTCCTTCTCTAGCTCATTTTGCAGATGAAGAAACTGAGGTAAGCACGATTAAGTAACTTGCCCAGAGTTATATAGCTAGTAAGTGTCTGAAACCAGATTCGAACTCAGGAAGATGAGTCTTTTTGACTTCAGGGCAGCACTCTCTCCATTGTGCCACCTAGCTGAAACTAAACAGCAATAACACCATGATCTTAGTAGGGACTGTCTTTACATTTACAAGCAAGGGGTTACTTGGTCCAGGGGGAATGATGTTCTCTAGAGTCCAAAAACAAGCAGAGCTCCTGATGGAAAATGGAGTTGGTTAGGAAGGTCGGTTCCCAGCCTTTTATATAGGAAAGCTTTGGGAGGAGTTTAGTGATCCAGCCTTCCAATCAGAATGAAGAGGAAGCTGAGGGGAGTTAAAAAGGTGTTGAGTATTCAAAATTGAGACCATCATCCTGAAGATGAGATTTCAAGTGATTAGCTTAATCTAGGTAGGGCATGATGTTCCTGGAGCCCAAATAAAGCAGAGCTCCTGTAGAAAATGGGCACTCCCTACTAAGTGTGGCTGTCTCTGAGCATGTGTCAGATTTGAAGTTTGTTTTTTAACCTGGTTTCTTTGCCAAGATGACATCTCCCTTATGAATGATTGTGGGAGATGACAAGGGAGTGTACTGTAATGTCAAGAACACCAACTGAATTAGGAGGCACAAATTCTGCTCTTGGTTCTGCTGCTTGGTAACGTAACCTTCTTGGTTAAGTCATTTCCCCTCTCCATGCCCTCATCTGTCCAATGACTGGCCTGGTTTACATGTCCTCTTGGTCCTTTCCTACTCTACCATTCTATGATTCCACGAAATTTTCTGGCTTCCTTCAGGTTCCAGCTAAAGTCCCACCTTTTGCAAGAAACCTCCTCCAATTCCCCTAGCCTTTTCTCTTATGTCAAATCTATTCTGTTTATGTCCCATTTGTACATAATCGTTTCTATATTTTCATCCCCATCAGACTGTGAGCTCCTTGAGAAGAGGCACTGATTTGCCTTTCTTTATCTCCCAAGTGCTTAACACAGTGCCTGGCACATAGTAGGCACTTATTAAATGCTTGACTGACTCTAAATAATAGTATGCATATGAAGACAGTCAACTATACATATGAAGACAATTAAAATCACTTTGATTAAAAAGGAAAATGTAAGAAAACGTTGTATGTCTCAGTCTCTCGGTTGACGCTAAGTTAGCTGATCAGCAGATGTGTAATTGTTGCCTAGAATGAAAGAAGTAGTGGATATAATTTGTGAGCAGTCAGCATATTTCTGCAGAATGGATGCCATGCAACACTATCAGGCTCAACTTTGCAACCCAAGGACCAAGAACAGTTGACAAATATCCCCTTCACAGCATCTTTTGGGTACGAGGCAATTCATATAGTTTTCTTATGAAGGGTATAGATTATGAAGATTGGTAGAAATAAGCATGAGAAGTGGAGTTGTTCTCCATGTTGTAAACCACCTACAAGTCTGCTTCTATAATTATGCAAATAACTCTAAACACTTTGGACTGCAGCTGCAATGGATTTCTGTCCCGGAGATCCAAACTCATTAAATAGAATAGTTTTTACAAACCACAGAAATAGCCTGCAGCTAATCTCTAAAACCTGGCTTCCATTCCATTTCGCTTCCTCCCTCCCGTCACTACACAACTATAAACTTTCTCTTTATCTGAAGAGATGATTACGAAACGTTTGCATATCAACTAAGAGAGTAATTGATCAAATGAGTTGTTGGTGACCTGCCCTTATTACTGCTTACAGATTCCTTCTCCTCCCAGGTACTTATCCCTTACGACCTTCTACTAGTTATGCCCTTGAGCTGACTTGCATCAATAAGAAGCATGCAAGTGGCTTCGTGGCTGTGGCAGTTTGCCCCTGTGATGATATTTCCTTTCTAAAGGGGTCTAATCTCTGCTGCATAAATGCTTTCTCTGGATTCTTGACTTTTGGTTTTGGTCTTCTTATATATAATACTAATTCCTCATTGTATTGGCTCATTTTTCTAGACTCCTGACCCTATTCTTTGTGCTCTTCTTTAATTCCTAAGGGTTTCTTGTTCCTGAATTTCTGCCAGGCCTCTTTTTGGTTTTTAGGAACTTTGTAATAAACCAATGAGCATTTATTAAACATCTGCTATGAGTTAGGTACTGCGCTAGCCTCTGGTGATACACACAGAAAAAATGAGACAAAAATGGCCATAGGAAGCCCAGATTTTACTGGGTATATAAAACATGTACCAATAGGCAAATAGAATGTATATAAAATAAATTCAAAGTGATGAGCTCAATCTAGAAGGGAGCTAGGGTCCCAAGAAACGGAGGTAAAGAAGGAAAGTATTCCAGCCAAGGGAGATAGCTGTACAAAGAAATAGAGGCAGAAGAGGAAATGCCATATATGAGGAAGAACACAAAACCCAGTTTCTCTAGAGCAAGGGGAGCATAAAGAAGAATAGTATCTACAATTGCAACAGTAGTCATAATTGCACAATCATAGCAGTAATCAGATCGAAAAGAATGACTGGAGCCACATTGCAAAAAGCTCCAAATGCTGAACACAGGAGTTTATGTGTAGCATGTAGTGCCCCCAGAATAGCCGCCTCAGGTTTAAAGTAGTCAAGAAATCTATTTCCACTCAAAACGATAGCTCACAGCCCTTTACTGATGTATTTACTTTTCCTTTAGTCAGAAGACATGATCAGTTGAAGGAAAGGCATTGAATGAAATAGTTTAAGATTTACAGCAGAACATTCTCCCCATAGCACATTGTCCTACAAATATAGACAGCAATGAAGAGGATGAATATAGGGATCCTATGTGCAAAGCTCACAATGTAGGGAATGCCTTCATAAAGGCTGGAGGAGACCTGATGCTTTCTGGTGGCTCCTCTCTACAGGCTGGTCATGGTGTCTCTTCAGGACATGTTGCTTTGTTAGGCTTCCCATGTAGTCTCTGCTGGAGTGTTGCCCTACTGTTTCTTGATGAACTTGCCATATACATTTCAACTGGCATCTCTACTGTGCATGTTGCTCAGTCAGGCTCATCTTTTTAGTGTCAATCAAACTATTGCTACTTCAGTCTGCTGAGTTGTAGCGGTTAGAACTTCTCCCTATAAAGGTCAGTTGTGGCTGTTCATTCATTTCAGTTGTGTTTGACTCTCCATGATCCCACTTGGGATTTTCTTGGCAAAGATATTGGAGTGGTTTGCCATTTCCTTCTCTAGCTCATTTTACAGATGAGGAAACTGAGGCAAATAAAGTTAAATGACTTACCCAGGGTTACACAGCTAGTAAGTATCTGAGGCCAGATTTGAACTCCTGTCTTCTTGACTTTAGCCTGAGCACTGTCCCCTACTTGCTCTCATAAAGGGCAAGCTGACAGCTATTTTAGTCATAGCCATCCCACTCCACTAACGAAAGCCAGATAGAATGCTGCCAGGATAAGACTGGGTCTTTCCTGTTTGACCCTCAAGGTCTGAGTCAGAGATTGAAATCTTCCGTTGTGGGAAACTATCTAACCAGATTTCAAAAGTTACTCTTAAATCCTCTCTGGTTTTAGTTAAAAATGAACTTGAGCCAGATAAGGAATCAGGGTCAGTGTTCACCCCCCAACCTCATATGCAGGTCTTTATTCTGCATAGCTGTTGGCAGCAAAGCCTGATTAGTTGGTGCTATGTTATAGCTAGTGTAAAACCTTAGTCTCTCTCTGGATACTTTATCCTGCAGCAACAGGGAGAGAGCCACTGAAACTTCTTACACGGGAAAATAACAAGGTCAAACCTGGGCCTTATACATATCAATTTGGCTGCTGAATAGACGATGGCCTGGAGAGGGGGAAAAGACTTATCGAAGAGAGACCAATTAGGAAACAATTCCGATAGTTGAGGTGAGAGGTGATGAGGGCCTGAAGTGGGTGGTAGCTGTGGTAGTGCAGAGGAGGAGATATATGCAAGAGGTTTTCAAAAGGGCAGTTTGGCAAGACTTGGCAATTGATTGGATGGTAGAAGGGAGAGTGAGATTGAGACATTGGGGAGATTCTGGCATACTTTGCTGCCTGCCTGGTTTGATGGCTACCTTGCTTTGAATTCTGACTCCAGATTTCACTCAGTATACATGATGTAGTCATCAGAGCTACAGTTGGGGTCTGGGTTCAAATCCTGGCTTTGACACAATGCTTGTGTGACCTATAATAAGTTATTGAGGCTTTCTGAGCCTCAGTTTACACATTTGTAAAAGGAGACGGTGGGACTACATAGATCTTAAATTCACTTCCAACTCTGAATCTACAGTTCTATGATTTCTGGCTGCTTCACATAGTTTCAATCCACCCATTCTATTGATTTCCACTATAGGACCATTCCCTGATTTTGGGATGCTTGCTTGGTTTGGGGCTCCTGGTCTATGCTGTCTGCTAGTTCTTTGTTTCCCATTAGGTTTGGCCCATTCCTGTGTAAGATTCACTTTTCATTTCAAGTCTTTCTTTGGCTTTCTTGTTCCTTGTTTTAATTTCAACTTCAAACAAACATTGATTAAGTGCTCACTACCTAGAGTGTACTTTGCTAGACATGGGAGAATAGAGAATATTAAATTAGATATTATCTGACTGCATCTTGTCCCTTTTACCTGTCACCTACCCCACTCCTAGACCTAATAGCTATTCAAAGAAATATTTGGAGCACTAAACACTCAACTTCAATATTGAGTAGATTTTATGAACATACATCTGGGGTAAGCAGGGCCTTAAGAATCATCTAGTCCAGCAGTTTTCGAAGTGAAATCCACTTACTCTTTTGGGTCCGTGAGACCCTTTTAAGACATCTATAAGGTCAAAATTATTTTTGTTATATTCGGTGTTATTTGCCTTTTTCCCTCTCATTCTCTTGCAAGTACACAAAGGAGTCTTCCAGAGATTATATAACCTATGAATTAAAGATTTAACTGCAAATATGGAGACCAAGTTAAAAGCTCATCTGCAAAATTGTATTTTTGCCTTACATATGGATAAATCTACAAATGTGGCTGGACTTGCAATTTTTCTTATATTCATGTGCATTATCTGCATCAACTAATCATAAAAGACTATCTTCTTTTATGTGAATGCTTGAAAACAAACATAAGTGCTGCTGAAATAATCAAAGTGTTAGAATAATTTTTGAATCTAATGGTTTATCCTGAGACAACTGTGTTGACATTTGTCCTGATGGTACAAAAACAAAACTGGGTAAAACTGCTGGTACCTTAGCATGAATCAAGAAAGTGGCATCAAGCTGTATTAGTAGTCAGTGAATCCTTCACTGCCACTCAGTGAAAGAAATACCAGCTCACTAAAGAATGTGCTTGATGAAGCAGTAAAAAATGATTATTATTATTAAATCTTGACCCTTGAGTACACATCTTAATATTTATTCTATTTGATGAAATGGGAAGTACTCATAAAGCCTTTCTATTGCATACTGAGATATGATGGCT
Source organism: Vombatus ursinus (assembly GCF_900497805.2). NCBI lineage: Eukaryota > Metazoa > Chordata > Mammalia > Diprotodontia > Vombatidae > Vombatus > Vombatus ursinus. The sequence goes on from NW_020954598.1 coordinate 5,453,914, forward strand.
ATCTCTGAAATACATCAAAATTTGGAAGATCAGCATAACTCATTGAACATATATTTTCCAATCGGCCAATGGATTATGTTAAAAGAAAAAAAAAACTGCACGGTAAAAGATCCATTAAAGTGAAAGATAGATCAATGGATTTTAATATAATAGAATATGAAAAGTTCATTGACACAGGTTTACATTCCACTTTGCAACTAAACTACTTATTCAGTTTTAGTGTAGTATCAAAGAAGAATATCCACAATTATCTGAAAAGGCTATTAAAATACTCTCCCTTTTTTCAGCCACATTGTAAGGACAGATTTTCTTCACATACTTCAACTGAAACAACATATCACAACAGATTGAATATGGGAGTTAGGAAAATCCAGCTGTCTTTTACTAAGCCAGACATTAAAGACATTAGCAAAAATGTAGAACAATGTTATGTTTCTCATAAATTTTTGTTGTTTTGGAAAATATAATTTTTCCCATTAAAATGTTATGTCAACATGCAATGGGTTTATTATTATTATTTTAAATGAATAAATAATTTTAAAATATATCAGTTTTAGCTTCTAGAACGGTAGATATCTATAGATATAATGCACAAAACAAAAACTCTTTGGGGTCCTCAATTTTTAAGAATATAAGGGAATCCTCACACCTTAAAGTCTGAGAAGACTCCAGGCCTTGTTCAATGTCACATAAACAGTAGATCAAATTCAAGTCCTCTGACTGAGTTTAGGGAGCTTTCTACTCCCATATACTACAACGTGTTCTTGCCTCTAAGAGTACTTAGCAATAAGTAATTGAGGCACATTCCATACCAACGGCTGCTAGAACCTAAATATGTTAGACCAGGGGTGGGGAACCTGTGGTCTTGAGGCCCACTAGGTCCTCAAGTAAGGCCCTGTGATTGAACCCAAACTTCGCAGAACAAATCCCCTTAATAAAAGGACTTGTTCTGTAAAATTTAGACTCAGTCAAAAGGCTGCACCCAAGGACCTAGAAGGCCACTCGTGGCCTTGAGGCCGTAGGGTCCCCACCTATGTATTAGACTGAATCATCCAATCTTCTGTGCATTTATTAGTTTTTCTAACTCTAAAAACATTATTAACTTCATATGAGTACAAAGAAAGACATTTTGTAACAAATTAAAGGAAAGGAGAATACTTGTGTGAATTTGAGACGTATATCCCACCTTGTTCCATGTCCACTTTTAGCCTTAAATTCAAAGCATGAGGAAACTCTCTTAAATATGACTTCCAGCTTTCCTCATTCAATTGATGTCTATTAATCAAAGGACTTGGGTTCAAATCCTACCTCTATCATTTGCTATCTGTGTGACCTTGGGCATGTCACTTAAGGTCTCTATTCCTCAGTTTCTTCACGTGTAAAATAAAGGAGTGGGCTTAAATGACCTCTAATATTTTTTTTTCTAGCTCTAAATCTAGAGTCCTAAATATCAAGCTCTCATTAAGTGTGAAGACAAAAGACATCACAGGATGATGTCTTGACTTGCCCATAAAATGGATTTAAATGAGGCAGAGTTGCACAGTCATCAGCCTCACTCTCTCTTCCAGAATCATTGAAGTCCAGTGGCCAGACAAAAGTCAAGACAACTGACGATCACCTGGCATACAGTGGATGACCTTGGCATATTCGATGTCTGACCAAACTTTAACTGGTCCATAGTGCCTTTGCAGCTGTTGGAACAAACTGTTCTCATCCACCCATTCTGCATTGTGCTAGGCACTGAGAGATGGAGAAAGCTCCAATATGGGGATGAGATTGACTTTCTCCTACAGTAATCTCTTTGTTTTCAGAGAAACAATTATTCAGTGAATGACTTAATTGCAGGAGGGGGAACTTAAAACTTTCTTATTGCTGTACACACATCTGATACATGTATGTATCAGAAATTTGAAACAAAAGGATTAATGTGCAAGGCAATGATACCACTTGCTTTTTTTTTTTTGTGAGGTAATTGGGGTTAAGCGACTTGCCCAGGGTCACACAGCTGCTGTGTCAAATGTCTGAAGCTGGATTTGAACTCAGGTCCTCCTGACTCCAAGGCCAGAGCTCTATCCACTGCACCATCTAGCCGCCCCTACCACTTGGCATTTTAGTTGTTGCTGTTCTTCCTATAACCGTGTTCTTTTTCATTTGCATGGGAGACTCGAAGAATCTCAGGAGTATGAAAAAAAATGGTGTACCTTTGGCTCAGACAATCTTTTGTTTGGTGTCAGCAAGGCCCTAAAATGTTTTTTTTTCTTTTTTTGGGATGGAGAGGGAGGGTGTTTTTGATTAGCAATAAATAATTAAACAGAAACTATACGGTCTTTCCAACCACAAATGAGCTAAAATCTTGGGATGAAGACATAGACCTTGCAAGCAAGAGTAAATGGGTTCAAAGACAGGAAGAATGCCCAAGGGCTGTAATGAACTGGCTAACTGTTAAATATTACAGAAGATGTTGGCCCCTTGAGGCTAACTGTGAGTGCTGATGTACTTTCCTTACTGTATTGGGGGGGGGGAGAAAGAGAGAGACAGAGAGAGACAGAGAGAGAGAGACAGAGAGAGAGAGAGAGAGTTTCTGAGGATTTTGCCCTAGTCTGATTACTGGATGCGTGAAGGTCAAGTAAACAAGCATTTATTAAGTACCTACTATGTGCCAAACACTATATTAAGTGCTTGGTTTACCTCTAAGGCAAATAAATCTTTTGGTAGATAATCACATGGTTCTCTATTTTATTTATTTATTTATTTATTTTTATATGGTTCTTTATTAAGAGAGTAAGTGTGATAATATAGCAGGAATTTCTACCTCTGTGAAGAAGCATGCTGGCACAAGGAGAGGCCAATGCTATACATTACGCCAATATACGGTGTCAATTTACTAACTGTTGGTGCTTTCTCAGTTCAACAGTGTGCTCTTAGAGACTTGAACTTTTCAAAGTTAATGGGTTTAGCTGAAGGTGATTATCACTACCCTTGGTTTGTGGGAAGGTTAAAGTGTTTTGGAATATAAACTTAGTAACAATTCTCATTATATGAAACAGTTCTAAGTAAGTTAGCCAAGGAGATTATGATTAGTCTATAATGTCTACTAACTTTTTTTTTTTTGCTGTTTATTGAAACATGTAATGAAAGCATATTTAACCTAAAGCGGTAAGTGCTTTTTTTTAAGTATTTTTTTTAAAGCTCTCCAGTGTACTTTCTAAAATTTTGGAAACTGCTTGTGAGTCAGGAGTGGCGGCACACTCCTGTAGTCCTATCTACAGTGGAGGCTGAGGCTGGCAGATCTCTTGAGATTAAGAATTCTGAATTGAAGTGGGGATAAAGCCAAATGGATATTAGCATTAAGTCTAGCACTGATATGGTGAGCTCTTTGGAGTGGGGGAACCAGGCTACCTGGTGAGGGGGGAAAATGACCTACATCAGGAATGGAGGGGTCAATTCATCAGAATAGGGAGAAGGCCTAAAAGTGGCAGTTGCACTTCCAGCCTGAGCAAGATGGGAAACCTCAGCCCTAAAAAAAAAAAAATAGACAAGCAAACAAGTACATAATTTGTAAAATAAAAGGACTGGATGAGATGATGGAAAGAGTTTGTTTGATTTCTGAGGGCCAGAATTGCTACATGCTACATGCTTATCTCTTGGTGGTCAGGTCTTTGATAACGGAAATCCATGAAATAAAGAAAAAATACAAAATGGCCTTCAATCCTATGTGGTACCCTCCTAAAATGCTAATGGTAGAGTGGTAGAAAATGGGACTGAATGTGTGAAGTCAGTTCTTACACCATTTAGAATTATTAACTTAGATATTTGTTCTATAAATGTGCAATATATTTATCCAATGACCAATAGTGGATTTGCTATTAAAAGAATTGAATCTTATCAATCTTATGATTCTCATTATAAATGAAACAAGAAGATAAAAGTAAGTTGCAGCTAAATGGAAGGATGATTCACAGACTTTTCTTGGGAAGACAAAGGACTTGTTAAAATTGATTTTTATCTTGTGTCCAAAGGCAACTAGAAATACCATTTCATAATGCATTTGGTCACCTCCTATTCTAGTGCTCATGCAGTATACTTACAAAAAAGACAACTGTGAAGAAAAATGTTGCTTATACTGCAAAATCTACTGTAGAGTATGTGAAGGTAAAGAAATTCTATGAAAAATTTGATAGGCATTTTAAATTACATCAGCATACAGTAGAATATTTTAATGACTTCAATATAAAGGTGAGGATAGTAAGAAAAAATATTGGGAGCCATTGTTCAAGATTAAGAAGCAAGGGAAGCCAAAGATTGTAAATTATATAGAGGTTTCTTGCCTGTATATTGCATATACTTTCTTCAAGAAAAAAAGTTGAGAGACTCTGGATACAGAAAATACTAATTAACATTTATAATTGGAATTCATCATGTTCTGACAGGAAGCAACTGGTCACTAATGTAGGAGTCATTTCTGAATCAACTTTCTGCACAGACAATTGACTTGTTTGAGAAAATATAAAAACTAATACTAATTTAGAAAGAATAAATATTAGTTGATATGATGTGCAACTGAAGAAAACTCTAACATGACATTGAAATAAGCCATTTACTTCCCCACAATTCAGATAAGAGAGCAAATATTGCCACAGCCTATCACCGTTTCTTAAGGAAATTTAAGACATCAATTACCACAATGAGCTAATAATAGGCTAGGCACCACTTCAACCAGCAAACATGATCTTAAGAGCCAAGCAGAAAGATAGGAAAGTCAAGGACAGATCTGATTGACAAAATCCTACAGAGGAAGGTGATAGATTTTGAGCAGTATTACCTAAATGGTGAGAAACCCTGAAGAGAAAAAAGCAAATTTAAAGAATTCTTGGCAACAGATTTAATTAAGCCAGGTCATCTGATGAAATAGAAATGACAAAAAATGGATGAAAAGTGGAAAAACTCTCAAGATTTCTATAGCAAATATTCTCCATCAGAAAAAGTAACAGTATCCATGATCAGTCTTTGACATATACGTCAGAACCAATACAAAAACAAAGAATGGAAGAGTATCCGGGTTACACAGAATATACACAGGTTAGGCCCATGTAGGAGATGACACAGTGGTGAAGGTGCTGAGGTATTTATTCTTGAGATATCTGAAAGAGAAGATACTAAAACTCTTGGTTAAAAAAAAATTGCAGATATTATTAACTAAATCATGAGCATATCTAAAACCGCTAACCCATGCGCCTACATTCCAATCTCTATAAAACCTTTATGAGAATAATATATATATAGGTATCAAGGGCATCCTTGATGAAAGTGTGATAAAGGGATGGGCAGGAAGGCTATCTTTTAGCAAATCATAGTTTACGGTCATATAGTTGCCTGAAAAGTGCAGAGAATATAACATCTTACTATGTCTATTTTTTTCATGATTAAAAAAAGAAAATGATTTGGTAAAGGGCAATATTGCATTAAAGGTTCCGTTTCAATGTGGAGTTACCTACACTTGTTTTGAAATCATACAAAAGTCCTCAAAATATTTAACAAAAGTGTTAAATTTTCTAGTCAAGTGTCTGATTGTTAATATCAAGCATGATGTTAATTGGGAAAAACAAACAAAAAAAAACAAACAAAAAAACAAAAAAACCAGGCAGTTAAAAGTGCCAGCACAGAAATCAAATGGAATAGGAATTTTTTATACATTTTGAAGTCTTTCAGACATTTCTATTTACAAATAAAGTCATACTGATTGCATCAAGTCCCAGAACAATGAAGAACCTCCTAAGTGAGATCTTTAATTACTCAAAAGAGTTTGGTCTACTTTCCATGTATGAAAAATGGAGTAGAAATAAGATGCCTCTTATTCAGGCTTTGATATGCAATTGGAAAGATATTTAATAAAACTTGTCTATCAGTGCATATTATTTTGGAGAAATACCATACCTGGATAATGAAAGGGGTCCAGAATTGAGTAGAAAGAAGAGAGTGTGTTGAAATAACTTTGAGAAACTGTGCAGTACTTTTGATCCCAATGTCAGAGATATTTGGTAACACCACCAGTCATCCTGTTTCCCATGTTTGAAACCTTATGTTTACATTTTAAGACTCTCTAACCCTAAGGTTGTACACAGAGCCAATAAAGAAGAACGAACCCCAGCCTTCGTCTCTAATAAGGCCCTACACAAGGCAGTGCCGTAAGTCACAGAGACTGTACACATCCCTGATCGATAGTAGTCTATCAGAAGGTAGGAGGGAATCTTAACACCCTATGAATCTTGATTAAATTAGACTGTTTAAATAAAATTATTCCATATTTTGAAGTTTTATGGATATAAATGCTTGCAAGGAAAGATAATGATAATGTCTGATAATGAAATTCCCATTTCAACCTGGATGAGGACAATATCAGATAAGCGAGACTCTCCTGAAGTGTGCCTAGATATTTTGTTAACAGAGAGGTTCAGACACAAGGCTTATATTTACTTTAACTTACAATGTTTCTACTTCCAGTGGTATGGGTATTCTACTGGTACTCTTTTCCATGACACAGATGCCAGTGGTACTCTTTCATGAGGATCACACTTCTCATGTTTTAGAAAACAGTTTCATGAATTATTGTGGCCATAAGACCTTGTTGACAGGTGGCCAAGCTTTTGGGATTGGGCCTCTTCGACCTTGGATGGGCTGGACATCAAAGGACAATTTGTTGCTGAGTCCACGCTGAAAGCCTTGCCAAATTGATGCAATATTACAGTTTGTACTTCACTGGCATAACCATAAAGAATTCAGGGTTACCTCCTCATTGCAAGTAAGTATACAAGAGGGACTTTCAGAAAAATTTAGAAGAATTAGACATATTCCAACAATAATTTCCCAAAATCAACACTTCTGCTAAGTATATGCCTGTTTCCAGTTATACCATTTTCTCTGGGTCTTGTAAATAACCACATTTTTAAAGAGATGAAAATAAGTTTACACTGTGTTCATTGACCTTATAAAGGAAATTCAGTCTGATTGGCAAACCTGAGCCCGGACAGCTACTGAGCAATTTTGATTGTGCCTAGAATTTCATCAAAATCCTAAGGCTATTCTATAATGATAAGGTAGGTCACGTCAAAGAAAATGTCACCTCGTTTGACCAATAGCTCATCACAAATTCAGTGCATTATTGTTGCATAAGAGGCCCAGTCTTATTCAATTTATTCTACATTTTTGGTATGTAGTATGAGAAAGAAAGCCTAGAAGCTACTGTTAGAATATACTTTCCTTACTTTTTTTTTTTTTTTTTTTTTTTTTTACCCAGGGAGAGGTTCGTTGTTGTCCTTCATAATCAAAGGTGACCAAAATGACATTATGATGTTGGGGTCAATGTACAGTACGTTTGACTGTGGCTGATCCGACCAATACAAGCTCAAAAGGCTTTATCACAAATCGGGCACAAGAAGACACCGCTTTGGAAAAAGATAGCAGCATAAAACAACACAGAAGACAGTAATGTACACTAAGGGAAAGCAGCATTTTCATGAGCGAGGCTTCTTATACTGTGGCCTCTGTAAGAAGTCAGGTTGCATGTAATTTCCACTCTTGGGATCCAATCCAAAAGAATCTGTGAATTCACATCTCTAGGCATCCTGCCTCTGTAGGGATCTAACTTTATATATTTTTCTCTAGCTTCCTCGTTACTTTAATTTGGACCACTGATTCTGATTTTCTTTCTCTCTCAGCTAATTCCTCACTGTTATTGATTGAGTTCATAATTTGATTTTTGACTGTCTCTTCCCACAGTTCTTAAATGCCAGCAATTCCATCCTCCCCCTACTATTGCTCGCTTCACCAAACTTACAACAATGTCTTTAATTCCTACGAGCATCTCAAAGACTATCTTGAGTAGGCCTATCCTTGACTATGACTCCTTACTGTGAATTAAATTTTTGACTCTCACTTTGTCTCTGTTGAGTTTTAAGCTCAGGGCAGCAAACCTAAGTAATTACTGAAGGATGCCAAATTCAAAACTTTTTTTTTATCAGAATTGTAGATGACTCTGGGAGATGAGAGTGAGTATGATATAGGAGAAAAAGAGTTTGTCATTGTTCAGTGGTGTCCAACTCTTCATTTGGGGTTTTCTTGGCAAAGTTATTGGAGTGGTTTGTCATTTTGTTTTTTGTGAGGAAACTGAGGCAAAGGGGGCTAAGTGACTTGCCCATGTTCACACAGCTAGTAAGTGTCTGATGCCAGATTTGAACTCAGGAAGAGGAGTCTTCCTGACTCCAGACCCTGTACTCTGTGCACTACATGACTTAGCTGTCCATAAAATCCATTGACAACATTTATTCAGTTATCAGTCTACCCATGGTGATGTTACTATCTTTGTGAAGCTACTATACAGGGTAGGATGCAGGTTGTTCCAGAACACTCCTATGGCGATGTTATGGGAGGCTGAACATTAGCTAACATTGACATAGGCATTTTTAAGGTTTGTAAAGTATTTAATTTTGATTGTATTTGATTCTCACAGCATCCCTGTGAGGTAGGTACCACAGGTATTTCTGCTCCATTTTACAGATGAGGAAACAGAAGCACAGAGAAGATAAATGACCTCCTTACAGTCACACGACTAGGAAATGATAGGAGTGGTATTTACAAATGAAGTCTATACTGACTTGAAGTCCATTCCCACTACATCAAGCTGCCTTTCCTCTGAAGTGAAGCCAATTGCAAACAAAGGAGAAAGCCAGCAAATGTTAAGAAGCTACGAAGGCAGCTTTAGGTGACATAAGTACATATTGCTGGAACTCACTGAGTCCTTCATAATTGGAACTGAAGCTGCCTTTCTCAACACACACAGCAGGAAAAACACAAATCTGAGGAGCAAAGGGCTTAAACTGCCCCACGTTCTGCAAATATCAGCTACAGTCAAAGTTCAGTGATCAAACTTCTACATGAGCCCAAGGCATCTCCAAAGCAGATAATTTCCCTGTATTCTACTGGTCATCCAAGGAATCACGGATTTTTACTTCTAAGTTTGGACATTTGGGAATATAGTTTTTCCCCCTTAACTTCTCCCCATTATTCCTTCTATGTGATATCTTTTCATCCCAATACAACACAGTGAACAACTTTTTGCGTATAAATCATGTGTGGGTGTTTCCGTTTAGTCTATTGTCTTTACTAATCTAAGTTGGCAACTCCCCTGTAACCTATCATCTTAGAAAGCTGCCTGAGATACTAAAAAGTTAAGCGGCTTTGACCAAGATTTCAAAGCTATGATGTGAAACCAGGACATGAACCCATGTCTTCTTCAATCTAAATCTGTCTATCTATTAACTACATACCATGCTGACTCTCATTAATTATACCCAGATAGTTTTATTATAGCTAAATAATATTATTTGATTTAGCTTAACACATAATACTGATCCTCACTAGTTCTTCCCCAGGCTGGTTGAATTATTATTGTCATTTGATCTTCAAAATTTCTTGCTAGCTTCTTGATCTATTCCTGAGTGCCAGATTGAAGCTACCTTCTTTGTAGCTTTTGGGATGCTGTAAGTTTGTAAGTGATTAATCAATACTTATGACTAGAAGGTGATAGTACTTGCAGTGGTGAGCTGAAATTGATTGCATTTTAATGAATCAATCAGAAATTGTAATAGCAAGTTAAAATCTGATTTTGTGTTTTCAAATCAAACAAGAATGTAGAATCTTAACAAAGCAGCAATGTGACTACATAGGGCTGTGTTGTTTATGGCTAAGTCTACGTGAAGCTCTCTCGTGGTTAATAAATCACCCAGGGACAGGTAAAAGTGGCCAAAGAAAGAATTGGAAGTACACAATCAAGCACCGTGGACAATGGAACAATGTTATTCCTCCTTCTCTCTCTCTCTCCCCCCCCCCCGCCCCCCAGCATTGCTGAGTGCTGAGAATAAAGAAGACAGAGGAGAACTTTCACACCCTTATTCATCCTCTTCACTCATCTTCACTGTAACCTATTATTCCTTCTCCCTTTTTTTTTTTAGTCCATCACTCCTGTTCCCTTTCTTCTTGGGAAACAATTATGCACTCTTCCTCATCATTGAATGCATGACCACTTGGACTTTTTGCAGTGTCTTCCTTGCTCAAACCCCAACTTTGACTCACACTCATCATCCACCTTCTAATCTTGACTCTCAAATGGTCAGACAATGATTGCATTGTAACGTATTAATTGAGTTCACTACAAAACTTTCGCCTAACCACTACTGGCTCCTCACTACCACATAGTAATCCTTCATTTTAACTCAAGGACAATATGGTACAGTGGGAAGAATTCTATCTCTGCTGTCAGAAAAAAATCACAGTTCAACTTTCGTTTGTGATGCCTACTACCCTTTTGACCTGGGTGAACCACATAACCTCCTTGAGTCTTACTTCCCTCAAATATAAAATGAGGGGGTTGAAGGAGGTGTCCTCCAAGGTCCTTTCCAGCTCTACATGTTTGTTGATTCCCTTTTCCATTTCCTGCAGATACTGTTCCATTCATTCATCCTCAAACTCTCCAGCAATATCTCCTCTCACTTTCTACAGATGACTCCCTCTCCTACTTTACTGTGGACGGGTTATCCTACTAGAATTCCGACATAATTCTTCTTCTTCTTCAGAAAAGGAAAACCCAAAATACTCTTTTCTGTGTATTTTTTTCTTCCTTCTCTCTTGTCTCATAGCATGAAATAGTCCTTTTCCTTTCTAGGACAAACTAAGGTGAAATCTTGCTTGTGTGCACTTAACTTACTTGTCTCTTCAGGGACTTTGCCCCATTGATCATTCTTGTCCTTTCCTCCTCCATTGTTAAGCTCTTTTTTAAGCACTTTCACGTCTGCCTCAGTTATTCCCAAGCTACAAAAACAAAAACAAAAGAAAATCCTTTCATTGAACCTTCTACCTTATCAGGATATTGTACTATTTCTCTTTTTTCCTTCATAATCAACTCCTAGAAAGAATTCTCTATACCTGCTCATTTTACTTTTCATCACCTACTTTTGGTGATGAAAATCCCTGAAATCTGGCTTCTATTTCCACTGGTCTACTAAAATCTCATCTTTATAAGACCAAAATTGATCTTAACAAACACAAATGTTTTTTATTTTTTTTGTTCCCCTTGATCTTTCTGTCATACCTCATCTTGCAGACTACTCTCTTCTCCTTGGTGCTCCTACCTGAACTCATTTAGATAAATATCTTGATTCTAAGCACTATTCTTTCCTGTTAATCATCCTACTCTTTTTGAAAGGGCAGCTAGGTGGCACAGTGGATAGCATGCCAAACCTGGAGCCAGGAAGTCTCATTTTCCTGAATTTAAATCTGGCTTCAGACACTTACTGGCGTTGGGCAAGTCACTTCATCCTGTTTGCCTCAGTTTTCTCATCTACAAAATGAGATGGAGAAGGAAATGGCAAACCACTCCAGTATCTTTGCCAAGAAAACCCCAAATGGAGTCGCAAAGAGTTGAACATGACTGAACAAAACCTTTCTTGTTACTTTTTATTAGTCTTCTTCTTTGATAACTATTCCTCCTCTTCTCAAACTATGGCTATTCTCAAGGTTTTGTTTTATGACCCTTTTCCTTCATACTTTCTCCAATTGATTTAATGATCCCCTATGAAAAACGGTTTCAAATATATCTATTTTCATCAGTGAGCTCTAGTCACATATTTCTGAATTTTGGAAATCTCTACCTGGGAATTTCCCCAGTATCTTAAAGTTAATATAACCAAAACTGAAAATGCCATCTTCCTCCCCAAACTCAACTCTTCTTCTAATTTCTCTATCATTGTCAATGGCAATACTTTTCTCCCAGTCACTCTGACTCAAACTTCAGATACCTTTTCCCTCTCACACTTTATTTACCATGCAGTAAAGTGCTAGGTTTTGTTGTTTTTAATCATATATCTATCCTTTCTTTTCACTCTCAAGAACCTATTGAAATGGCCTCCTAAGTGTTCTTTCCCTTAAATTTCTACTCTTCAACTCATTTGAAGTAATTTTGCCATTGCAGAGATTTTTTAAAAAAATTTTTTTCAGTTCATGGAACAAAACAATCATTTCCACAACACAACACAATAAAAAAGATGACTGCCAGAAAAAGAAGTAATTTTTTTTTGTAATTTCTACCACATAAATTGCAAATCGCAAATCTACCATGTAAGTTATGTCACTCCCTTACTCAAAAAAGCCTTCATTGGTTCCTTCACAACCAAATGAATAAAAGACAAATTCATTACTTCACTTGTTTTTAAGTCTTAGGGACACTATATACAAATTTTCTTTAAAAAAAATTCATATACAGTACTTCGCAATGACTATCTTATTCATCAATAGGTCCTTAACTAAATATAGTTGAGCAAAGCATGCCAAACACATGGGCCACCTCTGACCACAATATGCATGTGTAGTCTACCATCAAGGTTGGTCATTTCACTGGTCAGAATTCTGATGTATTTTAATGTTATTTTCCTTTACGTTGTTGTTTTCATTGTTCAAATTATTCTCTTGGTTCTGCTCACTTAGCATTTCACTAGTTCATATAATTCCTCCAAAGATTCTCTAAATTCTTCACAATCAGATTTCTTGTAGCTCAATTATACTCGTATACCACAATTTTTCAGTGGATTCCTTAATCAATGTGTGTCCACTTTGTTTTCATAAATGGATGTAATCAGTCGTTTTTGTTTGTTTATTTTGTTCATTTCCTATTTCTCTTGTAACCAATTGCTGTTGCTATTGGGCAAAGTTATTGTTGTTCATCCTTTGTTCTCAAAGAGGACCAATGACATCAGGTAGGTGATATCTTGACTCGCAAGTTAATTGGATTTAAGTGAGGGAGGGCTGTGCAAAGTCACCAGGCTCACTCTCTCCTCCAGAGCCATCTAGGTCCAGTGGCAGGATATAGGTCAGGAGGACTAGAGATGGACCCGGGGGAGATCTTGGCCTTTTTAAGCTAAGTCTTTCTCAGGTCTCAGTTTGTCTGAGGAAGTGCCCGTTCAGTGATTAAGGTGGAGGACTATTTCTTTTTCTGGCCCTAACTTTTGAAATGTGCACTATCACTTCTCTTGACTCCTCCTTAAGCCAGTTCCAGGGCCTGATTTTCCCTTAGCCTATAACGAACAATAAACACTATAGGCTCTTTTATTCTCTCTCTCAGTCAGTTGTGTGATCATAAATATGAAGTCTACTATGAAATATCATTTGCAGAAGCATATTTGCTTCCTTCATGTCTTCATCAAGGATGTCCTTAATACATATATCAATTACCCTCATAATTTTGTATAGGTGGGGAAGTAGGAATATATGGTTACTGATAGTCTTTCTTCATTTTCTTTTGTAATGTCTCATATTATCTTCCCCACTTTCAGTTAACCTTGAGAATTGAGCCTTCTACTCTCAACATTGTGACACGTCTTCAAGATCTTGAAAATAGATCTTAGAATTAGTTTCTTCAAAATTGTCATCCTGAGTATGAATATTTTTTCTCTGTGCATTTATTTACAGCCAATAACTCAATACAGCCTCATATTCTTACATGCCTTTGTCATTTCTTCACTTAAGTACTTTGGGGACTGAGGTGGTCAGGTACATACAAATGTGATGGTTCTGCTTTTGTTGTAGATGAAAAGAGTTCAGTATAGAAATGCAAGCAGACATTTCATTTCACATCTACTTAGAGTTTCATTTTAATTTTTTCCCCTCTCATATCACACTGTCTTTAAGCTCTGTTTCCCGTTAATTACTTTTCAGTTTGCTGAAGTGATTCTGCTTGTAATCAACTTCCTTCACTTTGTTTTGAAAGTGAGATCATATTCTCCAATAGTGTTTCTCTTGCCTGCTGTGTCTTTCCACTTGTGCAGGAAATCAAGAATCTACGGCCTGCCCCAGGATGTTTCCAAGCTTCTTTCAGCTTCCTCCTTGTAGAAACCATTTTCCAATTGGTAAAATGTCTAGAAATGATGATAGTAAAAGTCAATGTCCTTACTTCTGTTTCTCATTTGTCTTAGATGACATTTTACTTAAATTGGTCTGGTTAGAATGGATAGAATTGTATCCAGATAGAATTGTATCATCTTTATCCTTTACTGTTAATTTTTTTTTTTACCTTAACTCCAGGTACTCCATCTGACTATACACTGACAGTTGATTTTGTTTTGCTTTTTTTTTGTTTGGCTAGGCAATGGGGTTAAGTGACTTGCCCAGAGTCACACAGCTAGTAAGTGTTATGTGTCTGAGGCTGGATTTGAACTCAGGTCCTCCTGAATCCAGGGCTGGTGCTCTATCCACTGCGCCACCTAGCTTTCCCTGACAGTTGATTTTGAAATGTCTCCACTTTGGTATTTTGTTCCTTAGTTGTTTTCAGTCATGCCCAATTCTTCGTGACTCCATTTGGGGTTTTCTTGGCAAATATACTGGAGTGGTTTGCCATTTCCTTCTCTAGCTCATTTTACAGAAGAAAAAACTGAGGTAAACAGAGTTAAATGACTTGCTTAGGGTCACACAGCTAGTAAGTGTTTGAGGCCAAATATAAACTCAAGAAAATGAGCCTTCCCGACTCCAGGTCTGGCATGCTATCCACTGTGCCATGTAGCTGCCCCTGCCACTTTGGTAATCATTTACCAATTTCATTTTCTTGTGATATTGTACTGTGCTTACCATGTCAAGCATCTTCCAACTCTTCCTGAAGTATTCATGAACCACAGGTGTGGCATTTCTAAGTACATACTACATAGGAAGATTATCGAACATGATACCCCATTAAATTGAAAACATAAAAGAGATTGAGGAACTGAAGGTATTGTCTACATATCATGGTGAGGTCTATCAAGTGTTGAAGTTTCTTAGATATGATAACATTAAATTTTCCTTCCATAGATTTTCTAGTATAATGGAGGGTGTTGGTTAGAGAAAGGAAGGGAACAACCATTTGTAAAACACTTACCATGTTCTAGGCATTGTGCCAAGTACTTTACAAATATCTCATTTAGATAAATCAAAACCGATGGACAAGTAAGAGAATTAATGATGTCTTAAGCTTTGTTTTTTCAACTTTTATATTCCTAACAACTACAAGTGACTATATATTACAGGAGACTCATAGGGAGTGATTCTTTGAATCACTAGAATTACTTTTTCTAACCACAAAAAAAAAACAAAAAAGAAACCTAAAAAACTCTGCAAGGATATACTTTGCTCTCTTCTTTGGGGAAAAATAATAATGTCATTAGATCTTGCTTAAAATGTATTACTTGGTTATCCTAGGCTAACTGCCACAATAAATTGTACTCACCCATTTCTAATTTGAAGATTTGTATAACAGAGATGGGGGTATTGGAAACAGATATTTCTGGAAATTTCTAGGTAGCACAGCATTTATTGCACTATTATTATTACTGAGATCTAGTCAATTTTTAAAAATAGGAATTTTACAGTAGGTTGTGGTCCATTCATACTCTGCTCTACAAAACGGAAGTTTTTTCCCCTGAAGAGTTTACTTAAAATGTTTTTTTCCTAGTTAATTTCAAGGTCTGTAAATCCTGTTGACCTCTGAAACTTAATATTCAAACAACAGATGGCTTTAATAATTTCTGCCACCTAGGATTTGCCATCAAGGGTGTTTTTTGCCAACAAATAAATAAAAAATAGCACATTTTTAATAACTATAAATCATCAATTAGTTGACCTTGACAATAAAGTTTGTTTGTCTTCTGGAAATATAAGAAAATCTATTGGCATTAGAATTCTTCAATCCCCTTTCTCTCCCTACTCCCAAGTCTGTCCCAGTAAAAAATCCTGATTCTAACTCTTTCTTATTCCTTTCTCTCTAATTCACATCCCTACTCTAACTAGAGTAGGCAAAAGTTAGCTCCTTCAAAGGTATCACCACTGGCAACATATTGGGATTTTCAGATTTTTATTTCTACAGAAAAGAAAAAGTAAAATCCTTTCAAATAATAGGGAATAAACAAAGGTCCATACCAATCCCTTGCTATAAGCTGTTTCCTCTCAAAGAACTGAAAAATTTAGAAAAAGCAGGTCAGATATTCTGAAACTTAAACTTCATCATGAAATCCAGGAGGACAACAAGTAACTGATGTAAAATACATCAATATTGTTTGTAGAAGCCTTGCAGGACAAAGATCTAACTTTCTTGTTTGTTTAAAACATCTGGAAGATGAATAAATAATCAGTTAGTACAAACGAACAGTATGTCAGAATGTGTTAAACAGAGAATAGAAAATCCTACATGGAATTGATAACTATGCCTTTATCTTTTCTAATAATTTTCATTGAATAAGTATTTATTAAAAGCCTACTATGTGCAATGCTCTAGGGATATAAGGATAAATGAAAAAAAAAACTATTCTTGTCCTTAAGGAGCTCGTATTCTCTTAAAGCTATAACTTAGATGCAAATAAGTGAATCTAAGTTAATTAGAGGATAGAAAAGACACCAAGGATTAGTTAGGGGGATCTTGAAGATCTTCCTGTGCCAAATGGTGTTATGTTGAGCTTTGATGAATGCCAAGAGGTAGAAGTGAGAAGGGAGTATCTCCCAGAGATGTAGATGAGTATATACCAAAGCAAAAAAGTAGGTGATGGAATAATGGATTCTTAAAACAATTAAGAGGCCATTTTGTTTAGAATGCAGAATATGTGAATGGCAGTAATGTGAAATAATTGCAGAATGGCAAACTGCAGCAAGAGTGTGTGAAGGGTTTTAAATACCAGCTGAGGAATTTGTATTTTATCTTAAAGGTAACAAGGCAGCACTGATATTTCTTGAGCCGGAGAGTGTGATGATCAGATCCATGCCTTGGGAAGATAATTTTGCTAGTTGAATAGAACATTGATTGGAGATTGAAATCTGGGACATCAATGACCAGGCTATTGTAATTTCTTCCTGTGTTTCTAGACAAAGTGATCCTTTTCTAGAAAAGGATAAGGAACATTTGGAGAACAAAAGATCAAGAATATAAAAAAAAAATTAATGAAAAAATGTAAAGGAAAGAGGTTTAGCAGTACCAGATCTTAAACTATATTATAAGACAGTAATTATCAAAACTATCTGGTATTGAGAAATAGAAAGGTGGATGAGTGGATGAAAGCAGACATACAATACACAGTAGTAAATGATTATAGTAACCTTGTTTTTGACAATATAAAGATTGAAGCTTTTGGGATAAGAATTCATTATTTGGTAAAAATTGTTGGGAAAACTGGAAAGTGTTCTGGCAGAAATTGGGTATAGACCAATATCTTACACCATTTACCAAGATAAGGTCAAAATGGTTACATGACCTGGATATAAAGAGAGATATCCTAAGTAAATTAGAAAAACATTGAACATACTACCTATCAGATTTACTGATAGGAGAAGAATTTATGAAAAAAAAAAGAGATAGAGAACATTGTGAGATGTAAAATGGATAATTTTGATTATACTAAAAGGGAGTTTGTACGAAAAAAAAAACTCCAATGTAGCCAAGATTAAAAAAAGGCATTAAATTGGGAAAAAATTTATAGACAATTTCTCAGATTAAGGTCTCATATCTCAAATATATAAAGAACTTTGTCAAATTTATAAGAATGAGTTATTCCCCAACCAGCATTTTTTGTTGTTGAAGAAATCAAAGCTATATATAGTCATATGAAAAAATATTCCAAATCATTATTGATCAGAGAAATACAAATTTAAAAAAAATTTCTCAGATGTCATCTCATACCTATCAAATTGGCTACATTGATAAAAATTACAATTGTTGGAAGGGCTGAGATTGGGACACTAATACATTGTTGGTGCAACTGTGAACTGATACAACCATTTTGGAGAGCAATCTGGAATTATGGCCAAAGAATTATAAAACTATGTATACTCTTTGACCGAGTAATACCACTATTAGGTCTATTTCTCAAAAAAAGGGAAAAAGAAAAAGAACATATGTTCTAAAATGTTTATAGCAGCTTTTTTGTAGTGGTAAAGAAGTGGAAATTGAGGGGATGTCCATCAATTATGGAATGGCTAAACAGGCTGTGGTATAGGATTGTGATGGAATATTACTGTGCTTAAGAAATGATGAGCAGGTTGATTTTAGAAAAACATGCCTGCATGAGATAATGAAGAGTGAAATGAGCAGAACCAAGAGAACATTATATAAAGTTACATCAATATTGTTCAAAGAATAACTGTGAATGACTAAGTTATTCTGAGTATTACCAATACTCAAATCAACTACAAGGGACCTATGAAGAAAGATACATTTTATTTCCAGAGAAAGAACTGATAAATAGAAGCATGCATAGTATGGTTTTATACACAGACACACACAGACACACAGACACACAGACACACACACACACACACACACACATATATATATATACATCCATACATCCATCCATCCATACATACAAATATTTGTGTCAAATGGTGGCCTTCTCTAGTCTGGGGTGGGGAGGGAGGGAAGGAGACAGTTTGGAACTTCAAATGTAACAAAAAAAGTAAAATTAAAGAAAAAAAGAAAAGGATATGGTAGAAGTTCCATATTTACATATTTAACTCATAGATGGAGCAACGGATAGAATGATCGCCCACTGGTCAGTAAGAACCGATTTCAAATTCAACCTCACACACTTACTAGTTGTGTGACCCTGGGCAAGTCACTTAACCTCTGCCTTCCTCAATTTCTTCAACTGTAAAATGGAGATGGATCATAGTACTTACTTCTCAGAGTTGTTGTGAAGCTGAAATGAGAATCTTTGTAAAGCTCTTAATACAGTGGCTAACACATAGTAGGTGTTTAATAAATGCTTATTCCCTTCCCCTTCCCCCACTTTATTACTTCAGTAAAGCTATGATCTTATTTCCTATATTGGGCTAGGTCAAAGTCCATCAGTGCCTTAGCATCTGATAATTTCTTGTCTCTAGTCTCACATAAATCTTCCAAAGATTTTCTCAGCATACTAGAAGCTGATCTTTTAGGTCTTTTTAAATTCAGTGAAAACTAGTTCAGCCATTGGACTACCTTTCATTATACTGGCCCACCTCTTTCTTCAATATCAAACATCTCAAGTGCTTGCTCTTATGCCATTCATTCATTCGATCGTTAATTACTAAGGACTTACTGCATGTTAGACACTCTGCTAGGTATCAGAGATAGAGGTACTAACAAAACCCTAGCTCTCAAGGGTCTTATGTTGTATTGTGGGAAACAAGTTTGCATATGTCTAAATATCCATAAAACATATATGCATGCATATACATGTTCACATTTAAGCATGTTATGTATGTATATGCTCTAGCCTACTTGTGCCCAACACAAGTATCTTCATTGCCCTTTGACTCTCCCACATCTGATATTTGGAGATTATGGTGTCCCATATTTTTAATCATATAGCATTGTTAGGAGAACATTAATGTGTGTGTGTGTGTGTGTGTGTGTGTGTGTGTGTGTTAGTATGTATACACACACAAACACATATATTTTGGTCAGGGAACAATGAGATCATTAAAAGTACTGCACAATTTTCTGAATATAGTCGATTGTCTCCTGCCATTCTATTCTGGGCCTTGCTCATTATTTACCTGTAGTATCTGTCCTAGATATGTATGTTGATGTGTTAACTTGATGAACTCTAAGTCATAATCTGGGCGGTAGACATTTTTTATCCATTTGTTTTTTTCTGTTCTGATTTTTATTCATTCTACTTAAAAAAAAAAAGTAGATCATAGGATTTAGAGCTGAAAGTAAACTTAGAGGAAATCCAGTCCAATGTTTTCATTTTACATATGAGGAAGCTGAGACCTGGAGAGGAAAAGTGATATCCAACATCATATGGATGGTAAGGAGCAGAAGTTAGATTGAAAGCTTTGCTCTCTATTGCCAGATCTGATGTTCTTTCTGTTTTGCCCTAACTTCCTTTCATTTTAACTCAATTTCACCTCAACATCTATTAAACACAGTGTCTATGTGCTAGGCATTACATGGGTCAAACCAAAGGAGTCCTAGGGAAAGATACTAAGTCCTTAGCTTTGCTATTAAAGTCATCACTTCTCTATTCTAACTCGTACCTATCCTTCAAGTCTTATTTCATATAGTTTCCCTTTAGGCATATGTTGTTCCAATCAAACCTGCCCATCAGTTGATTTCTTTTCAATATTCCTTCTTCCACTCCCATGCCTTTGCTTGGGTGTCAACTTCATATTGGTAAGTAGCTCTCTCCTCAGCTCTGCCTCACAGAATCTTGGACTTAACCTACTGCCATATACTCTGATCTAGTGACACTGGCCTCCTGCCTCTTCCATGAATGAGACATCCTGGGCATTTTCTGTGGATGTCCCCTCCTGACTGCTGGGTAAGGGGTTCAGATCTTATTTGATATATAGTGAAGAGTCAATCAAGTGTCTAGGGAAGATGGAGGAGTGGAGAGTGATGTTAGATCTATACTTTAGAAAGGAAATGACTTGATGACTCTTGGCATGGGTGGATAGGAAGAAGATGGATTAATTAGAAGGTGAGGAGAATAATTCAGGTAACAAATGATAAATATCTGAACTGGGAGGCAGGGGAGGGAGAAGGCAGTGTTGAATAGAAGAAAAAAAGGCACATGTTAAGGACATCAAACTCTTATTACACAAAGAATGCCCGTATCAAAATTTAAGTACCATTTAAGTGTTAATCTACAGTTTTAAATACCTTACCCCTCTGCTAATAGTTTCTAGCAGAGTTGGCTTATTTTATTTTATTTTTTAACTAACCTTTCTACTGATCACTTTCATGATTAAAGCAACTTCAAGCAATATTTTGTCATCTGGATAAATGTTGATCTAGAAATTCTATGTCTTTGAGTATAAAAAGTGCCACGGGAGGGTAGCTCCCATTTATTTAGATAATATAAAATGGTCTGTACTTTCAAGTGACACTAGAAGTCTACTTATTTGAAAACTCAGAATTTGTTGTATCCCAAAACTGTAAAGACATTTATTGTAACTTGGGTATTGATCTAGAAAATCAATATGGCTTCTGTCAGGCCCATTTTTCTCTCTATATATTTTTAATGTGAAGCTTTCTTTTTTCTTCTTTAAAGTTACTCTGCAAAGACTGTTGAATTTCCAAGCATAAAGATTGCTGTGTACTTTCAATTCTGAAATGTAGGACTTTTAAATTTAAAGGAACAATACTTAGATAGTAAACAGTTGTTTGAAAAGCAAAGACTAAGAAAAAAATGTAGCACCACAAGGAAAATTTCAGCCACCTTTCCAAGGTTTCCGATGACTGCATTATACCTAAAATATTTTACATAATTCAAGTTAGGAAAAAATGGAAATAGGTAAAGTTTGAGAAATAGTAGTTCACTATATGGAGTTAGAGTCAGGAACACTGAGTTTGAATTCTGCCTCAGGCATTTACTATCTGGGTGACTTTGGACAAGCCACTTGACCTTTTCCACACTCAATTTCCTTATTTGTAAAATGAGGAACAAATGAGATAACATATGTAAAGTCCTTCACAAGCTTTAAAATGCTATTAAGTTTGAGCTATTAGCTTTATTACAGCCAGAGAATCTGGTTATCAGTATTTCAGGCAAAAAACTTTTAATTTAATTTATTAAACAATAGAATTGATGGACAAAGGACAAAGGCTGCTTAGTATAATGAATAGATGTCCAAACTTAGAATTATTAATACTCTAGTTCTGCCAATAACAAATATAGGTTGTGTGACCATAGACGAGTCACAAACTTTCAATGTCCTTCGGAAGTTCTCTAAGGCCTATAAAATTGGGAAAAGTTTTGTGGATCAATTCAAACTTCTTTGTACTGATGCAAGTATGACCTCAAATAATAAAATATGGGCCTTCAGTGGTATCTCCTTGTTCAGACTTCCAATAGGACAGAAGTCCCTGCTATTGCTCAGAGACAACTCAGTTCATGAAAATACCCCAGTTTTCAAGGAAAGCCTGAATCAGAGTCTCCTGGGTGTAGGTCCAGTACTCTGTTCAACATGCCACATGCCAAGAAATATGTTATATGACTTAAGCTCCCTAATGTTCATTTTCAGGCTAGAGAAAGACTTAATCTATGAAGTTATGGTCTAGTGAGGACTACTTGAAATTCCAATGAAAGAAAAAAGTTTAGTATTCCACAAGCAAAAAAAAAAAAAAAAAAGAGCTCACTATCTACATTATTATTAGTCTCACATGCTTGAATTCAGATTAGAAGAAATATTAGTTTCGCTTCCTTGAATTCAAATTGTAAGAAATGAATGACTAGAAAATGGCCAGACTCATAGGAAGAGCAAATAAAATCACCAGTATGTTGATCCCTCTTGCATCATTGATGTCTATGGACAAGATTAATATTGGTTGAAAAATTACTTAAGAATAATACTAATTTTTTTAAAAAAATAAGTTTTTATTGGTGTACTCTGTTTTTTACATCATCATGATTATCCTTAGTATTCTTTCCCTCCTAGAGAGTCATCTCACATAACAAATAGTATTTTTAGAAGGAAAAAAAAATATCAGCACAACAAATTTTTCAATACATTGAAAAAAGTCCAAAAACATGTGCAATGTATAACACTTGTGAACCTCCCACCTCCTTAAAAGTATGGCTGGAGGTGTCTTTTCCTATCTTTCCATTTACATGCTCCTTAATTTTTATAATTTTGTTAGATCCACTTTTATATGAGAGTTTTTGTTTCTATTTAAATTGTGGTAGTTATTATGTATGTTGTTTTCTTGGCTCTGCATACTTCATTCTGCATCAGTTCATGTAGATCTTTCCAAACTTCTCTGTATTCATCACATACATAATTTTTCACAGCACAATAATATTCCATTATATTCATGTACTCCAGTTTGTTTTGCCATTCCCCAGTTGATGGGCATCTACTTTGCTTCCACTTCATTGCCATCACAAAAATGCTGCTACAAATAGATTAATGACAGCTAGCGTTTAGGTTTGTGTGTTGCTTTATAAATAGTATCTCTTTTTGTCCTCACAACAACTGTGGGAGGAAGATGCCATTATTATTCCTATTTTACAGATGAAGAAACTCAGGCAAAGGTTAAGTGGCTTGCCCAAAGTTAACTATACTCAAGTTTTACTGACTCCAGGCCCAGCGCTCTACCTATAGCACCTTCTTGCTGCCCTATCAATGAGATCACAGATCCATTGAAGTATTAAAATATCAGTGTCATAGTTTAAGGGTAAGGAGAAGAAACCCCAGTTTGTTTCTAACATGAATCCCCTTATTATAGCTTATAAAACAGGCACTATTTTTAAGTGAGGATTTACATGAGCAATAAATTTAAAATGAGAAGCCAAATTCTTAGCAGAATTTCAGATAATTTGGCAAAAATGATAGAGGAGGAAATGGCAAATGTTGGAGGGGATATTAGGATATTCTTACAGTGTTGTGCATCTGTGAACTGATTCAGCCATTTTGGAGAGCAATCTGGAATTATGCCCAAAGAGTTATAACCATTTGAATGTATACAAAGAGTGTATACTATTTGACCCAGCAATACCACTATTATGTCCATTTCCTAAGGAGATCGGGGAAAAAAGAAAAGAAACTATATCTTCTAAAATATTTATAGAAACTCTTTTCGTGGTGGCAAAGAATTGGAAATTAAGGGGATGCCCACCAATTGAAGAATGGCTGAACACATTGTGGTATATGATTGTGATGGAATACCACTGTGCTGTAAGAAATGATGAGCAGGTTGATTTTAGAAAAAACATGGAAAATCTTGTACGAAATAATGAAGACTGAAATGAGCAGAACCAAAAGAATGTTGTATACAGTAGCAGCAATATTTTTTGAATAATAATTGTGAACAACCAAGTTATTCTGAGTATTAGAAATACTCAAATCAACTATAAAGGACCTATGAAGGCAGATGCTATCCACCTCTATAGAAAGAAGTGATAAATAGAAGTATGCATAGTATGGTTTTATATATATTTATAAACCTGTGTCAAATGGTGGCTTTCTCCAGTGGGGGGCAAGCAGAGAGCAAGACAGTTCAGAACTTAAAATGTAACAAAAAAATAAAATTAAAATTTGTAAAGTATCTCCTAAATGGGTTCTCTAGGACACTTTGTGTGTCTTGGTAATTTTTGTTTGCTCATAAACCTTCCTATCTGGATGGCAAGGTTCTCCTGTGAGATTCCTTTGTCAAAGTTAATGCCAAGGTTAAGAAGATTAAGTTGGGTGTTCACATAGCACCCAGGAAATCTCTTTGGTAAGGTGTGAATTCACCAACCTGATTACTCATCCCTTAACACAATATTTGATGGCTGATATACCTAAGCTCCATTTTTTGGACTTGATCTTTACAACAAGGGGGGAATAGTATGAGGAAAGATTAGGTATCAACTTAAATTCTGGTGCAAATCACATGTGAGAAGATCATGTTGTTTTATGTCTCTTCCATGTGATAAAGAATCTATCACCGTGGGAGCCTTTATGTTTTTGGTGCTGCCCCTGCTCATTGGCACCACTTTATTATATCTGGAGACTCACTGTGAACTGAAAAGATTTGGCATTACACACTGCATGGATCAGATCATTGAGTTTAGAAATAAGCCCATATGGAGGAGGAAAGAAAAATGTTGGATTTCTGATCTTTGTTCTTTCACATTTTTGTAGCCACCCCTTAAGGGGCCATTACATTTTATGAAGTGTATTTTTTTTTTTGGCTATCTTTTTCATTATGTTTTTCCTTTCAACTTTTTCCATTTAGAACTGCCTATGTTAGGCTCCCTGCATTTACAAAATTATATTTGACCAGTAACAGAATAAAATCATTTAAGTGTTGAAAGGTCCTTCAGATTAGAAGGCTTTAAGGAGCAAGGGACAGAGTACTATGAGACCAATATTGTAACTTCTTCCTCCATTCATGTTAGGCTAGTTTTTGTCCCTAGAAGTAACAAAGCTATGCCTGGGACTTGATTTGCTCAGGGCTAAGGTTTAAACTGTTTCTCTATTGATAGTTTTCTGGTAGCTTCTGGACCTACTGAATTAGCTTCCTGCTCACCTAAGGTCATAGAAAGCTCACATTCCCCCCTACATAAAAGGCCCAGTCATATGGAGCTAGGGAAGCCTTCAGACTTGACTGATGTCCCAAGATAATAAATCATCACACCCTACCCTGCTGACAAGAACTATTTCCATAGGATGTATCTACCCTCAACAATTATCCTTTCTATTTTATTAGTAAGCCTCCTTTTGCTAACTGTAATGACCTACATATTTTTTTATTTCATTCCAACATTGAAACTGAACTAACAGATTTCTCTGATAGAGTCAAACCTTCCCATCAGATACCTCCTTCATGGAGTTTCCTCTGATTCCTCTTACTTGAAATGATGTTTTCCTTTCAGATTTCTCCAAGCTATTATTTTAACTATTCTTATATCCCTTTCATGAATTACAGTTAATAATATTTGTGTCATACCTCCCACTAGAGGGAGTGGGTGGGGAGCCTTTGGCCTTGAGACCACATGTGGCCCTCTAGGTCCTCAAGTGTGGCCCTTTGACTGAATCCAAACTTATTTGTTCTGTGACTACAGATACAGAACAAAGGATTATAAAACTGAAAGGGTTGCAATCGAGTTCAACTTTCTTATTTTACAGATGATAAGACTGAGGTCCAGGGAGGGCTAAATGACTTACCTGAGGACTCACAAGTAGTAACGAGAACATAGTTGGATTTCGAACCCAGCTCATCTGACTTCGGAACCAGAGTTCTTTCCTCCATACATTCTTCTCCTTGCTACGGTACGTGCAGCATACTAGCTACTTAATAAATAAATGAGTGTCGAATTGGTGAGTATTAGTGTATCTTTGAGTTCTAAGATTCTATGTCTAGATCATTTACTTGTAGATCAATCTTGTCAGAATTACTGACTGCAGTCATTTGGAATTTCAGTGCCTAACTCAGCTTGGAAAACACCAACTCATCGAATTGGGACCCCTCCTTACTAGAAGTTACAAAAGTCACGTAGTCCAAATTTCTTGGTTATTTGCCCGAGATCTTGAAGTATTCACTGATACTTGTTAAAAGGTCAATTAAAGAGACTTAATTCCTGTGGCTGGTTTCTAATGCTTTCCAGTTGACAAAGTCCCAGTTAATACAACTTTTCTGTCATGGCCTCAGAGTGAGAGCTTTAACTCTCAGAATTTCTTGAGAGAAGCTGAGTCACTTGAGGAGAATTAAAGTCAGGTCATCATCTAGAATTCAGCTACCAAACTCTGGGTCATATGCTAGGGATTACCTAATTGACTCAGAGAGGGAAGTTTTTAAAGGGAAAATCTTTAACTGCAGCTTAAAACAAACTATATGGCCCCTGAGAAAATCTTACTCCTTTGAACTACCCTTTATATCCTACTTGGTGAGTAAATTATCTTAAGCAAACTGGGTAATAAGAGTGAATTTAGAAGGTCATCAGGGTACTTTTCTATGTAGACATTGTGTTTTGTCAGCTTCAAGCTAAAACTAGCAGTGAAGGTCAAGACTAAAGTCAGGTGTCTCTGTTAGCATTTCTTACTTGTTAACTTAGCTCCCCAGTGTGAAGTAGGTCACTTACAGTTACATACTTTGCAGGCTTTTATTTTTCTAAATTAGAGTTAAGAATGTGGCTACTATTTTAACTCTTCGTGATATTTAATGACCACAGCAACAATAACTGCCGTTTCTACATCATGTTAAGGATTTTTTTCAAAGCACATCATTACATTACCTCAGATAGGCCTCCCTTCAAGCCTGTGAGATAGATACTTCAGGTATTACCTCCATTCTGCATACTAAGAAACTGAGGCCTAAAGAGCTTATGGTCACATAGCAAGCATCGGAGGCTACATTAGAACTCAGGTCTTCCTGCCTTTAGTCTAACACTGTAATTTCTGTTTATGATAAGTTGGATTATAAACCATTTTTATTTATAATGATTATCCTTTTACAGACACACGATTGTTTCCATTCTAATATATAAAAAAAGGTTCCTCAGAGAGTAAACATAGCTTGAACAGGGTGACAAATATCTTCAGAAGAAATGGGGAAAAGTTATATGAGAATGAGGGCTAAAGCCAAAATGTCTCCATCCCATTGGTTTACTGGGCATATTTAATGCTACTGAAATGCAATAAAACTGGGAGTCTGTTGCTAGTTTAATCATAACTTCCTTTTTTTCTTATTCAAACTTTATCGTTTTTATAACCCTGGTCACTTTAAAGTGTTGAAGATTTCTTGCTTAAGAAATACTTTTTACGTCTCCTTTGAGTAGAAGGCCACCTAGATAACACAACCTTTATAATTTCTAGTGAATCTACTTTTCCCTTTGCTCCTTTATTCTATAATTGCCTTGAGGCTCTGTCCTTGGCCTCCTTCTGCTGTTGTGCTGCCTTCTCTCTTAAGCAGGCTTCTTTCATTCTGAGGTCTATTGCTTGGCAATTCTTTTGTGAAGAAGACAGTGAACTTTGAATCTCTAAGTAATAATAAAAAAAAAAAACAACACTTTTCTAAAGTAACTTTTCCAAAGCCTTGACAACATAGATATACTACAGCCTAATGAAATATACATAAAATCTAGACTTTCTTGGGCTGCATGCATTTTAAAAAATGCAAATATGAAGATATTGAATTTAATACTTTTAAGAATCAATTTGGGCAGCTAGGTGGTACAGTGGATAGAGCACTGGGCCTGGAGTCAGGAAGACCTGAGTTCAAATTTGGTCTCACATACTTAGTAGCTGTGTGACCCTGGACAAGTCCCTTAAGTCTGTTTGCTTCAGTTCCTCATCTGTACAATGAGCTGGAGAAGGAAGTGGCAAACCACTTCAGAATCTTTGCCAAGAAAACCCCATGAAGAATCAGATACAACTGAAATAACTTCAACAACAACAACAAAGAATCAATTTATTGTGTTGTATGTAATAAGCAATCTAGAATCTTTGGTTTGTTTTTGCATTCTGAAAACTAAAAGGCAATCTGCAAAATATAAGAAATAAGAAACAAACATTTATTAAAACCTGCCAAGTGATCTTCCTATTCTCCACTCTCCCTTCCTCCCAGACTTCTAGTAATGGGAAAATGAACACTATGGAGCCAGCTCATTCCATTACTGGAAAGCTCTGTTAGGAACTATTTCATTAGGGTGACTGGAAATTTATTTCCTTGTTGCTTCTACGAATTTAAATTAGTTCTGTCTGCTAGGGCTAAGCTGAGCTACGGCTAATCATTCTTCTACAGGACAACACATCAAATATTGCCAAACAACTATTACTAGTCCCCCAACCCCCAACCCCAAATCTTCTCTTCTCCAGGCTAAACATTCCTAGTTCCTTCAGCCTTCTCTATAAATAACCCTTAGTTGAATCTCCATACCTGAATGCTTTTCTTTCTTTGAATATGTACTAGCTTGGTCAATGTTGCACCTAAAATTTGGTGCCCAGAATAGCACTAAATATTTTGAGTGTTATAACTAAGGCAGGGGACAAAGGACTATCATCTCCCTCTCTTAAGAATACATAGGGTTTTTTTTTTAAATGCCTTTCACGTGGTTGACTCATACTGTTCTCAAAGTCTACTAAAACATCTTGAACATTTTCATATGATATGTTTTCTTGTCAAGTTATTCCATTATTCCAATCCTACACTTTCAATCATTTAAAAATACAAATGTAAGAAGAATTATTTATGTTTATCCTTATTAAAATTCATCTTAGCTTCAAAAAGTTTTTTGGATCCTGATTGTCATCCACTGATTTAGATAATATACCTCTAATAGTTTTGTTATTTATAGATCTGTTAAGCCTGCTATCTATATCTTCAAACAGGTCATTGATTAAATTGTTCAACAGAACCAAGGCCAAAGGGCACTGTAGTGCCCAAGATCTATGGGCACTCTATTGAAGACCTTCCAGGTTAACATGCAACCAAATAACTACTTTTTAAATCTAACCATCCAAACAGGTCCAACTCCAACTAACTGACCTATTATCTAGCTATTATTTGAGGTCTTAGTTTTGAGTAATTCAGTATTTCAAGACTGTCTTTTGTTGTGAAGGCTTGAAGAGTAAGCTTTGTCGAATTTGGTACACTTGTTTATCTTCTTTATTTCCTCCTTCCCCATTTTCCTCAGCACTATGAAAAGTCTGCTTTATATATTCTCCCATTAGCCCAGGTATAAATAATTGTGGATCATTAAGGCCTTCATATATTTAGAATGTTATATAGCTTGATTTTTTTTTTTTTTGGTGAGGCAATTGGGGTTAAGTGATTTACACAGAGTCACACAGCTAGTGAGTGTTATGTGTCTGAGGCCGGATTTGAACTCAGGTCCTCCTGACTTGAAAGTCGGTGCTCTGTCCACTGTGCCACCTAGCTGCCCCTAAAATATTTTTTAATAAAATCAATGGGATGATTATAGATATCTATACTTACTTGGGAAAATGCTTAGAGAGAAAAAGACAAAAACAATTTAACTGCCCATGGAATTTTGATTTTGACCAACAAAACCATTACCCCCAAACCCTTCTAAAATTCTAATGGTGCCTTTTGTTCAACCTATATTTAACATTAAGCAGCAACTAAAAAGTTAACTAAAATCACAATACTCTTTTGTTGTATTAGGACTTCCCTTTTGAATTTTTATTTTAATACTTAGTTTAAGAATTTATTCTTCTATATACTTCCATCCCAACTCTTCATCCTGCTGTAGAAATGCTTCTGATTCTCAAAGAGTATTCCAATGAACTCCAAATGCTATCAAGTCCTCTCAGGTGATTTCGTAGGATCTCAGTCTGGTTCCCCTCCCCCCCTTCCCCTTTCCCCATTAGACTTTCCCAGATTCAGCACAGCTTTTTAGTTTTCCACAGTAGTTTCACCTCATCTTGGGGGTCATGGTGGTCCAGCATTATTCTTTCTTTGGCGAACACTTAACACTTGAGTGATATTATCAGAATGATTAAACTAGCAAAGGATTAGCAAAGCGGTGATTAGATAGTAAAGAGCAAAACCAGGAAAAATCAGATAGTGTCATGAAAGCCCAGACAGGAAAGAACATCCAGGGGAAGAGACTAGTCGATAGTGTAAAATGCAGCTGATACATAGAGAAGAAGGAGACGTGAAGAAAGACGATTAGATTCATCCATTTAAAAAACATCAGTAATTTTGCAGAGAATAGTTTCAGTCAATTTATAAGGTTGGGAACCATACTGCTAAGAGCTGAGGAATGAAAGGAACGGAAATGGAGATAGAAAGTATAGATAGCTTTTTCTAGGAGTTTTCCTGAGAAAGGGAGGAAAGGTATAGGATGATGGATTAAGGGGATGGTGGGTTGAGTAAAATTTTTTTTTGTTTTTTGTTTTATTTTTTAGGGATGGAGGAGAGTTAGACATGTGTGAAGATAATATGGAAGAACTAATAGATAGGTTGAGGGACAGGGAGAGAAAGGGAAATTGAGAGGGAAGAAGTTAGAAGGACAGGAGAAGGAAAGATGGGGTGGGTGGATATTAAAGTTCCAATGTGTTGGAAAAGATGGGAAAGGATAGAATGAAGTACACATGCAGAGGGGTTGGCCTTAACAAAAAGAGCTACCCCATTGTCAAAGACTGAAGAGACAGAAAGATTCAAGGTTAAAGTAGAAACACTGCCCTGTCTTTGTAGAAGGCTGCTGGGAACCCACATCTAGAATGTTGTATTTTGTTCCTTCCAGATATCTCTAGAAACAATGGAGCTAGATAAGACATGGAGAGGAACAACCTAAATTAATTCAAGAGCTGGAGTAGCTGGGTCTTTCTTCACTCTTTTAAAGGTTAACTGTGATCAGATAACTTTATAACTACAATATTTTTCATTAGATTGGTATTATCACAGCCAGGTTAATTTATAAACTAAACTTCCACTGCTGCTTTAGAGTTCAAAAGGTCAAACCTATGTTAAAATTTAGCATTAAGAGCCCTTAACTTTAATTTTCTGTGAAATGTTATTGCACATTTCAAAAGCATGTGTTTGTTTTCCATCTATACTATGAAAGATGCAAGAGAGGAAATTATAATAATGCAGCATGATGTGATACCCTGTATTTGGGAAATGATTTACAGTCATAGATTTCATTCTGGTTAAAATTGAAGAGTAACTCAACCAGGCCACAGGGCATTTTTTGAGAAGGGAATGTGTTGCATTTAGAAAAAGTAATCTGCCAGCATGCTATTCAGCCCACATCTAGTTTTGGCCAGTTTTGATAGATGAGTTAGACAGCTGGGCAATATCAAAGAATTGGAGCTAATATTGAAAGCAGTTCATTATTTGCCTCTTGTTCAAAGAGCACCAAGCAGTGTAGGTAACAAAATGTGTTTTCCAGTTTTTAGTGAAATTATTTTATTCCAACAAATGGAATACATTTAGACTCCTCTCTCCATAATTCTGTGGCTTCAAAGGAATCTGTTCTGCATTCTTTCCAAGCAAACAAAATAACTAGGTCTTTGCCACCATTGAGCTGAGTTTCTGATAACAGACTGTGAGGGAATGGAGGGTAGAAGCACTAGCAATGCCCTTTTCCTAAGAAATGCTATGTGGAGTAGTGGAAAGATCATTGGACTGGGAGTCAAGAGAATTGGGTTCTAGTCTTATTTCTGCTGTTTGATCTTTGGCAAATCATATCCCCTCCTCTGGATTTCAGTTTCATAATTTGCAAAAAAAAAAAAAAGGAGATTGGGCTAGATGATGCTTTCTGTTTCTAAAATGCTGTGATTCTGTGAGAAGACAAGAGGTGAGTGTAGAGAAGGAGGGGAAATGATAGCTGCTTTCAAGTATTTGAAGAGTCATTGGGGGAAGAAGGTATAGACATAATCAGCTTGATCCTCAGAGGGTGGAATTAGGAATTAAGGCGTAGAAGCTGAAAAGAGGTAAATTTAGTTTTTAATATTAGGAGAGAATTTGTTACACCCAATTTTTTATCTTTAGAGTTATCCAAGAGTGGAATGACAGTCCCCAGTGGTGACGTTGGTGACAATGACACCAGAAAGATGATGTCTTTTGACAGTCTTGTGAAGCCTATGGACTCCTTCTCAGAATAAAGTTTTCAAAGGCATAAAATAAAATAATTAGGATGACAAAGGAAACAAATTATATTTACATACAATTATCAAAATGTAAAAAAAAAGTTCAAAGACGTCAGTTGAAGAGGCTCTGCCATAGAAGTAGTGGGTTTTGCTGTCGCTGGAGGTCTTTAAGCAAAGGTTGGATGAATGGCCACTTGTCAAGTAGGTTGGAAGCAGGGGAGATATTTTTTCAAGTATGGGTTGGAGTAGATGTATCCTGATGTCATTTTCATCTCTGCGATTTTATGAGTCTATGAAAATAGTAAATGAGTCTCTCATGAAGACCAGGTATATTGGGCCATCACTCACTATCATTTCTCCTTCATTTACTCTCCTGCTTGCTTATACTGTATTGATTTTTATTCATAGATATATTTGTTCGTAAGATTGGTCTTCAGTCATTTTTGGTGTTTGTGCACTTCCTTAGGCGGGTTATAATCTTCTGAAGGGCAGAGACACTTTCTATTTTGTATTGAAACATAGTATAGAGCAGGAGTTTTCTAAGATTCACTGAATTACTTGAGGACCAATTCACTGAATTACATGAGGACCAATTCACTGAATTACTTGAGGACCAATAAATTCTGTATGTGTATTTGATTAAATGGTTATCTTCTTAGCAAGAACTCATGAGAAATGACACCAATAGGTTGAACTACTCTTATTCAAGCAATCTTGAAGGCAATTGGTCTAGAAAGAGTGTTAGAGATGAAAGTTATCTCAGAGAGAGATCCTTTATTGTAGTCCAATCCCCTTACTTTATAGGTGAATAAAATGGGAATACTTAGAGAAAGGAATCAGTTTATCCAAGATGGCACTGCTAGTTAGTGGCAGAGTTGGGACTAGCCAGAGCTCTCTGGACTTGAATTCTTCTATAAACTTGCCTCCTGGCTTATCCTTCCACATGATATTTTATTTCCCATCTCTGGGCCTTTGCACAGGCTGTCCCTTCCACGCTTAGAATGTACTGCTTGTTCACCTGTGAGAATTCTGGCTGTTCAAATGCCATCTCCTATATGAAGCCTTTACTGATTTCTGTACCTCCCACTGCCAGGGTTCCTTCACTGAAATTACCTCATAATTATTTCATATCTATTTTAATGTACATGTTATCTCATCAGATTAATTGCAAAGTTCCCTGAGGACAGGGAACATTTCTCTTTCTTTTTCTATCTTTGTCTCCTCAGTGCTTGGGTTATAACAGGTGATTAATAAATGCTTGCTTGATTCAGGGTCTAAGGTGTGAGAGATAAACTGAACAATGAGAAAACAGGAAAGGAAGAAGGCCATTTAGGGCAGAAGGTCCTAAAAGGTTTGAAAGGGAAAGAATAGACCAGAGAACATTCCTTTGTAATGGCAAAACAAAACAAAACAAAAACATTTAAACAAAATCAATAGATACTGTGATCAAATCAGAGAGTTTATACTCTGTTTTTATATGTTTAAGCCACCACCTCTTTGCCAAGAGGAAGTATGAAGTTCTCCTCCAGGACCATTGGTTATTGAATTTGTGGCTTTGGTGGCATTGAGTTCAGTGGCTCTTTGTTGTTCCTGAATGTGTCCTTAGAGTCATTGTACATGGTGCTCTGTTGGTTTTGCAATTACTTTATTCTGCATCAATTCATATAAATCATTTTATGTTTCTGTAAACTCATTGAGGGCAGGGAAGAGGCACAGTACAATAGAAAGAGATCTGAGTACTGACTGCCACTAAATACCTCTGTTTGACTTTGGGCAAAGCAATTATTCCCTCTGGTCCTCAGTCTTCTCATCTGTGACAAGATGGCATATGATTAGATAACATTGAAGTTCCTTCCATCTCCAAATCTGTGATCCATTGCCTTTTCCCCCCTGTCCTTGTATTCCCAGAGCTTATCAGAAAGCTGTGCACTTATTAGGTTTGAAATTAATGCTTGTTAGATTGGATTTGATTGTTATGAATTCCTTATATTCATTGTTTATTACAGCACGATAATATTCTGTCACATTAATATATCACAATTTGTCCAGCCATTCCCTAATCGATGGGCAACTACTTTGTTCACAGCCTTTTGCTATCACAAAAAAGGGATTGTTGTGAATATTTTGATACACATGGAGACATTTCTTCCTTTGACCTTGACTTTCGAAAATAGAAAAGCTCAAATAGGGTTTTCCTTAAAAAAAAATAGTGGGAAATAACAGCCTGAATGTAATAGATTTCTTATATCACTCCTATATTTATGGCAACATGTTTTTGCCATCTGTATTGGCAGATAGATGGAATGACAGGATACTCTTGATAGGGCCACACGCAAATAAATGATTATACTTGTAAATACAATTAAGTATCAAGAAACCAGACACATGATACCTATGTTTCTCACCCAGCTTTAATTTCTAGATGCTAAAAATCAATACTTAAGTTGGGATCTTTTCAGCTATTTGAAGTTACCCAAGACAGAGGAAATGATGGTTGAGAAAGTCAGGGAGGGAACAGAGGGTTTTCACCCTTCTTTGTTGCTACTTATCTCTTTAGCTTAAATAAAGGGGTTCATTGGATCCTAATTCTTGGATGTAATCTTTTAGAGCAGGAGCAGGGAAGGCAGATGGTTAGGGAATGTTAGAGTGGGCAAAGTCTGGAAAGATATGAGTGTCAAATGGAGAAGGGAGTTAGAGGGAAGTATAGTGGAACTGGGCAACTGTGGGCCAAGACCATGAAAGGATAAAAATAGGATTAAGGGAAAGGTGAAGGGCTATTAGAAAAAGGAAAGAGAGAGGGAATGGAGGATATAGAAAGGATAATAAATAAGTTTAGGAGGAAATGAAACAGAGTAAGATGTAAAAAGATTGGAAAATTATCAGAGAAGAATCTCAGAATTCAAAATCATAGAGGTAGCATAGTCATAGGTGATGTTCAGACCTAAGATGGGATGTGTACATGTTCTTCCTCCATCACCTGCCCCACCCCCATCAGTAGAATATAAGCTCTTTGAGAGCAGGTACAGTTTTGTTTTTGTCTTTGTACTCCCATAGTCTAATACAATGCTAGTAGGTACTTAATAGATGAAATTGGTTGAATGATGTCATTCATGGCAATTGAAGAGGCTGACCAATTGGGAGAACCTAGTGTTCAAGGAGATATCAACACATATTTTGAAGAACAAGATTATAAGGATAGGGATTGGGACTGAAGACTATAATCCAGGTACTTAACTCTTTACAAAAGGAATAATAAGAACCTGGAGACTGGCAGTTAATAAAAAAAAGATCAAAACTAGTGATATAGATAAATAATAATGCTGATGGTAACACCCTCAAATGCTGGATTCTTCACATATGTCAGGACCCATGGAGAGATTCTCTACCTGAGACTTTAAAAAAAAGTTAAATATCCTAATTTTTAAAGATCCAATAAAGAAAAATTATCAATTTATTTTCTTTCTGTTTTGGTCTATAATTTCTCAGTCATTTTTCCCCTAGTATGTGTTTCCTTTACAAGTCAGATCAGTTTCTTTTGAGATGATTTTTGCATAATTGAATGTTTTAGTACTGAGACCTACTGTATTACCATATCCTTTATAAGTAGAAAAATTATGTCCCTGAAATGCTGGTGCCTAGCTGAAAACGTTCAGATTTTTCTTTTAATTTTAAATAGAAAAGACTGCCGGTCTTATTGTTCTCTCCATACTGCAAGTTGATTGGATAAAATTTGTCTACTGGCCTAGAAATCTTAAGGAATCAACCCAAGCATTTAATTTCTTTGAGAGCCTCACACTTGTTTGAGGCTTGCCAGAAACTGTTCTTTTCAAGCTCACCTTGTTTGTTGCATTGCTGGGTGAATTTGGAATTCAATTTGGAATGCCTCTCTAGTTGCAGGGATCCATTT
Source organism: Vombatus ursinus (assembly GCF_900497805.2). NCBI lineage: Eukaryota > Metazoa > Chordata > Mammalia > Diprotodontia > Vombatidae > Vombatus > Vombatus ursinus. The sequence goes on from NW_020954598.1 coordinate 5,489,909, forward strand.
GGAACAATTCCAGTGTGCTGTGTTGTTTCAGAGACCCAGAGAATTTTTTCATGAGCTGTGCTGAAAGGGACAACTAGAGATTTGGTTGGATCTTTGACTGAATTCTCTATGAATTTTAGGGACCCCAGGTTAAAATTTGGGTGGTTGGTATTATTGCAGGCACCCAGAGGAATTTAAAACCACTCAGTAAGCGTGAGTACAAAGTAGAGGATGAGGCAAGCAGCTTAGCAGAAGAGGGAGAGAGCAAAATACCCCAGCTCTTCCTCTCTTACCATTCAGAGCAGGTTTGTAAGAAGCCCCAAGTGACCTGGTTTACATAGCCCAGCAGGGGATAAATACTGAGACACTGGTTTCTGCGAGTAAAGGAATGACTTTGTCCATTGTATATGTTAAATTTGGAAATAAACTTGGTGAGGTAAATACTTTGTAGCAGCCATTTTCAATCCACTGTCCTCAGCAATTTCCCTGGTGGAGAGGAGATTGTTCTCTTAGATTTGGAAATGGTTTGTGCTTCTTTTCATGCTGTATCTTTTCAGCAACTATTCCTTTGTCAAAGCTAATTCATGTCAATTGGTTAAATGTTGTTATTGTTCATTCATTCAGTCTTGTCAGACTCTTCACGTCCCTGTGGACCACAGTGTGCCAGGTAATACTGTCCATGGGATTTTCTTGGCAAAGATACTGGAGTGGTTTGCCATTTTCTTCTCTAGTGAATCATCTTTTGTCAGAACTCCCCACCAAGACACTTCTGTCTTGGGAAACCCTGCATAGCATAGCTTATAGTTCCATTGAGCTATACAAGTCCCTCCACCACAAGGCAGTGATCCAGGAGGAGAGGTTAAGTGTTACTGGGGTGGTAATCACTGGAGGGTATTGATGATATAACTATAAGTAATAGTTGATATAAGGGAGAATAAACAGTAATGGGAACTTGAGCTAGCCTCTCAGAGGTACCCTGAGAGCCTTGAGGAGGAAAATATAGCCTTATTCTGGAAATCTGATCCATTAATGTCAGGTAGAGTTTGAATTAAGTAACCCCAGATAACATAAGTACTACACATGCATTATCTCATTTCATTCCTACCACAACAATTATGCTAATTTTACAACAGACTGAGATATTAGTGCTTACTATGTGTCAGGCACTGTGCTAAGCACTTTACAGATATTATCTCATTCGATCCTTACAACAACCCCGTGAGGTATTATTATCCCCATTTTGTAGCTAAGGAAATTGAGGCAAATAGAGGGTAAGTGACTTGCCTAAGGTCACAAAGTTAGTAAAAAGTGTCCAAGGCAGAATTTAAACTCAAGTCATCTTGACTTCAGATTCAGCATTCTATCCACTTTGCCATTAGCTGCCTCTGGAAGTTAAATGATCAATATTCAAATAACTAGCAATCATATAGTTTGAGTGATGTTGGCAAAGGGACAATCTGGAAGTACTGGTGGAGAAGAAGAATCATGCCTCTTACTCTTCTTGGCCCAGAGATTCGAGAGGCATGAGAATAGGTGCACACAGTGCTGGAGTGGGTAGCCACAGAAGCAGTATCTTCAGGATGGGGGAAAGGGTTTTAGCTTCACCAAGTCGTGACTTTTCCTTATGGTCCTTCTTTTTTTTTTTCCCTTCACTGTTTCACAACTGTCTCTGTCTTGTCTCCTTTTTATCAGTCAAATTGATGACATCTGAAAGGACTACCCTCTTACAGACATGAAGCCATGAATCCACTACATTCAGCTTGTTACTTTTCATATACTTTAAATTTTATCTGATTCTACCAACTTTATTTTATTCATCTTTATCACCCTCTGAATTCCATTTTTGTCAGGAGAGTGAGAGAGCAAACCAAATATACATTCCCATTAATATACTTGTGACACACTCCTGACTATATGCAAGAGAAGATGGGCCACTCATATTGTAAGTTTAAAGAATGATGGCTAGATGGTCAACGTGTTCCATATATCCTCACAATGTTGGGAGAAAGTGAAGAAACTCTCCAACGTATAGGGTGGACACTCTGTGGCAAGTGACATGGCCTTTGGGAGGCCATGAACAGAAATTGCACAAATGGGTCAGGCATGAATGACTTGGGATTTGCAGTGTTTGAGGAAACTTCTGAATCAGGGGGAGTTTTTGAGAGGATCTGAAGTACCTGGCACATAGTAGGCACTTAAGAAATAATTAAGTGATAGGTTATTTATCAGAACATGCAACAATGAGAAAAATGCAGAAATTCTTAAAATCATTTCATCAGTCTATCGACAGAGATTTATTATGCATATATTAGATGGTTAATACTGTACCAGGTACTTGGGAGAAAAGGAACTTATGATAACATTTCTGCCCATAAGGGAATTATAATCTTGAAAAAGATACAAGATATACACACATGTAAAAAAAATAACTAATTTGGGGAGCTTAAAATGGCTAGTAGACAATAAGTACTAGAAAAATCTAGAAAAGCAAGTGGTTGCCAAGCACTTGAGTGGTTGGGCAGCAGAAGCCCATCCATTCATTACTTGAGAAGGGAAAGTAGATAGATAATAGACAAATGGAGTAACTGGTTTTTCACTGATGATTTAGGGAATCAGAATAACCCTTAACTGTTTTCAGATGTTCTTCTTCACACTAAAGAATGCTTTCTTGTGAGAACAGCTGTTAGAATGTCAGTGCCCAGAGGGCAAGGAACAATTTTTTGTTAGAATCGCTAAATACTCAAAGAACTGTGATTGGTTGGTAAATAACTGAGCATTTGGGAAAGTTAAGGGACTCAAGGGACCACAAGATATTGTCATCTCTCAAGTCTAGAATCCAATGACCATCTTAGATGCCTGCCCTTAGATTACCCCATCTCATAAATATAATGACTGACTATGGTAGCTTGGTGTTTAAAAATGCAAACATCTCATTTATAAATGAGAGGATGGAGTAACCAAGGTCAATTCCTTTAAGCTTTAACATACTATGATTTTATGAAAGATATAGCTATTTGGTGGCTTTACACAAATTTGGAAATGAAAATTCCTTGAATGTAGTTCATCATATCAAAATATTTTTGTATTTTGTATATGATTATGCTAGGGAATATGCAGATTATACATTTCAGTGAAATTACATGGGTTTAGGTCATTATGTTAAGTTTGGCTTGGGTTTTCAAGGAAAAGAAATAAAGACCCTCACACTCTCACTTTAATCTTAGGATCTGTCAAATAATATATCATCCTTGTGGACATACTCAAAAAACAGGGTATAAGAAGACCTATTAGATGACCTACATTAGGTGCTGTGAAATTTTATTGATATACTACAGACAGATAAAGGACCCAGGAATGCATTAAAAATTCACAAACCTAGGGTAAACAAACATCAGGTACCTCTGAATACACCAGTCACAAGTTGGTCAGACAATTCTAAACACAGAGATTGAAGCAATTCCTTTGTATAATAGGCAAAATTGGAGAATTCTAGAGTCTTGCATTGTATTCATTATGCTTTATGGCTTAGCTTCTAAGGCTACTGTTAGGACACAACTTTCACAATCTAGGTTTTAGAAAGAGAAGAGTGGGGTTTTCTTGGTATATTTATAGAAGGTCATGGAAATAATTTTTTGGTCAATGAATTTGGTCTTCTTCCAAATAAAAGCCATTTGGGGCATCTCAGTGGGGGCATAGCCATTGCATTGTACAGGACTTCACGTAGGATTGTATCATTTGGTTTCAGCAGAGAAATCTTATAGATGATTTGTCTTCATTTTGGGGCCCTGTGGATGTTGAAGTTCACTAACATCTCTAAGCACTACCTCTGCATTTCTCTTTTACTGTAAATGTACTCAGATTGGAAGAGAAGCTCCCTTCTCTAAACCATTGTTAAATCAGCAGAAAATTCTAGAACAATCCTGTCTTCTGTCTATTCTCATTCCTACTTCTTCTGTAGTAGTGAATTCAAGATAGTAGTGTGCTGGTAAATACCAGACAATCAACAAACATTGATCATCTATTATATGCCAGGCACTGTGATAACCACCAGCTCTCCATTTAAAAAAAAATTACTTATTAATTAATTTATTTTTAGTTTTCAACATTCACTTCCACAAGATTTTGAGTTCCAAATTTTCTCCCATCTTGTCCCTCTCCCCACCCGAAAGCAGCATGCATTCTGAATACCGCCTCCCCTAATCTGCTCTGCCTTCTATCCTCGTCCCCCTGCTATTATCCCCTTCCCCTTCTGTTTTCCTGTAGGGCAGGATAGATTTCTATACCCCATTGCCTATATATCTTATTTCCCAGTTGCATGTGAAAACAATTTTTAACATTTGTTTTTAAAACTTTGGGTTCCAAATTTTCTTCCTTCCTCCCTCCCCACCCACCCTCATTGAGAAGGCAAGCAACTCTGTACAAGTTATACTTGTGTAGTCATGCAAAATACTTCCATAGTAGTCATGTTGTGGAAAACTAACTATATTTCCCTTCATCCTATCCTTCCTCTCTTTTATTCTATTCTCTCTTTTGACTCTGTCCCTCCTCAGAAGAGTTTGCTTCTGATTACTCCCTCCCCCAATCTGCCCTCCTTTTTATCATCCCCTTACTCTCTTATCCCCTGCCCCCCCATTTCCTTGTAGGGTAAGATAGCTTTCCATATGCAATTGAGTGTGTATGTTATTCCCTCCTTAAGCCAAATCCAATGAGAATAAGATTCACTCATTCCCTCTCACCTTCCCCCACTTCCCTTCCATTTCTTGTCTGTTTTATGTGAGATAATTTACCCCATTCTACCTCTCCCTTTCTCCTTCTCCCAGTATAATCCTCTCTCATCCCTTAATTTTATCCTCCAAATATCACCCCTTCATCTTCAACTCACCTTGTGCCCTCTATCTATCTATCTATCTATCCATCCATATATATATATATATTTTTTTTTTTTTCCTTCCAACTATCCTAATACTAACAAAGGTCTCATGAGTTACAAATACCATCTTTCCATGTAGGAAAGTAAACAGTTCAACTTTAATAAGTCCCTTATGATTTGTCTTTCCTGTTTACCTCTTCATGTTCTCTTGAGTCTTGTATTTGAAAGTAAAATTTTCTATTCAGCTCTGATCTTTTCATCAAGAATGCTTGCAAGTCCTCTATTTCACCAAATGTCCATTTTTTCCCATTTTTATACTCAGTTTTGCTGGATAGGTGATTTTTGGCTGTAATCCTATCTCCTTTGCCCTCCAGAATATTATATTCCAAGTCCTGAAGTCCCTTAATATAGAAGCTGCTAAATCTTGTGTTATCCTGATTGTGTTTCCACAATACTTGAATTGTTTCTTTCTGGCTGCTTGTAATATTTTCTCCTTGACCTGGGAACTCTGGAATTTGGCTATAATATTCCTAGGAGTTTTCCTTTGGGTATCTCTTTCAGGAGGTGATTGGTGGATTCTTTCCATTTCTATTTTACTTTCTGGTTCTAGAATATCAGGGCAGTTTTCCTTGATAATTTCTTAAAAGATGATGTCTAGGCTCTTTTTTTGATCATGGCTTTCAGATAGTCCAATAATTTTTAAATTATCTCTCTTGAATCTATTTTCCAAGCCAGCTGTTTTTCCAATGAGATATTTCACACTGTCTTCTATTTTTTCATTCTTTTGGTTTTGTTTTAAAATGTCTTGATTTCTCATAAAGTCACTAGCTTCCATTTGCTCCATTCTAATTTTTAGGGAAGTATTTTCTTCAGTGAACTTTTGGACTTCCTTTTCCATTTGGCAATTCTGCTTTTTAAGGCATTCTTTTCCTTATTGGCTTTTTGGACCTCTTTTGCCATTTGGGTTAGGCTATTTTTTAAGGTGTTATTTTCTTCAGTATTTTCTTGGGTCTCCTTTAGCAAGCTGTTGACTTGTTTTTCATGATTTTCTTACATCACTCTCATTAGTCTTCCCAGTTTTTCATCAACTTCTTTTACTTGCTTCTCAAAATCCTTTCTGAGCTCTTCCATGACCTGGGACTGATTCATATTTTTCTTGGAGGCTTTGGATGTAGGAGCTTTGATTTTGTTCTCTTTTTCTGGTTGTATGTTTTGATCTTCTTTGTTACCAAAGAAAGATTCTATGGTCTGACTTTTTTTGCACAGTTTGCTCATGTTCCCAGCCAACTACTTGACTTTTAAACTCTTTGTTAAGGAAGGGGTCTGCTTCCAGTGTGGAGAATGTACTGGACCAAGCTTTGGGGGTTTTGTGCAACTATTTTCAGAGGTACTTCTAGAGACCTGTAAATTTTCAGTTCTTCCAAGGTAGTATGTTCAAGGGCGAGGTGTTTACTCCTTTCCTGGCCTGTACTCTGGTCCATGAGTGACCCCAAACACTATTTTCTGCCTTGGAACTGTGAGGAGGATTCCCTCTCCATCGCCACTACAAGCTCCACCGTGCCAATGCTCCTCCTCACCCCATGATTGCCACCCAGAACTGTGACCCAAATCCAAGCACAGGCAAAGCAAGAGAATCCTGCCTCAGTACCAGCAAAGAGATCCCTGCAATCCCCCTCTAATTAGTCACTCAATCCCCATTTAGTCTGTGGGCTGGAAGCTCTGGAAGCAGCCACCGCCCTGGGGCTGTGCTGGGACTGGGACTGGGACTGGGACTGGGACTGAGCTTCTCTCTCACCACAGTCACAGATCTTTCCTACTGACCTTCTAAGTTGTGTTTGGCATTTGTGGATTGAGAAATCAGGAAACCACCACAGCTGCTCATGATTCGATCCCCTGAGGCCTGCTCCAGGTTCTCTGAGACCTGATCTTGGCCTATGTACCCATGCTGAACTGTGTTCCTCTCCCAGCCTGGAGTGATAAACTTTTCCAATAGACCATCCAGGTTGTCTTGGGCAGGAAATTTGTTTCACTTTGTCTTTTTGTGGGCTCTGCTGCTCTAGAATTTGTTTAGAGCCATTTTTACAGGTATTTGGAGGGTTTTGGGGGAGAGCTCAAGCAAGTCACTGCTTTTACTCTGCCATCTTGGCTCTGCCCTCTCCATTTTTTTTAAAAGTACATCGCACATACTCGTTTAATCTACATCATTACATTTTCTGCATCACCTCAAGTTTGGATCATCAAGAAAACAACAAATCAAGCCCTGATTTTGTAGTGTTTACCAGTTTCAGAGTTGTAAATGTTCACACTAAAAATTTAACAATTAGCTCTTGTGAGTGGCAGGAACTGCTTCTAGCATATCCTTGTGCAGAAGCAACTGACCTTGAACACTGGACAGAAGGTGAAGGTGAGGAGAACAGGAGAGGCTTGTCAGAAGTCTGAATTTTCAAACATGTCAATGGTTTTGAGATTAATAGATAATTTCATTCTTTTGATCTGAGAAATACAAAATAAGGACCTACAATAAGTATACTCTATCGCAATCTTTTCTACCAAACAATGAGTTTTTTTTTTTTGTTAATTGTCTTGGCCTAAGATTTCATCTCATCAGTGTGGCAATGTCCATGAAAGGACATTCCTTTTATCAAGAAACTCCCTCTATCATTATTGGTGGGCATTTGTTCTATGAGTTGTCTATATTGCTGTGAAATTAAGTGACTTGCCCAGAATCTCATCACCAGTATGAGTCAGAGGTCAACAGGGACTTGAATGCAGACACTTAACTTCCCAAGTTTCTCTAATTATTATATGACATTCTTGGCACCAGGTGGATAGGACAAATTTTCCCTTCCTCCACAAGTTGTTTTGGGGTTGTATGGACAGCTTGATTGAATTTTAGATAGAAGCAATTATAGCGAAAGACCATAAAATGAGCATCTTGATGAACCTTCCTTCAGGCCATACTTACACGTATCTAATAAATCCTGTACCTAAGGCATTTTCTGTTTAATTTTCCCATCATTTACTATCCCTAATCAATTACTTTTCTCCCCTAGTTATTGCTAGGAGCTTCTATGAAGTCTCCCTATACTTTGCCAAGGTCAAATATCATGTATAATTTGGAGTGCCACCTTTTTGGAAGGATATTGACAGGTTGGAGTGTGTCCAGAGAAGGGTAACCAGGATTGTGAACAGACTAAAGACTATCATATGAAGAGTAGTTGAAGCAATTGTGTATCATTAATCTGCTGAAAAGATGACTGAAGGGAAACATGATCATTCTACTCAAGGAGTGAGCATGATACAGGGGAAAGAGTTCAAACTCTTGGATTCAAATCTGGCTTCTGACACTTATTACCTGAATGGGCTTGGACAAATTACTTCATCTTCTAGGGTCTCAGTTTCATCAGCTGTATAATGAGGGCATTAAACTAGACACCTTTTTGGGTTCCCCTCCCAGATGTATGGCCTTATAGCCCTAGGTTCTCAAAGGGCTGTCATTTAGAAGAAGGGTTGGACTTTTTCTGTTAGCCTCAAGAGAGATAAATTAGGAGCAATGGGTAGAAGCTGTAAGAAGGACATTTTATGTTTGATGTAAGAAAAACTTCCTAATGATTGGAATTGTCCAAAACCATCTTCAAGTGGAAGCCAAATAATCGTTCTTAGAGATCCCAATAAAAAGGGTTCCTGTTCAGGTCTTGGTTGGAGCCTTTGAGATCTCTTCAGATTTAATAATCCAAAGGGTAGAGAGTTTCTTTATATGTGTGATCACTCTGGAAATATAGGTTAGAACAAGATAGTGTTGGACAGAGACTCAAGAAGGATAGAGCTAACATAGAAAGGTATGAAGGAATGGGAAGTGGTAGCCAAGGAAAAGAGCTTTGGTGTAAGCAGGTAACAATTCAAAATCATGGAAATTCTGACTGAAATTGTAGGCTGATAGATGTCATGTTCCTTCCATGCTTAGACTCACAGAATCCAAGAGTTGGAGCATATTTCATAGATCATCTTGTCTCAGCTCTAGTGGGTTTCATGTACAATATTGCCAACCATTAGTTAGCAAATATTATGAACTCTCTCAAGGGGTGGGGAACCTGTGGCCTTGTGGACCTTTGATTGATTCAGTCCTAAAGGTCACTTGTGGCCTAGAGGCTATAGGTTCCCCACCCTAGCTCTAGACAAATTTTATCCATTTGTTTTGATACTTTAATTGGTAGGGAATTCTTTAATTTTTTTACTTTAGTCAAAGTATTCCTTCCTGTAGCTTCTACCAATTGATATTGGTTCTACCTACACTGACCAAGCAGAAAAGGTCTGATTAGTCTTAAAAAATTAAATTAAAAAATTAGTCATGAAAATGCTCTCTGTATTTAAAGACAGATGTCATGGTATTCCTATGTCTTCTCTATTTGACAATAATGTTCTTATATGATTGTTTCCACACCCCCATTCATCCTCCTTTGGATGCTGTACAGATTTTCAATAGCCTTCCTAAAACATTACCAGAACTGAATATTATGTTCCAGATGTAGTCTGACCAGAGCAGGTTAAATGTTAGGAATACCACTATCTAATATTTGCAAAGCACTTGATATAGTGCTTGGCACATAGTAGGTGATATATAAATGTTAGTTGCTGCTGCTGCTACCAGAACCATTCCATTTCTTTTGCCTGGTTGTACTGCTGACTCTATTGAACTTTCCCTGCATGCCCCAGAAACCTCTTTATCCTGTAATCTGCATATTTGAAGTACCCTTCTCCCAGGGGTGTGCTAGTAAATGTTTGATAACTGGCTTTCTGGAAGAAAAATGTATGCAGGACACACTTTAAAGTTTAATGGGCACTATTAACATTTTCTCCATCCTTTTCTTAAGTCTAGTTGATCAATCAGCAAATTAATAAATCTAGCCCTGATTTGTAGCATTTGTTAATTTCTGAGGTGTAAATGCTCATATAGTGATTGGTTCTCTAGCAGTTGGCTTTCTTGAGCAGAAGGTTGGCTCCAGCACGCTTCTACCTCCAGCCCTGTAGCCTTTCCCTCTGATTGACTGGTTCCTCCCAGAATTTCCATTTTAAGGAAGAGATATAGCTCACAGAGAGACTTACTTTATTCTTCTCCTGGTTGCACTACAAGCTCGCCTGGATTTTCTCTCTAATGACTCCCAAGCTTACAGTACCATTCTCTCTCTCTCTCTCTCTCTCTCTCTCTCTCTCTCTCTCTCTCTCTCTCTCTGCCTCCCTTTCTCCTTCTCCCTTCCCCCCTTCCTTCTTCACAAAATTCTTTTCTAGCCATTCCCTCTGCCTCAACTCTCCCCCATCATGAGCTTATATGACTGATTTTTTTTAAAAAAATTCAAATGTAGGATTTTATTTTTCTCCTTTTATATTCCATTTTATTAGATTTGGCCTATCATTCTAGTCTTTTGAATTCTGATTCTACAATCCAATTTGTTAGCTGTCTTTCCTAGCTTTTTGACATCTGGAAATTAAACGGGTCTGCTATTTATGTTTTTACCCAAGTCATTAGTGTGCTTATCACATTGTTATTATTTTAAAAAAATCCATTCCTATCAGAAGAAAAATTAACATGAGATGTTTTCATGTTGAATTTTAGGAAAGCAAAGGCATTTCAGCTACTGCTAGGAATTTTAAATCTGTGGTACTATGGGTTTGAAATGAACATAATATAAAGCTTGCCAGATGAAACCTGAAATTTAGGGGAGAAAAACCTAAAATTTTCTCAAGGAATTATTGTACTAGGACTGATTCTATTGTGCATAGAGCAAGCGTGTGGGTGTGGGTGTATTGGCATACTCCAACCCATACTTTTGCACATCTCTGATTCCAACAGGCAAATGTTGGATGAAACATGGTATGTTAGGCACATTTCCTGGTAATGCAGATAGATTTTTATCTTTCCCCATCTAGGCTTAGTACTTTTGTGAACACTGCCCCAAAATGTTCTGCTACAGTCATCTGCTGGTAAAGGAATAATGCTATAAACAAAGAGGCACTCATCATGAATTGAAATTTTCAGCCAGGTTTTTTGAATCCAAAGGCAGCTTTGCTGAGATGCTTACACTACCTAATTTACTAGATTGTTACCAGAAAAGCACAAAGCAAATTATAAAACAGAATGTGAGCTGTTATTATAAAAATACACCAATCAAATAGGAGAATATTTTTGCAAATCATTATGTGTTTGAAAATTTCGCATCCAGAGTTAAAGATTATTTTAGTATCATTGGATTTTGAACCAGCCCTAGTCATATTCTCTTATTTTAAAGCTACAACAACTGGCAAATCTAGAAAGAAGGTTAGTTGAATTGAATCTTAAAGGGATCTAGGGATTCTAAGATGTTACCTGGAGGAAGATAATGTCATAGGAATGGGGCTTATGCCTATGCAAAGGCCTGGAGGTTGAAGATGGGATTGTTGTATATGGGGGCAAGACTGGCTGGAATTTGACTGCAGCACTGAGTGGGTCAGGGGAAATAATGTGTGATAACTCTGGAAATATAGGTTAGAACATAATGTTGTACAGAGACCCGGGAGGGATAGGGCTGATATAGAAGGGTATGAGGGAATGGGAAAGTGGTAGCCAAGGAAAGGAGCTTTGGTATAAGCAGGTCACAACTCAGAATCATGGAAATTCTGACAAATCATAGGGTGATAGATGTCATGCTTTTTCCAGTAGCTATGGTGCTACCAATAATTATTACTTGATTTTTCCATGATCAAGAGATGTTGAGGATGGGGATGTTCCTGCAACTTGGAAGAGAGCAAGATGTCACATACTTTCAAAACCCTCAAGTCCTGAGAGGGGTTGCTGTTTGGGATCAGACTTGGGTTGGGTTGGCTGGATAGAGAGGGTTGGAGTCAGATTTCATATACTCTATTTCTAGTCTACAGCCAAGTTTGTACTGCCCTTGGGTAGATCCCACAATTGAGTAAATTAATTTTTCTAAAATGGGAAGTAGTTTTTTTCTAGGCCCTGGGAATAAAAGACAAAGGAAAAAGAATTAGTTCCTGTTCTCAAGAAACTTACATTCTGCTGAACAGATAAATTTATATATGATAATTTGAGGCAGAAGGAGACAGCACTAAAAATTAAGGGGTTCCCTAAATGATTTGTAT